>NW_005871054.1:20076692-20355470 GCF_000147115.1 Myotis lucifugus
CGATAATAAGAGTTTACTTCACCCTTCCAATTTGGATGCCTTTATTTCTGCTCTGTCTGATCACCACAGTAGGACTTTCAGTACTATGTTGAACAAGAGTGGTGAAAGCAGACATCCCTGTCTTGTTCCTGTTCTTAGAGGAAATGCTTTTAGTTTTTGCCTGTTGAGTATGATGTTCACTATAGATTTGTCATATGTGGCCTTTATCATGTTGAGATATGCTACCTCTATCCCCACTTTGCTGAGGGTTTTTATAAAAAAAATGGGTATTGATTTTGTCGAATGATTTTTCTGCATCATTAATATGATCTTGTGATTTTTGTCTTTCAATTTGTTTATGTGATGTATCATGTTTATTGATTTGAAAATATTGTACCAGCCTTGCATCCCTGGAATAAATCCCACTTGGTCATGGTGTATATATCATCTTTTTAATATATTGCTGGATCTGATTTGCTAATATTTTGTTGAGGATTTTAGCATCTCTGTTCATCAGGGATATTGGCCTGTAATTCTCTTTCTTTGTAGTGTCTTTATATGGTTTTGGAATTAGGATAATGCTGACCTCATAAAAAAAGTTTGGAAGTCTTCCTTCCTCTTGGATTTTTTGGAATAGTTTGAGGAGTACAGGTGTTAGTTCTTCTTTGAATGTTTGATAAAACTCCCCTGTAAAGCCGTCCAGACCCAGGCTATTGTTTGCTGGAAGTTTTTTGATTACTGTCTCTATTTCCTCAGTTGTTATGGGCCTATTCAGGTTTTCTGCTTCTTACTGATTCAGTTTTGGGAGATTGTATTTTTCTAGGAATTGGTTCATTTCATCCTCATTGCCCAACTTGTTGGCATATAGTCGGTCATAGTATTTTTTTTTTTTTTTTTTTACAATCCTTTGTATTTCTGTGGTGTCAGTGGTTACTTCTCCGTTTCATTTCTGATTTTATTTGTTTGGGTCCTCTCTCTGTGTTTCTTTATGAATCTGGCTAACAGTACATCAATCTTATTTATCCTTTCAAAGAACCAGCTCTTGGTTTCATTGATTTTTTTGTATTTTTTTTTGTCTCTATGTCATTTATTTCTTCTCTAATCTTCATTATTTCCTTCCTTCTACTTACTCTGGTCTTTTCTTGTTGTTCTCTTTCTGGTTCTTTAAGTTGTAGGGTTAATTAATTGTTGATTGTTCTTGTTTTTTGAGGTAGGCCTGTAGCACTATGAATTTCCTTCTCAGGTCTGCTTTTGCTGTGTCCCCGAGATTTTGGGTTGTTATGTGTTCATTTTCATTTGTTTCCAGGAAGTTTTTGACTTCTTTCTTGATCTCATTGGTAACCCATTCATTGTTTAATAACATGCTTTTTAGCCTCCATGTATTTGAATGTTTTGGGGCTTTTTTACTCTAGTTGATTTCTAATTTCATTCCACTGTGATCTGAGAAGATGCTTGATATGATTTTTATCTTCTTGAACTTGTAGAGACTTATTTTGTGTCCTAACATTTGGTCTATCTTTGTCAATGACCCACGTGCACTTGAGAAGAATGTATATTCTGCAGCTTTGGGGTGAAATGTTCTATAATTGTCAATTAAGTCCATTTGATCCAGTATGTCTTTTAGAGTCACTGTTTCCTTGTTAATTTTTTGTCTGGAAATCTATCCAGTGAAGTCAGTGGGGTGCTAAGGTCCCCTACTATGATTGTATTGTTGTTGATCTCTCCTTTCAAGTCCTCTAGAAGTTTTTAAATATATATTTAGGTGCTCCTATATTGGGTGCATATATTTTTACCAGGGTTATAGCCTCTTGTTGGATTAATCCCTTTAGTATTTTGTAGTGACCTTTGTTGTCTCTTGTGATGGCCTTCATTTTGAAGTACATTTTGGAATATATGAGTATTGCTACTCCAGCCTTTTTTTCTTTTCCATTTGCATGGAAAATTTTTTTCCATCCCTTCACTCACATCCTGTGTGTGTCTTTTGTTCTGAGGTGGGTCTCTTGTAGACAACATATAGTTGTGTAATGTTTTTGTATTCATTCAGCTACCCTGTGTTTTTTGATTGGAGTAATTAATCTATTTACATTTAAGGTTATTATTGATAGGTATTTGTTTATTGCCATTTTGATTCTGTATGTCTAGGTTTTTCTCTTATTTCTTCTTCTTATTACCACAGTCCCTTTAGCATTTTTTGTAATGGTAGGTTGGTGGTGATGTACTCCTTTAGCGTTTTTTGTTCGGGACACTCTTTATTTGACCATCTATTTTGAATGATAGCATTGCTGGTAATGCTAGTAATCTTGGTTTCAGGTCCTTGCTTTCCATTACCCTGGGTACTTCATGCCATTCCCTTCTGGATTGTAGAGTTTCTGATGAGAAATCAGGTGTCAGCCTTATGGGAACTCGTTTGTAGGTAACAGTTTGATTTTCTCTTTCTGCCTTTAAGATTCTCTCTGTCTTTAATTTTTGGCATTTTAATTATGATGTGTTTCGGGGGGGCCTATTTGGGTTCTTCTTACTTGGGGTTCTCTGTGTCTCCTGTACTTGTGTGACTTTTTCTTTTACCTGGTGAGGGAAGTTTTCTGCCATTATTTCTTTAAACATGTTTTCTATCCCTTTCTGCCTCTTCTGGCACACCTGCTATTCAAATATTGTTTTGTTTAATGTTGTCCCACAGCTCCCTTAAGCTGTCCTCTGTTTTTTAATTGTTTTTTCTTTTTGGTTCTCCGATTGAGTGATTTTTTTGAACCCTGTCTTCTAATTCACTGATTTGGTCCTCGGCTTCCCCTAATCTGCTGTGTATTCCTTCCAATGTGTTCCTTATTTGTGCTATATCATTCTTTATTTCTGACTGTTCTTTTTCATAGTTACTATATCTTTTCTCATGCTGTTGAGTATCTTTACCATCATTATTCTGAAGTCTGTTTCAGATAAATTTCTTATCTTCATGTCATTTATCTCTTCTTCTTTCCTTCTTTCATTTGTGGGTTGTTTCTTTGTTTCCTCATTTTGGCTGCCTGTTGGGTTTGTGACTGTCTATTAGGTAGATCTGCTACGCCTCTCAATCTCTAGTGCAGGACAGTGTCAAATGCTGTTTCTGATTAATTAGATCAGGCAATCAGCCAGACTCAAAGGCTCCAGAAATGCCTCTGGCTTCAGATTAATAGGATTCCTCTTGACCTGCCCTCAGGCTATCGTCCACAGGTGTGGCAAAAGTTTTTTTTTTTTCAGCAGGGTGAGGTAATTGTTTCTGCCTGGAGGCTAATTGTTATTCTCAGTCTCATAAGGGGCAAGGTGTTTTCCAATAGGGTGGGTCAGCTCTCCCCCCACCCCAGGCAATACCACCTGTATTGCAATTGTCTGCTTGAGGGAATGGCTCAGCACAGGAAACCAGTGTGTCTGCCTTCTAAGCTCTAACCCCAGAGCCCTCAATCCTGCTTCTGCTCACTCAGCTCCAGTCCACTCTGCTGTTCCTCTGTCAGAGCACAAGGTGAGTGGCTCCACAAGGAATTCTGTGCATTGGCCCTTTAAGAGGGTGCCTGAATTACCAGTCGTCTCTCCCTGGCAGACAGCTACTGTGCTGCTTTTCACAGCCAGATATTATGTGGGTACCCTTCTAAGTGCTGGTGCTCTCTGCTGGGGGGCCCAGCTAGGGAATTAGACCCCAGAGTTCTCAGCGGCAACCCCCCACAGCTGAGATATCTCTCTGGAACTTCAGCTGCTGTCTGTAGGGGCCTGGCCAGCCCTTTCCAGTCTCCGTCCCTCCTACCAACCTCTATTCGGTCTCCACTTTTGGTCCTCGGTTATCAGGATTCTCTCCAGGGAGTCTTCAGTTGATTATTCAGTAAGTTTTTCTGTATTTTAGGTTTTTACACATAATTTTTTTTCCATTGAAAATATCTAGCACAGCAGTTTTTATTTTATTTAATTTAAATCTTTATTGTTTAAAGTATTACATAGTCTCCTTTTTCCTCCATTGACCTTTACCCGGCCGCCACATCTGTGTCCACTGGTTTTGCTCATATGCATGCATACAAGTCCTTTGGTTGATCTCTTACCCCCTAACCCCCTGGCTTCCCTCATAGGTTGGGCAGTCTGTTCGATGCTTTTATGACTCTGGTTCTATTTTTGTTCATCAGTTTATGTTTTTCATTATATTCCACAAATGAGTGAGATCATGTGATATTTATCTTTCTCTGGCTTATTTCGCTTAGCATAATGCTCTCCAGTTCCATCCATGCTGTTGCAAATGGTAAGAATTCCTCCTTTTTACAGCAGCATAGTATTCCATTGTGTAGATATACCACAGTTTTCTGGACACATAGATTTTTATTATGACTTTATGAGACATTTGGGGCAGGTTACTTTTCTAGTAGGTGATTTTAATAGGTGGACACCAGAATCCTATAGAAAATGGAAAAAATGCAGATGTCTTTGCCTGCCTCAGCATTTGTATTTTTAAAAAGGTCTAGACAAGATTCAGGTTTGCACAGAAGTTCCCTCACTTTGGGTTATATAGTAAACTCTCAGGACTTAGAGATTTTCCTGAACTGTCAAGTACTCCCGAAGCTCTGCCACTTGCCACCTCACTGAAGTCACTATGTAAATGTGTCTCATTCTCTTTGGGAAAGGAAGAGAACTACTTATCCTTCCAGCCTCCAGAACTCTCTCTCAAGTTTTCTTCTATATAGTAAATCATATTAAGGGTCAGATAGGGCAGCTCAAAATGTTTAATCAATTTGACTGAATTTTATGGGAATATTTTATGATAGCCCAGCTGTTGTGAGCTGAGGATTATGAAGTTCTCCAATATATCTCCTTCAAATGTCAAGAGTATATTTTTCCTGCTTTACGCTAATATTGTGAATCTAAGCTTGATGGGAAAAGGAAAAGACGTACACAGAGTAATTTGAGGGAAAGAAGTATGCCATCTTTGCTTTCTGACCTTCTAATCCTAAATCTTCCTTGTGGAACCTTTTGAACTCAGCCCTCACTTTAAAGGTTCGAACATACTCAGTTTCCAAGGTAGCCTTTCTAGTTTCTAATTGTGAAACACTTGCAATCATTTTGATGCCTGCTTTTAGGGTTTCTGTTGTGTCAATTCTTACATTTTCAAACCTTTTCTCCACACATATGAGGCTCTTTGGGGCTTAGAGGTTATGTGACCTATATTGTGCTGAGCATATTGTCAAGTGCATTTTAAGGGCATTAAGCTCATGTATTGAACTGAATAAAATGAAAACACCAATCTTTAGAAAGAAACTGATATTACCTGTTTCAATGAGCCAAACTCTCACTTCCTGATTTTTTTTCTTTATAATTAGAAAATTGTGATAGACTAAAGAAAAAGATCACTTCTTCATGGAGTCTGTCCAGAACATGATTGCCATTTTGGTGGTTTGAATAACTGCCTTTTTCACAACAATGCATTTCAAAAGCTACTGCACTCATCTGTAAACAACAAAACCCAACTTTTTAGTGATACAAGTGTGCTCTGGTGTGCGTGTTTATATTCTTGTATCTGTGTTGGCTTACATTGTGTGAGGAGGCAAGAGGAAAAAGTATTTACTGTAATTATCAAAGCAACAGCTAGATGAGAAACATACAACAGGCGTGTGGTTCAAGAAAATGGACCTTCATTCTTTTCCAAGATAATTTAAATCTCCAAAGTTTGTTTAATGCATCACCTGTGTGGATGATTTCTTGGCAGCACTGCTAAACTTAATATTTATCATAAATACAGTATTTGTTAAAGAAATGGTATTGTCAGTGCTGTTGCCCACCTTCATGAAAGTGGAATGAAAATGTCTTTGCAGAGCACAACATTCTTCTCACTGAACTTCACAGAAGATGCTCAGCGAAAACAGGCTTTCACCACAAGTTCCCTTCCCCTCATCTTTCTTTCAGCTGCTCTGATTCTCCTAAAAATCAACTTCTCTTGGTAGTTTCTATTAGGTAATAAGACCAGTGATTTAAGTCACTAATTACCCTCCTTTGGCTTTCAAACCATTCCAACGTGCTTCTGGTTAGAATAATGATCACAGTGATAAGTGGATGTGAGAGGATGGTAATTTTATACATTAATGCTCACCGAGCCTCTTACATTTACATTAGCTCTTGCAATAATAATAAAAAAGTTCTAATAGTAGAAGAAATATTTATGAACATCTGAAATATCTACGTGCCCTCTGGCAAAATTAGAGATCTAGGCAAACCTTGTGGGGAGTCATTTGGCTGCGACAAAGCATGTTATTTTCCAGTGCTGGTGACTGGTAAACTTGTATTATGCTGGTGTTTGTATTCCGTTCTTGAAAATTCTGTATTTTGATTGGATTTGCTAGCTGTGTCTTAGAGACCTTCAAGGGAAATTCACTTATATTTCTAAGAGAAGTTTGAAAGAATTGGAAGCCCCACCCCCTCTGCCGTCCCTCCCACAGCTGCTCGAGCGCACTAGACATGCTTATATTTACTGCCTTTGTCCACAGAGTCTCAGTGACCCGATGACTTGCTCTGACATGTCTGTAACAACTCTGACATAGAAGAAGATGCATACTTTTGCATTGGGAATAGCTATGTTTTCAAATTCTTCAGCGAACCATTACTTAGCATAAGTCACTTTGGAATCAATTAAATATGAACCTTTGTCACATCAGTATTCATTGAAAAGCACTTGGGTGATTAAAGACCCTTGGCCTCTAACTATTTGACTCCTTGCCAGAAAGCCTTATTAGCTCTTTATACTTCCAGGGTTGGCCCTGTGAAGAAGGAAAACACAATGAGAGGAAACATAGTTGCCTCCCAGTGAATGTTCCCTCAGCATCCGCATGGCTCTTGCTATTCTAAGCTGCTATTTTGCTCTAGTTCCCATACCATCCACTGCTAACTTCTGGGGCTTCCCGAGTTCTTGCTTGTATAGTACAGTGTTTTTTCCATAACAATGCAAGATAAAAATAAATGATTACATTTATATATTTTCATCATCCAAATGAGGTTGGGTTAAAATACATGCATTTTACATTTAGCAAATAAAGCAAATTTTAGCATGCCTAACGTTTTAAGAACTGCTTTTAGTTTAAACAAACTTTTAAAACATGTGAGAGCCCATGTAAACACGGTATCTCTGAATGATACGAGTTTTAAGTAATAATTTGTTATACTTATCATAATAACTACTATTGATTGAAGGAATTAGATGCGAATTTGTGTGGCATACATGCACTCACTTGTTAAACTTCCATGTGGGTACCAAATGTATTGCTTTTGGTACTCATGTGGCATCTGAGCATCTTGTGGAGTCCAGGTAGAGAAGAGAAGTATTTCTGTGTGAGACAAGACACTAGCAGAAGGGATGAGAATGCTTTAGGTCAGTCAGAGGGTTATAGTCAGGTAAGGTGAAGAGAATTCTGCTCAAATACTTCTATTTTCTCTGTGGAGCACAAGGCAATATCATGACTTATAGTGAAGAGCTGGGAAAGCAAGCTTAAAAGGGGTCATAACATCTTAGAACAACTGCCCCAGGGAAGGGGTAGGGGGCCGACTAGGGGTAAGGCAAGTAATAATGAGCACTCCTCAAGTCCTCAGATCCATATAGCCTGTGCAAATTTGCAATGTGACCAGGATGTCATTTCAGGATGAATGATGATAAAGCCACCACCTCTGGACGACCAATGCTTAAATATGCCCAGATATGAATTTGGGGAGCTACAAAAGCTCCATCTTATCATTTACATGACTCTATTAAATTAAATATATGTAGTGAAACAATTTTCCCCCAAGGTTATATGGAAAAACTTTGTTAAATTTGAATTTCAAAATAATGTCAAACAAACCATGGCATGTCAATGCAATTAAACCCTATACAAGCATAACTAATGGACATAAGACACTGGGGGGTAAGGGAGGGTAGGGGTGTGTCAAGGGCGGGGGGGGGAAAAAAAAGGACACTTATGTAATGCCCTTTGTAATACTTTAAGCGAAAAATAAAAAAATATTAAAAAAAAAAAACCCTATACATATTAAGAGGAATAAGATAGGACTAGGTGCACTTACATGCGAGATATTAAAGCAAATGCAACATAGTTTATATGATATGATCTCCTTGTTGTAAATAAGCTGTGGTTAAAACATACCCCCGGAAAGTTACCAGTTTGCAGGCATGAGACAGAGTCTGCAGGGTGCAGCTCTGGAGGTTGAATATGGCTTCATAACAGCATGTTCCTCTGTTGTGAGTCTGAACGCCTAACCTTTTTGGAGGGATATATGATAAGGTGAGAGGCTGCCCACCTTAACTATATCCTGTACCAACAGGACTCAGAATGAAGCCATTTTGCCAAGTGTACAGGTATAGCTTGGAGACATAGTCTGGGTATAGCTTGGACACTTAGGCTGATTGGAAAAATTCGTACTTTACTAGAAAATGGAGGAGCTTTCCAATTCGCACTATTGGTGAAACATGGCGGGGGTAGGTGGGGGGCTTTATTGGTTATTCTGGGTGTCAAGACTGAGCATGGATTTAGTCTTTGAAGCTTCAGTGTTCACTTGAGTTTCTGGAAGTAGTCCAGGGTGATCATGCCTTTGTGGTGACTGCCGCACAGACCTGCAAGGTACCTCCCTTCAATGAGAAGGCCTCAATAGTGAGCTCAGGACTTGAATGGGGCACACAACTTTTCTTTGGTTCCAGGATGGTCATTTTGGTCAAAAAATAAAAGTGCTATGACCTGAGCAGCAACATAGGTGGACCACAGGATGGCACAGGTTCCAAAATAAACACGGGGACTCCTGTTTCCTGATATAGTGTGCAATTCATGTCTACTCTGTTAATGAACTTAACTAGATAACAGGTATAATATATTTTTAAAAATCTGCTTGAAGGTATTGAAAAACAAACAAATGATCAAACCGCAGTCCTGAGGAGGACGGATGCATAAAGGAAGTCTGGCATTCAGGATGTTTTATCCTATTCAATAATGATACTGATTATTGAGCAGGCAGACAGATCAAGAGACTGACTAGCCCTTTGAAAAGGGTTGGGGTAGAGATGTCAGATAAAATACAGGACACCCTGGTAAATTTGAATTCTGATAAACAATAATTTTTCAATATTAGTACATCCCATGCAATATTTGATTTAAGGTGAATATTAACAGGTGGTCAGCACATCTGGGTGTTCAAGAATAAAATGGTGATATGCTTTATTGCTATGTAAGGTTTTAATTTGTGGTAGACTAATACTTTGATACCAGTAATTTGTTATGACAACTGCCAGTTCTGTTCTTCTCTCCTAGTATAAAAGGAAAGATATATTTTCACAGCTTGAAAGGAGGGTGGCTGGATTTGGCAGACAAAGGAGGAGGAATAGGGATAAAATAGAATATTTAAGTGGGTTTCTTTTTCCTGTCTTTCATTCCTTTAACACACGCACGTGCACGCACACACAATGGGAGTAGGGAGAGATGAAAACCAGATTTTCCCTTGTTTGAGAAGATCTAAAGATCGAAGAGTAGGGAAAGCTGTATAATTCCTCAAGTAGGAAGCTAGTTGAAGTCCGCCCAGACTGTCAGGTATGAAAGAGCAGAAGAAATGGCTGCATGGCATGTGGAGACAGGGAAAGGGGGAGATAGGAGAGTATTTCCTCTGGTGTCTAAAAGGAGTGGAGAGAGCCAAGTGATCCCAGGGGGGTGTTGAAGGTGCCCTGCCAAGTATTTGAAGGAGTGTAAGGTGAGGGGAAAATCTTAGCAGCAGTGAGGCACGGACAGCTCAAGTCATAGCATACTCGGTGGAATGCTCCAGGGAACACCAGCTGGACTGGAAGCTCTGGGAGGTGGGAACAAATGGGAGGGACATATCTGTAGAGTCGCAGCAATAGCCTACCAGTGGCTCAGCTCTAAAAATGATCTCTTATTTTTATTGAGATGGTTAATTTTATGTCAATTTGACTGGGCTAAAAGATGTCCAGATAGCTGGTAAGACATTATTTCTGAGTGTCTGTGAGGGTGCTTCCAGAAGAGATTAGTAAGCTAAGTAAAACAGATGGCCCTCCCTGGTGTGGGTGGGCATCATTCAATCTGTTGAGGGCCTGAATAGAGCAAAAAGATGGAGGAAGGAGAATTCACTGTCTCTGCCCGAACTGGGGCATCCATTTCTCCTGTCCTTGGACATCAGCTTCTCCATTCTCAGACTTTCAGATTCTTAGGCCTTCAGACTTGAACTGAATTATACCAGCAGTTTTTCCTAGTTCTACAGCTTTCAGAAGGCAGATTGTGGGACTTCTCAGCTCCCATAACTGTTGGAGCTGATTCCTATAATACATATCTTTATATTTGTTATAAATCCTATTAGCTCTTATTCTGTGAAGAATCCTGACTAATACATTTACTAACCCTCTTGGGCAGCAGGCTTGCAAACACCATAACAATACAGACAAGTTAGAGAGCAAGTGGATGTAGAGAACAACCTGGGAATTAATATTAAGCTAAGCTGTGACTGGTTTATTAAGCTGAATCTGATAAGAAATCATTGTATTGAATTAAGAGAAAACCTGAAATTGATCTAAGTAAAATGTTCATGTTAGGTAGGCTGAGATTTCAGATCCAGGTATTAATTGATTATAAAAATAAAGAGAATTTGCTTAGGATTTTGATTAATTGTATACTTACTTAACTTATATTAGTGTATACACAAAAAGAGGACCTGAAGAAAGATCATACCGAATTGCTCAATGTGATTTGGGGCTGGGGTGGGGTAGGGTCAAGTGAGATGGGGATGTGCAGTTATAGCAAGATCCCATTAGTTGTAGCTTTCTCAAATGTTTGAATTTTGTATAAATACAATATTTATTTTGTGGTAAGAAATACATTCTTCCCAACACAATAAAGATTAACATCAACATGGGGACATGGCTTGAGCATATATCATCATGACCTTCCTTCTACCGGGGCACTAAATTACTAGGCTAAGCCTAGCATAGAACTGAAAAATGTGGAGAAGATCCCAAATGTTACATCCGAGGCCTCAAAGTCATTGATGAGAAGATGCAAGTTCAGGCCACAGCACCACTATTGTCAATGCTGGATGACAGGGGACCTAATCATTTCAATGGGGTTCTCCATCTTTGGCAAAGCTCATGGTGAGAATCTCTGACTTGTGGCTAACTTGGGTGGAGCACCTGGGCTAACTCAAGGAGAGGAATGACCTGTGCTCTTGCTCCATGCATTCCTCAGGAAAAACTACTTTTCCTGCTGACACCAGTTGTCTGAGAGAACTGTCCAGGGAGGGTAGACTTATTCCTTTTCCAGGTGGCTGGGAGATGACAGTTCTCTATGCTGGGGAAGCCTCCTGCTTAAGCTGCGGTGGAGAGGACTTAATTTCCCCTGTCACCTCCCATCTTCTGGTGGAGAAAATCTTATCTCCTCTTTCACTGCCTGACAACCCACTCGGGCTGAGGAGCTGGGGTGAAAGCTCATGCTGAGGACCCTCACTTTCTAATAGGAGCAGGCAAAGAAAGCTCAGGAAAGAGATAAAGCTAAAAACAAACAAACAAAAAACAACAGGTGGCTCCGATTGGGGAGGTTGCACCATTGAAAGTGAACCACAGAGTCAACAGTGCTGAAAACGGAGTCTGTGACCAGAAGGTTAAATGGAGGAACTACCTTTCAACACGAAGAGGAGATACTAAGAACTGCAAAGTGTAACTGAAAATACAAGGAACACGGAAGACGGTCGTAGGAGAAATAATATGCAAATACCAGCATTCCAGAAGAAAGGGAGCAGATGCAGGTGAAATCAATAATCGAAGCATAGTCTTCAGCTCCCTGATCAGAAGAAAGCAGGAAAGAACTTACTAACATCTGGCAGAAATGACGAAAAAGACACACATCTAGACATATCTTTGAGGAATTTCTGATTTTGGGGGAAAGGGGAAAATATACATTTTTAGGCAGATAAAGATGCTCAAATGTAATTAAAAAGGAATGTGGGACTTGGACTTCTCATTTGCCGCACAGAAGCAAGTTGAATAATGTTCATAAACTTTTGAGAGAGAAAGCAGTGTAGTATAAAAACCCTACTCCCAGAAAAGTCATTCATATGATGGTGAAAGAAGGACTTTTTTTGGATGTGTGGGAACTTAAAGTGTTCATGTTTTCTTTTTAAAAAAAATATATTTTTAATGATTTAAGAGAGGAAGTGGGAGGGAGAGAGAGATAGAAACAATGATGAGAATCTCTGATCTGCTGCCTCCTGCATGCCCCACACTGGGGATTGAGCCCACAACCCAGGCATCAAATGGTGACCTCCTGATTCATAGGTCAACACTCAACCACTGAGTCATGCTGGCTGGGCAAAGTGTTCATATTTTCATTCAGAGTTCTTCAAGGATGTACTCCAGCATAAATGATAGTAAGCTGGACTAGATCTAAAGCAAGTAGAAAAAAGAATACAATAAGCAGTAGGGATCAATGAACCAATAAAATATGTAGGTGACCCTATGTGGATGAGGATAAAGTGATTGCCAATTGTAAAATCATTGTTCACTATGTAATATCATAGCACACAGTCTAGGAAAAAGTGAAAAATAATATGGAATCACATTTCTAAAGTCGTTCAGAAAAATCTAGGATTTGGAAATGGTGTGAGCAAATGAGAGTAAAATATTTTCAAGATCCTGTTGTTGTGGGACATAGTAAAAGTGCTATTAATTTTAATAAACAGCAGAGAAATATGGGTTTTAATAGAATTTAAAATACAAGCTGGTGAACTAGTAAATAGAGAAACATATTATTGTTTCCAAATTATTGGTGGGGGGCAATTGTAATGCAAAACAAAATAAACAGATCATAAAACAACTTGTTCAAGCCAGTGGAAGCAGAAAAACATATGAATAGTAAAACATAAGAACATAAAGAAGAAATTAATATAAAATTAGATGGGAATGAGAACAAACATTTTTTATAATAAATGTAAGTAAATTGAATTTTCCAATTAAGACACAAAGTCCAGCTTTATACTTTTTAAAATAGGAAAAGTAACTGAAAATTTTTTTTTAAAGCAAGGATTATAAATAAAAGAAAGGGCAAAGACAAATCTAGTAACTGCCAAGGAAAAGGGATGGTTATAATGATATCAGAAAATGGGGAATTTGGGGTGAAAATAAAGCATTAAATGTATCAAAGAGAGATACTGTAATAATAAATAGTTTAAAAGCAACAAAACTACCTGGTATGTGTATCAGAAAGGGTCTAGTCAGGAGGTAATAATCATACTGTAATGTGAACAGGGAAAATTTCATATAAAGAACTTTTAAGGAACAACCGGGACTTAGTTACTATGATAGAAAGTGAGAGCTAAAGAATTCAGGAAGGGCAAATACAGGGAACAGCCACGCCCCTAGGGCTGGGATTGAGCAGGGAAGGAACAAGTTTGGGAGACCCCCCTGTGCCAGGTGCCAAAGGAGAAAGGGTGATAGGATCTAGCTCCAGTATGTGTGCAGACTCGGAAAAACGTCCTATTCTGAGGTGGAGACGGAAAATGGCCAGCACATTATGCAGAATGGGAAGCAGATATTGAGGGTTGGCCTGTCCATGATCCATCCTAACGTTCTCTTAGCGTGGCGCTGTGCACTTCTGAGGCCGCACAGTCAGAAACTGTGCTTCCCACACTCCCACAAAGCGTGTGTTCCAGATGTGGCTGATGTTCTCCCGGGTTTACATACTGAAACAAGAAAGAGGGGAGACACAGCTTTGTGGAGGTCAGTTCTTCTCAAGGGCAGGATGCTGGAGGCATTTGTCTCCTCTGGGCAGCTGTGCGATAAGGTTCAAGGGTCAAGTCCGAGTGCCCTGCTGCCCAGCTGTGTAGTCTCAGCAGTTGATTTTCTGCTAGAATAGTCTGTGGTGAGTTGAGTTTTTCTCCTGGCTCCTTTAATTTTGGACGGCATATAAGACAAATCGGTCTTTGTGGTTTTACCAGAAATTCTGGATGGTACGTATTGCTCTCAAATAAACCCCTTTCTGCTTACTCAGCTGTATTTGATACGGTTTTCAGTTACTAAAAGCCTTTACCAATAATGTATGACCTATTAATGTAAAGAGAAATGGCTCTTTCTCTTTCATTTTTAGTATAAAGACATGTAAAAATTTAAGATATGCCTAAGCAAACTTAGAAAATGATGTTTTGGTCTCAATAAAATAAAATCCTTCTAATAATAGGGCTGTCTCTACCCAGAATGGGCTGGCTGCATGAGGGGAGGCACCAGTGGGTAGTAGATTCCCATCCCTGCGGCTGCTCCCATGCAGGCTCCGGGCCCACCTATCAGGCTGGCTGGGCAGGGGTCTCCTTGGCCTCCACTAGTGGGATTAGATGCCTCTGATTCTGCCTCCAGCTCCTCCAGATTTGGGGGAGACTCTTTTTTTTTTGCATTTTCTTATTAAATTTTTTCTATGCATAAATATAACATAAATAAACAAGTATTGGGTTAAAATCAATTAGATACATTTACGAAATGGAACAGCACTTTGTCATAGAAAAGAAGGAAATCCCACCCCCTGGGACAGCATGGATGGACCCGGAGAGCACCAGAACCAGAGAAATAAGCCAGAGGAAGAAAGAGCGGTGGAGAGATATTATAGATATAGATGTAAACACATAGATATAGACCACAAAAGCAAGTGATTGATAACCAGCTTGATATAGAAAAGCAAATACAACAAATGATGAGGGGGTGGAGGGGGGCCTGTGACCCAGTTCTGACCTATAACTTAGAAGAGGGTGTTTGCTGGGGAATTTTGAGAAAGATTTTTCTTCCTGATAAGAACAGACACTGCAGGAAGAGGCACCCTCCCCATTTCTTTTGTCTTTGGTTGCTGTCATATGAAGGGATGATTTTGGCACCGGGGCAGCCACCTTATGGGTCATGAGGAGAAAGGCAAACACATCTCAGAGAATAGGACCCAGAGCCCTGACATTGGAGAGCTCAGGATTTACCTAACTCTGGAAACATGCCGATCCAGGCTTCTTGTTATTAGAAACAGTTAACCCACCTTACTTAAGGTTTTTGGTTATTTGCAGGAAAAGCCACACTCTCTGATACAACATTGGCCTAATCCTGTTAAAATGTGTTCACTGTGGAATCAAACAGTCCTGAATTAGAATTATCAACTAGCATCTCTACGAACTTACTGATCATACTTATCCCTTCTAAGCCTCAGTTTCCTCATCTCTAAAACAGGGAGAAAAATGGAGCCCAACTCACTGGATTGGTTGTTGAGAGGATGAAATAGCATACTACATTTGAACGGTTAACAAAATGCTGGCCACATGGTGAACAGGCAGTGGGAGTTTTCTGTTTCTTGTGAGGGTTTCACTTTGATTACTATTAAGAGGCTTGTGACAGTAACATATGCAGCTCTGTGGCAGCTCCATCCAAGCAAGTTAGAGAAAAGTAAGCGCTCTTCTTCTGGCTTACGTGCCCCTGATCAGCACTATTCCGCTCTCCAAACGGCCCTTCAGTTCCCGCCTTAATTGCTGCAGGAGATTTAAGGATAAAGGAGAGCTCAGGGAGAGCTGTTCACTGGAGGGTGAACAGAGCCCGGGGGCTGGCATGGTGGGAAATCATGCATATCGCCATGTGTTATTAAAATGGAGATTGTGGAAGGTTCTGGCTTCAGCAAGATAGGAGGGCATATGGAGGTGAGCAGGAGGATACATTTTTGAGAGTCGGATGACAGAAAAGATAGAGTTAGAAAAGTGTAGTAGGCTCTTGGGCATGAGCAGAGCAGGAATAATAGGCCAGGTGCAGAGGGTCACCAGGTGGAGAGCCTGGGTGCCTAGCAATGGGCAAAACAACTACAGTCCCTTGCATGACCACCCCCTTAAGCATTAACCCCTGGAAATGACATCTAGACTTGAGCTGTGATTTAGCCCCAGGCCCAGAAAAGCAGCAAAACCGGGAGAGTGACACCATGGCTGACATTAGGACCAGATGCAATGACTAATGCCCCCCTCCCTGGTACTGACCAATCAGTGGAGACCATACCCTGAGGAGACACACCTGGGAAAGCTGATGAATATTCTATTGAGAGCCTCGCCTGAGACCACAGATAAAAGCCCTCAGGATGGAGGGCACAGCTCTGCTCTCTCTATGGAGCACAGCTTCGCCCATCCCTACCCCCGTCTTTTCCCAGGGTGTTTTCTCTCTTCTCTCTCTGCGCCCACCCCCTTCCTTTCTCTCTTCTAAGATCCAACGGCCCTTCTTTGCTGTAACTTGTTTCTGAGTACATTTCTTTTACACTCACTTCTTCTACTGCTGTGACTTTCTAAATTAACTTCCTCTTATAATTTGAGTCTTGACTGAATTCTTCTCTTCGCCAGAACTCAAGAACCGAGGTTGCTGAACCACAGTTGACACCTGGTGCCATTTTCCCACCGCTAACAAAAAGTGTTTGAAAAATTGATTAAAATTAAGGAGAGCAAAGTAATATTTGGCAGCCAGGGAACATAGGAGAGGGCATGTCCATGTTAGTTAAGCTCCCAAATTGTTTAGTTTTGGTAGCTGCATTTTTCTTCCTCACTTTCATTTTTGTGTTCAGTCTGGTGTAAAGACAGTAACCGAGAGGGAAATGGTACAGGGAGGAAGATTTACGAACAGTTCTTCCTGTCATCTCTCTGCCCCCGAAACCTTTTTATTTTTTCCATAAGCTTCTGAAATAATGTCCACCCCAATGGAGGCTCTTGGTTTGGTTTGATGAGCTGACACTGTAAACCTACTACGAGGAAGCCAGGGGTATGAAGCAGTAGAAGTGGAAGTTCTCCAGCTTTAAGTGGGATTTAGTTAGTGATTCTGAAAGCCGTGTGCCAACAGGGGACCCCCTCAGTTCCTGCCTCCTGTCTGCATCCTTCCATTCCCTCTGTTCTCAAGGCTCTAAGGCAGCGGTTCTCAACCTGTGGGTCGCGACCCCTTTGGCGGTCAAACGACCCTTTCACAGGGGTCGCCTAAGACCATCCTGCATATCAGATATTTACATGACGATTCATAACAGTAGCAACATTACAGTTATGAAGTAGCAACGAAAATAATTTTATGGTTGGGTCACAACATGAAGGAACTGTATTTAAAGGGCCAGAAGGTTGAGAAACACTGATCTAAGGGGAACTAGCAGTTTGGTTGAACACTCCTTAGCAATCTTGATATGGAGTCCCATGATTTTAGTGCTATTTCACTACAAAATCCAGCTTCAGACACAGCCATCTACGTCACCTTAAGATTGCATAAGAGTCACCCGGATACTTGTGAAGAGGGCAGATTCCAGGGAGAATGGGCTTGAGAACATTTGTATGTGTCCCCCCCACCCCCCCAAATCCAGTTTTCAACAAGCATCCTCAGTGAATCTAACACAGGTGGTCCAGGAACTACATTTTTAAAAACATGCTCTGAGTACCAGGCCTGCCTTCCAAATGTCTTTTTCTTCCTTTCTTCCTGCCAACTCCCACAATATGCAGCAATAATAGATGCTACTGTTAAATAATTACTGTGAAGCTCTCTTTAAAAATTAAACGTAGCTGGGCAATGTTCTGAAATTAGAACTTTGCCTTGAAAGACTGGAATACTATCAGAAGGAACATGCCTCTCCTGGGAAAAGCCAACACCATTGAAATACTCAAGGACCAGCTCATGCTGCCTCCTCAAACCCTGGTGCTCATTCAAGGGGGAGGACTCTTTGAAATCAATGGGACCTGTGAACCTGTGACCAAGATCAAAGTGAGAGGGGGAGATGTGAGCCACAGTGGTCAGGAAAGACATTCAGGTACATTCAACAAATGAATGCATGAATGGAATGTTGTACTAATTTGTTTATAGATAAGTAAAACTTCAGTGACATGGTAAAGAAGCAGATCCATGCCTTTCCCTGGTACTGGGAGGCCTTAGTTGTAGCCTTGAGATTGGGAACAGTGTGTAGGGAGACTTCTGGCTGATTGTTACTCAGTAGTGTGTGCCTAAGAGAGGAGGCAGGAGGGTGGGAGAGCAGGAGGAGGGGCTTTCACACTCAAGCATCGTCACCATACAAGCTCGCACTGAGAGCTTTCTCCTACACATCTTATTATACATGTGATGAAACGAGTTAAAGGGTTGCCAGAAAAGAGAAAGCTTTTTAAATCGTTTTTGGACATAGACTCATTTTACTGAAGTTTTGAATTATTTCTCCAAAATGAATGCAAGCAAGCATACACATGGAACATTTCTATACCATTTCAAAGATTCATGGACCTCCTGAAACTCATTTGTAGACTCCAAAGGAAGATTGCCTGCTAGAGAATAAATATTGCTGACCCTGGAGATAGAAGTCAGGGATAGGGTAATCCAATACAAGTGAGATTTTGGCTGAGGAAAGCGTTGACTTCACGATGGCCTCTCTGGAGCCAGACTACTTGGTTGGAATCCTGGCTCTATGCCCTATTCTCCACTCCGCTCCCCAGCTACATAGCACAGAGGCAGTCTACCTCCTTCCCTGTGGCTCAGTTCCACATTTCTAAAACACAGATATGGTTACTGTAAGGAATGAATGAGTGACTATGTGTAAAATTTTTGCCAGGCACATAAGGCCTTGCCATACTATTATTTTATTTGAGGTCAATATTGACCACTTATCCAAACAGTCTTGCCAGAAATCTTAGCATTATCACTGAAATTCTTATGCTTCCATACATGTTGCATTTTGTCAAACAGAATAAAAGCTCTATGAGCATTTGATTTTAACATTTTATACATTATGTTACATACAGAGTAGATATTTAATAAAAATATGTCGAAAACAATGACTTCGGGGAAAGAATTTCACTAGGCCTTCCTAAATGTCCTTCTGATCGTTCCTTTATACCTTCATCACCACTGCTTTAATTCAGATCCCCCTCATGACTGATCAGGGCTCTCAAACCAGACACTGCCTACCAAGACATTTCTGAAAGCTGCCTACACATCCAAATCAACTGAAGGGTTTTTAACGGTAGATTCTGGCTTCTGTGAGATGTATAGAATCAGCAGCTCTGAAGTGAGGAAAGTAGAATATTTTCATAACTTTCTCAGGTGATTCTTAAATCATGCTAGTTATGTAGCTACAGGTAAAGCCTAAATTCCTTATCCTTTCATGAAAGATTCTTTACCATTGACTCACTTCACTGTACTTCCCCAACTGTTACCCATCACTCTGTCAAATGCATCCTCTACTCCAACCAGGCAACACGCCTGCCCTGTTTCCTCGTGCCCCATCCTCTCATGGCTGTGCTTGGTGCACTTCTGAACTCTGAAAGCAGAGACCAAGTTTTTGTTTGTTTTGATTAAAGTCAGATGCCAAAAATTTACTTCCCAGATTCATGCCCTTTGGGTAATCTCCAACAAAGTCCCGGTGTTTGGTCTTCAACTTTTGGCTCATCGGTAGAGCAAAGATGCTATTCATACCCTGAGCCAAATGAACCATATATATATTTTTGACATATACTTCCCATATCATAAAATTCACTCTACTAAAGTCTAACATTTACTGATTTTTAGTGTATTCACAAATTTTTGCAACCATAGCAGTTATCTAATTCCAGAACATTTTTATCACCCCAAAGAAACCTCTTTCACATTACAAATCACTTCCCATTCCTCATCCCACACCCTGAAAGCCTCTGGTAACCATTCATCTACTTTGTGTTTCTATGGATTTGCTATTCTAGATATTTCACATAAATGGAATCATAGGTTTATATGATTTCCACCTTTTTTCCCATTTGTTTATCTCTCACATTGATATTAAGTCTGGCTCTCCATTTTGTTTGGCTTACATATCTACAAAACAACAGATTTTACATTTTAGAAACATAACTAATTTTGACTTCTTTAGAAAAATTGGAAGAGCTGGTCATACTAGAGCAGCCGTGGGCAAACTACAGCCCACGGGCCGGATCCGGCCCGTTTGAAATGAATAAAACTAAAAAAAAAAAAAGACCGTACCCTTTTATGTAATGATGTTTACTTTGAATTTATATTAGTTCACACAAACACTCCATCCATGCTTTTGTTCCGGCCCTCCGGTCCAGTTTAAGAACCCATTGTGGCCCTCGAGTCAAAAAGTTTGCCCACCCCTGTACTAGAGCCATGTTTTTTCTTATGAGTAGAAACTGTCCATTTTAGATAGGACATATATTCTACTGGTACCCTATTTTATTCATTTATCTGTCAGGCCCTACAGGTATTTAGGTAGACAACTTTCTTCATGTTCCTTTGTCACTCATAGGTCTCCAGTCCACTCAAAAATCCGTTGACTTATACTTCTGAACACAGGGTTTATCTTTTAAGATATAATATTGGCTTTGTTTTTTTTTTTTTATTAAATCCTCTCCTGTCATCAAATCCTTTTGTAATACAGCTGTTTTTTTTAACAAGATAGTGGGAATAAGTTTTATAACCAATGAAATCTACCAAAGACAGGATATTAGTTGGTATGTTCCAAAGACATTCCCCAGTAGAGATAATTTAGAGTGTTCTATCTCATATATCTAGTCTTATACAAATTAAAGAAAATTTAAAGCTTTGAGTTTCTCATGTATCATTCTGTGAGGTTTAAGTCAATTAACACTTTCTAAAGATAGAGTTCTCCTTTTATATGTGGATATGTGACTCAATTAAATGTTGACAACTTGGAGTTTACAATATGGTAAATGAATTTTTTTCTTTAGTTTTTAAAATGAAAGAATTGATGCAATTTAGTAACTACCATCATGGTTAAAGAAAATAATATGCCATATGTTATGGGAAGACCACTTGGCTAAAGGAATAAGATTTTAGTTCACTGACTCATTACTTAACCACAGATATTTATTGAGCACCTCCTATATTTCAAGCTCTCTTCCAGGTACTGCAAGCAATCAATTAACCAAATAGGTCAAGTTTATGTTTACAGGGAGCTTAAATAGTAGGGAGGAAAAAAAAGGTAAAAAATTATACAAACAAATAAATATGTTAATATATGTTAGCATATTGGCATTGGGAAAATAATTTTGTATTTCTGAGACTCAGTTTCTCCTGTGTAAAATCAGATTTCTTAACCCTATCCCCCACCGCACCCCCCCCCCCACATACACATCTGAAGTTAATGTTCTGCTTTATGTTTTAACTTGTTTTTAATCATGTAAGAAAATACCTTGACCGAGTCTGTATGGCACATAAGGGTAACATCTAGTGGAAAAAAATAAGCTCTTAGTGTGAGCTGTCTGAGATAGTATCTTAAGGAATAGAGGAGTCTCTTAATGATATTTTGTTGTTAATTCTTATCTGAGAATATTTTTTCCATTGATTTTATTTTTTAAGAGAGAGTGGGAGGGGGAGAGACTGAGAGTGAGGAATCCATGTGAGAGAGGCACATCAACTGGTTGCCTCCCGTAAATGCCCCGACCAGGGCCAGGGATCGAGCCTGCAACTGAGGTATGTGCCTTTGACCGGAATTGAACTTGGGACCCTTTAGTTTGAGGGCCAATACTCTAACTACAGAGTGAAACCAGCTAGGGCTCATAATGATTTTTAAATTGTCTGTGACTGTATGATGGAAATAGCTTTGTATTTCTCTAGGGATTCTCTTTGTTTAGAAAAAATGAGAAAAGCTATATTCTAGAGGGATATATTTTCTAGAGGAATAAATTTCAAGAAAAAAGAAACAAAGAATGGGAAGTCTGATGGTAGAAATGAACAAGACTGCTCAAGAAACAGCAGGAAAGCCAGCGTGGTTGGGTTAGGTTGAGGGAGAAAGTGAATGGCCACCTTGTTGTAGATAGAGGCAGAAGTCATTGTATCACAGGTTTAGTAAACTGCTGTAAACATTTTGTGTTTTACTTGGTGAAAAGCCATTTACAAGTTTTGGATGAGGAATGATGATATTTCATTTCAGCGGAAAGAGACCACTTTGGCTGCTATCTGAACAGACTATATAAAGGCAAGAGATATAACAGGAAGACTTGTTGGGAAGCTAATGAAACAGACCAGGCCAGTCATGGTGGTTTGGAATATGGCGTTGGCAGTGGGGATGGTTGGTAGCACTGCACAGAAGTAGGAATTTGTTTATACCGTATTTTAAAGGAAGAACCACAGGACTTGCTGGTGAGTTGTGGGGTATGTGAGAAAGATGAACAAGCAAAGCTTTCTTCATCTTTGCCCTGAGCAACAGGATAACTGCTTGTAAGCTAATTTTATGTCTATTAAAAAGAAGTAAATTAAATTTGCTTAAGCAGTTGTTTATTGAAAAACACACACATTGCCCTTGCACATTCTTTGCCAGGGTTATCAAATCAACTTACTACTGTTCTACCTCATCATTATCATCATCATTATCATCATTTTCATGTGCTTATTATGCCAGGAAACATTACTAGCCCATTGTATCTGCTGCTCAGTTAATTATTACAACAAGCCTATGATATAGGTACTCTAATCATAATCATTCTCATATTACAGAAGAGGAAAAATGAAGCCTGCCAAGATTAAATATCTTACCTCAAGGGAACATGGCTAGGAAATGGGGATTTATGGCTTTAAAGACATCATGGCCGACTCCAGAACACTTTCACTTAACGGAGTTTTGCAAAAACAAAGAAAGAAAAAACAAATAAAAAGGTGTTTTGAATTATTCTGAATACTATTTAGAAAAATAATATTCACTCAACTTTTAGACTTCTACTTAAGGATTAAAAAAACAACAACCCAAAATTGTTAATAAGTAAAGTGAGGAACAAATATAAAAAAATTTACTAAGAGACAAAAAAGAAGTTTTGGCAAATTTAGGATCAGGTCTTTGTTCTTAGATGGGAAGATTGAAATAATAAAAAAGTCAGTTTTTCAAATTAATTTATAATTTAATTCCCATCAAAATCATACACATACACACATCTATATCTATCTATCTGTATATATATTATATACACATAGGTATACTAGTATGAATGTAATATATGTGCTTATTAGTGTTATTTTAACAAATCATAAAACATATAAACTACAATGTAACCTTATCAAGAATAAAAGGGGAAAACACAAATATACAGCATAGAAATCAAAATAAAAGTATTCTGATAAACAATGGAAATTAGAAAATTCATAAAAGATTACTTACCCCCCCCAATTTTACTCACACAAAGCTGACAATGCTATTGATATAGAAGATTACACAAATATGTGTTTAATGACAAAAACAAGGTGAATAACTAAAAAATTTATAACAATTGTTTTTTGTGTAAAAAGGTAGAGAATAAGATTTCATACTCATATTCATTTTTACCTGCATAAAGAAACTCTGAGAAGATAGACCGAATACTCATAAAAGTTATCTCTAGATGAGGAACAAGGATGGTAGGAAGACTTTCTACTATGTTGTTCTCATAGTGAACAATGTGAATATATTACCAATTCAAATTTTTCAAAAATCATATTAAATGTTATACTTTGGAAACCAAAGGCAATTACTTCTGTGGTGGAAAAGGCATTCTCTGAGCACTGACCATACAAAATTTGACTAATTTTACTACAAAGCTGCTTTGGTTGGGAAGCATATGGTTTTGATCAATACATCTCTGAATAATTTTTATAAGTCTTTCATCACCTATTGTTTCCGGAAAAAGAAACCCCTTTGACATCATAGTCTATGTTTGGCCCAATTCTGTATTACTAACTTGATTTCCTTTCTCATAGTCTCTGAAGCAATTTGCTTCCATGCCTGAGCAGGGTTTTGGTCCAAAGATAAAATAGAAAAATTATTAACCTAATCTGGTGCATTATTTATTCTGTTCTGCTTCTAAGTTCTTGAGTCTACAATTCTGCATTCAATTTATTTTTTAAAGGGAATATAAATATTTCTAGGCTTAATGCTTTGAACACTGGCTTTTAAGATTGTTTCACATGTTCAATCATTTTTTCTACTCCACAATGAGCTTTAAAATAGGTGTGAATAGGTTTAATAAACTTGATCATATTGTGTTTCTTCAGAGTGGTTATATTTTGCATAATTTTCTCTGTAACCTGTACATCTGACTAGTATATATAATTTATTTAGGATGATTTACTTTTTACACAATTTTATTAACAACATATTTTTATCTTACATCCTCTCATTTTAGTTTCTCAATACTTTATTTAGCTGAATTTGGAGATTATATAATTTATCTTATTTTTATATTCCATTCAATGAAATCTGATAGTTTGGGATAGTATTAGTAGTTTTATCTATTGCAACCTTATAGTGTCACCATTAGAGATGTTTCTTCCCTTAAATAACAGAGAAATCATTCTTTTTTATGTTCCAAACCATTCTTTCCTATAGGGCTTTGTTTACTTCAACTTCATTTTCAAAATGTAGCTCATAATGCTCCTTAATTTCATTTGGGGATAACATGCTCACTACTTCCTGAAATCTGATAACATTTGTGAGACTTGGGAAAAACTCTAAGTAGTTGATTAAATTGATATAGACAACTATTTCCATTAAGGAAGTGAGTTCTACAATTTATTTCATATACTGATAACATTGTAAGTCTTCTCTGCTTAATATTAGGAATAATTTCAATATTGTTTTTGAATGTTGCACTATAAAATATCTTTATGATACCTCTCTTTGCTTGGAAAATGTGATTATAATAGTTTTTATATTTGCATACATGCTATGAAAATCATAATGAAATAAAGCTTTGTTAACTATGATTTTCTGAGCAATTTGTCTCTGAAGAAAAATGTAGTGAGGTCAGTTAAAGAAATCCTGAAGGTGTTTGGATTTGGACTATAAAGGTTTCATAAAAGAAACAGACATAAGGCATGGAACGATTACTTACAGGCATCTCAGCTACTTGGGAGAAGAAAGATGTCAGGAGAGGCATTGCAGAGAAGGTGACCTGAATGGGTCATAAAAGAATGTGGAAGCATTTGCCAACTGGAAAAGGTATAAAGGGCAATGACATAAATACAGAAAAAATGCATTGTGCATAAAACTCTGGTACTTTTGGAAAAATTGATAGAAATATAATAAGATGCTGGAGAGACTAACTAAAGATGAAAGAATTCAGCCACATAAGAAACAAATCAAAGATGTTCTTATAATACATTCTAAAGATTTTTAAAATTATTTTTGTAACTATTTTTGATAAAATAAAAATAATAGTCAATCTTCACCAACTTTAACCTTGGGTTGGGATTTGTACTGTCTTAGAGAAAAACCAACTCTGTAGGAGAGTCGACAGTGTTGACAGTGGTAGATTAGGTAGACATGTCAATTGAAAGAGTGGTCTCCATTTGTGTCCACTCTCTCACCTTTCATCCACTCCTCCAATTGTAATTTGTCTCTGCTTTCACTATATAATCACAATCAGTTAGGTCACTATTGCAAAAGGAATGTCTGTGTCTCCTCCCCACCCAAATTCATATAGTGAAATCCTTACCCCAATGTGAAGTATTAGTAGGTAGGCCTTTGGGAGATAATTAGGTCATGAGGGTAGAGCCTTCATGAATGGGATTAGTATCCTTATAAGAAGAGATAGCCACCTGCACACTGGAAAGAGGGCCTGTATCAGAACCCAACCATTCTAGCTCCCTGATCTTGGACTTCCCGTCCTCCAGATCTGTAAGAAATAAATGGTTGTTTTTTTAGCCACCCACTCTACAGTAATACTATATAATGAAAGGCTAATATGCAAATTGTCCCCTTGACCTGGAGTTTGGGAGTTCGACCAGGGGGCATGGCTGGCCAATCCACCTCCTGTGTCCCCTCCCCCCCAGCCAACCGGGCCAGATTGGCCCTGATTGGGGCGGGCCAGCTGGACCCCACCTGTGTACAAATTTGTGTATCAGGCCTCTAGTTTGTTATAATAGCCCAAACTAAGAGAGAGATCAGTGGCCTTTATTTATAAATTAAACACATGTATTTTAGCCCTGTTCTTGTTTAGTCATTTGGGAGCATTTAACATTACATACCACTAACTGCTCCTTTAAACCCACTCTTCCTATGTCTTCCCAAATTCCCCACTCTCCCGATTTTCCTTGCTACTCTGGTTCCTCAATTCAGTTTACTTTAAGAGTCCCTATTCTATTCAACATTTTAATTTTTGTCATCTTGGGGTTCTAGGTTCTTTTCTCTTTTAGCCATGCCCTCTTTACTGGGACAAGTCTATTTATTTTCATGATTTCAATTTCAGTTAACATCTGTATGAAAGTGATATCTCCATCAACAATTTACTTTTGGGGATTTAGATTAGCATATGTTCTCAACATTTCTAGTTGCATATTCAATACTTCAGGCTCAACGTGATCAAACATAGAGGCATCATCTCCCTCCCCACATCTACTCTTGTTTTTATCGTAAATGTCTGTCTATTCAGCTGCTCAAGTCTAAAAACTGCATGCCACTTAAGATTCTTTTTCTTATGTGCCACAGTTGTGCCTACTGGGTGTACCTCTTAAATGTTTATCTAATCTTTTTGCCTCTTTCCATTCCCACTGCCATCAGCCAAGTCCAGGCCACCAAAAACTCTAGCCTGGCTTATTGCTGTAGCTTCCCCATCTCCACAACAGTGCCCACATTGTTTTCTAATGATGCAACTAATCATGTCACTTTCATAGATAAAACCCTTTAGTGATTTCACATTTTTCCTGTGATAATGTCCATGTTTCACCCAAAAAGTACCTCTCAAACATATTGCAACCAATCATTTAATTGTGCATTTATCCTACTAGACTATAAATAATTGTTTACAGAATAGAGACAAAGGGAAGTCCAATTCATATGCCGAGGTCCTGTGTACTAAGGATGAACTTATTCCAGTTTACTAGTTAAGGCGATGTATTCAAACTACTATATTCTCTCAACTAATGGCTGTTGTATACAGAGGACTAGAAACAATAGTCTTTTCCCCTCTCTAATTTTATTTTCTGACTGGAAGAAAGTTAAACAAAAACCATCTATATATATAAACCCTAATATGCAAATAGACCGAAAGGCAGAACAACTGAACAACCAAACAACCGGTTGCTATGATGTGCGCTGACCACCAGGGGGTGCGCGCAGAACATAGAAGGCATCAGCAGCAGGCAGCAGAATGCGGAATATAGTGGGCATCGCCACAGCAGGATGGTGGAGCAGGTGAGCGGGGGCACCAGACCAAGGCAGGCCGCCGGTTGCTGTCATCGGGATGAGACTCTGGTGGTGACTGAAAATTCTTTGCTCCCATGTGCCATGGTCTCACCGGGTGCTTGCACCTGCTGCTGGCGCCGGCCCTGCTTGCACCTGCTGCTGGTGCTGGAGCTCGCACCCACTGCCGGTCCCCTGTGCCATCCCTGATTGCTCGGTGACATCAGTGGGTGCAAGCAGAGGCTTCTGGCCCCTTTCACCTGGCAGGGCTTCTCCACCTTCCCCCTCTCCTGAGGGGCGATGGGGGCAGCAGCTGGCGCTCGCACCTGCTGCTGGCACCGGCCCCAATCGCTCAGCGCTGTCAGCGGGTAGGAGTGGTGGTGGTGGTAGCAGGGCTTCTGGCAGACAGGGGACCAGGGGCCGCGGCGGGAGGGGCCAGGCGGGGGCGAGGCAGATGGGCCGAGACCCGCCCCTGTGCCCACTGCAGCCTTGCGGCCCTCAGTTCCTTTCAAGGTGCACAAATTTATGCACCGGGCCCCTAGTTTAGGAATAAATCATGTGGCAATGCCTGTAAGTAAAATAGAGAAATCCAAGATAAAATATTTGAAGAAATTTCACCAGAGGTGGGATTGAAGTTAGGTCTTAGAAAGTAAGTAGGATTTGAGAACATGAAGAAAGAATAAAATGTATTTCACAAAAAGAGAGTAACACATAAAAATTAAAAATAAAACATTAAATCTAATTTTTTAGTATAAATAGCATAACAGTAAACTTGCATAAACTTTAACTTTGGGTTGAGGTTTATACTGCCTTAGAGAAACATGGCAACATTTCTTGGTAAATTGTTTCCCCCTGATAACTATTATTTAACTTGGTTCCTTGTGGTGGTTAGAGACCATTGATGAAACCAATGTCTTGGTTTTGATATCTGTGTAGACTGCATCAATTCCATGGGTGAAGATCATGCCTCCCTCATACTGAGCATGATCTGTTGTAAAGACACGTCCTTCCTCAGAGGTGGGTGCTGGTTGAGAAGAGATAGGCAGATAAGTGGGTTGAATGTTTGCCTTTCTTCTGACTCTGTAGAGGCCTCTCTCTAATTCTGTCCTATTAGATAATTAAGACCCTAAGGGTTAACCCGCAAGTCAGAAGTAGATCTACTTACTTTTCTTTGAGAAATGTCATGTGCTAGTAGGTGGTTTTATGCACTGAATTGTATCTTCTCCCAGCCCAATTCATATGCCGAGGTCCTAAGTCCAGGCCCCTTAGTGAAACCACTAAGTCCATGGCTGGTGAGCGCTGCTGCAGCAGTGCTGACTGTGTTGGGAGATGGGGGTCTTCAAATAGGTAATTCAGTTAAAATGAGGTCATTCAAGTGAGCCCTAATCTGATATGACTGGTGTCCTTGTAAGAAAAGAAAATTTGGACACAGATAGGTCCAGAAGAAAGACCATGTGAAGACACAGGGAGAAGATGGCCATCTGCAAGCCAAGGAGAGAGGCCTCAGAAGAAACCAAACCTGCTGACACCTTGATCTCAGACTTCTAGTCTCTAGGATTGTGAAAAAATATATTTCTGTCTGTGCTACCCGGTCTGGGGCACATTGTTATGGTAGCCATGGAAAAATGGCACTGAAGAGAAATTTATCTTTCAAAGCAAATCTCTAACCAATAGTTTAAGATAATGCTCTTGCTACATATATTTAAAAGAATAATCTTCAAATAACTTTAAAATGAACAATATTACATTTTGTTAGGGTCACTAGAATAAAAATGTGATATTTAATGCTAATTTATAGTTTCATATAAAATTTCAGACGCTGTTTTACTGTAAAGATTATTAATATAGTAAAATACATCGTACTGTAAGGAATATGACATGGTTTTGTATGTCTGTGTGTGTTATTACATATTCTGGCACAGTTTAGAATTTATTTTTTAAAAAGAGACCAGAAAAATGCTGTTTGAAGTAGGTCAAAGCCACGGATGATAAAGTTCTTTTATGTTACCCAAGGATGTTAAATGGATTGTACAGTAATCTGAAAGTGCCAATCCTATACTTAAGGGTGGAAAAGTCATTTCCATTTAAAACTTCTATTTTCTCTTCCTCATATATATATACTTTAACATTCCATTTGCTGAATTCTCATGCTTCATCTCAATTTCAGCCACATATTGTGCGGTTACACAAAAATTCATTGGGCCAATCCTGAGACATTCAAATGTGAAAGGGCATTTTTCAGTTAGAGGATGTTTTTGAAACAGATTAATTTTAAGATTTTTGTCATTCAAATGGTTAGGCCTTTAATTCAAGTCATGCTTTTATATGACTTGAAATAACTTGCATTGGAAAGAGCAAATCTGTAGCTTTTTGAAAGAGGTGCCCTGACCATGGGAATGGGCGCTGGCTTCTGAATGGTGCTGCTCTAGTGGACTCCCCAGTGTTGCTGCTGTGCATTCGTGCACCAGTGACTGTCAAACACCATCCACGTGGATATGGCAGCACAGATGGCCTTCCTGTGGCCAACGGTCACCTGAAGCAGCTCAGTTCTTCTCCTATAGCTCAATCAGACTTTTCTAATATATGTACAGTCTTCTCCAGGATTATCTATAACAACAATTCCCAGTCACAATTTCCAATGACCCATCCTATATAGTAAAAGGGTAATATGCAAATAGACTAAATGGCAGAACTGAACAACCAATCAAAGTGTAATATGCTAATGATATGCTAAGGCTGCTCAACCGCTCGGTATGATATGCACTGACTACCAGGGGGCAGACAGTTGACCGGTCGACCTGTTGCTATGACGTGCACTGACCACCAGGGGCAGATGCTCCGACTGTTAGGTTAGCTTGCTGCTGGGGTCCGGCCGATCGGGACTGAGCAAGATGGACCGGACATGCACTAGAGCCCCCCTGCAGTCCCTCCCTGGCCCAATTGTGCACTGATGGGGTCCCTCAGCCTGGCTGACCCCTCTCGCAATCCGGGACCCCTTGGGGGATGCTGGAGAGCTGGTTTCAGCCCTTTGGGAAGGCGCCAGATAAAAGACTCATGGCTGGTGAGCGCTGCTGCAGCAGTGCGAGCCTCTCCCAATCGGGACTGATCGGACATGAGTCTGTGGTCTGTGGCAGGCACAGTGGGGTTGGGATGAGTGGGAGCGGCAGGTAGGAGCTGCAGATGGTGTTGGACAGTGGGTTTCAGCCCGATCCCTGCAGGCCACCCAGAGGGACCCTACCTATACACGAATTTGTGCACTGGGCCTCTAGTCTATATAATAAAAGCCTAAGTGACTGTTATGGTGTAATGACCAGAACGACCAGTCGCTATGATGTGCACTGACCATCATGGGGCAGACGCTCAACACAGGAGCTGACCCCTGGTGTCAGTGCGCTCCCACAGGGGGAGGGCCGCTCAGCCAGAAGCCGGGCTCATGCCTGGTGAGTGCCTCTCCTGCCTCTGTTGCAGGCGGGTGGTAAGGAGCGAGGGTCCCAGACTGTGAGAGCCCTGGACCGCAAGAGGGATGTCTGCCTGCAGGCTTAGGCCCGATCCCTGGGGATCGGGCCTAAGCAGGCGGACATACCCTGAGGGATCCTGGACTGCGAGAGGGTGCAGGCTGGGCTGAGGGACCCCTCCTCTGTAGTTCACGAATTTTGTGCACCAGGCCTCAGTGGATAATTTTCTTGAGTTATACTGCGGAAACTAAGGCATGTAGACTCAAACACACACACACACACACACACACACACACACACACACACACATGCGTGCGCGCGCACACACACATGTGCGCTCATGCGTCATGGCATTTAGAATCATTAGGATGCCTAGGTCAAAGGCTACAGTATAGGTATTGTTCTGTGAAACAAGGAACAAGCACCTAGATACTGGCTGGAGAAAATGGGGGTGAGATGGGCAAAGCCCTTCCCGAATACAGACATCCCTCACTTGGTTAGGCCACTTTGTTTTTATGAAGGGCCTACTAACAAATACTAATGTAGGTTTTTGTAAAACAAAGTGGCCCTAAAGTGAACTCTTCAGAAGATGGGGATACTTTTTGCTTTTACGCTATTTTGTCTCATAAAAGGTCTCATAGGACCAGCCTACTTTCAGATAGTGGGGGAAACCTGTAGTCTCCAACTGATGGAAGCCCAAGAGGGACTTGAGCTTTGGTACAATTTGCATATTTACATTCACATGTGTTAATTCATGATCTCCTTTTTTTCTCTTGCTTTCCCACTTGCTCTCACTCTTTCTCTAAAAATTTAGTGTGTACTTATAATGGTAAATAGTTGTGAAAATATGGAGTATAAAGTAGAAAATATACCTATTCCTATATATCTATTCTATCTCTCTCTAAATCTATCAACCTACCTATCATCTATCATTCACCATCTATTTATACAATAATTTGTCTCAAACTATATATAATTTTATATTTTGCTGTTTAATAATTGTTATCAGCGCTTACCATTTTATTAAATAACGTTTAAAATTCAGATATTTAATAATCATGTACTTTTAAAAATAATTTTAACTGTTCAATAGTTCAGTTGTTTGTTTTATTTTCTTTTGCTTTGCTATTATAGTTAACTCTGAATGCCACACCTGCTGTAACAAGGTCATTAAGTGCCTGGGAAATTAATTCAGTGCTTGAACAATGACTGACAGATGTCTGCATATGACCCCACAGGAACTTTGCCTCTAGAGTTTCCCTGAGGGATTAGCTAAAGCTTGCCTGAAGCTTTACCTGCAACTTCACCCTTGCTTTGCTTCCTCTCTTCTCCTGATCCCACTTCTACTTGCTTACCACTTTTCCCCCGGAGCACTTCCATAATGAATCAGTTGCAATAAATTCTTGTCTTATGGTCTAATTATGAAGAACTTGTTCTAAGACATCTTTTCATAAATCTTAGAAATTTTCAATTACAGGGTATAGCATACCTTTTTAAAGTATTTGACAAATACTGCTAATTTGCCATTTGGAAAAGTTGTATAGAATTAAGTTACTACCATCCAAGCATGTGTGTTCCTTCCATTGTGTCCTCTGGAATAGTATGCTATCATTTGAATAACTCTTCATAGTGTTGGTAAACAAAATATATTTCATTGTCATCATTATTTTGGGGCTTTTTGGTGAACAGTTTCTGAAAAGAATTTAGTCCTACCTTTCTGAACTTGCATGTGGCCGCAGTATCATGCTTTTGACCAGGGGTCCTCAAACTACAGCCCGCGGGCCACATGCAAATACAAATATTGTATTTGTTCCCGTTTTGTTTTTTTACTTCAAAATAAGATATGTGCAGTGTGCATAGGAATTTGTTCATAGTTTTTTTTAAAACTATAGTCTGGCCCTCCAATGGTCTGAGGGACAGTGAACTGGCCCCCTGTTTAAAAAGTTTGAGGACCCCTGCTTTTGACCATTCCTTAGAGTGGTAGGCACTGGGCAGGCTCCCTTTCTCACACATTTCACCTTCTCTGGAAGTAGAGGTGGACCCCTAGTGGCCATACTTGTGCTATGTCATGGCCCTGATGCCTACCATATATGATGGAACTTGGAGTAGACATCTGATTGACTTGGGTCTCTCTCTCTCTCTCTCTCTCTCTCTCTCTCTCTCTCTCTCTCTGATTTAAAACTAGGGTGTAAAGCCAGAAAATCTAAAAAGCCAAAGAGACAAAAAAAATCTCCATAGAGTTGACGTTTCCTGTTTTTGGTGCTACTACAGAATGTTCTGGTACTTAGAACTGGGTGGTACACCTTCAACCACCAACTTACCAGTGCAGCAGCCTGCGCATGGCAATTGGCCATTAGATTAAGCCCTGAGCCACCCGGATTAAGTTTGGTCATTTCAGTAAGGACATTTGCTGTCGGCAGAGGTCCTCTTCTGTCCCTTCCATTTACCGTTCTCTGGGAGAATTATACAGACAGTCCTCGGGTTACGTCGAACTCGAAGTATGTCGTTTTGTGGTTATGTCGCCATCTCCCATTTATTTATAAAAAAAAGTTCCGTCTTTTCAACGTATGTACATATGTGCTTTATGTTTCTTATTATTTATTTACCACAAGTAAAGGTCAGGAATTGTTCTCTTTCTTTTAATTTTTTTTTTTTTACTGTTTCACTTCATCACTGCTGTGTATGTGCTCCATGTGAGTGACGTAGGTGCTTATGTAGGTGGGTTCCGACTTATGGCGAAAATCGCGTTATGTTGCACTGTAGGACCTACTGTATATTTTAGTTTTTGTTTTGTGTTTTCTTTGGCATTTTATATCTTGTATTTATCCCTAAACATATTTTGTAGTTTTTATAAAAAGAAATCATTTTGTGTGTATATATAGACACTTGTATGATATACTGTAACCAACATTTGGTTCCTCAAATGGTCTTGTGGCTGTCAGCTGTTACGTATTGCTTCCATCATAACTACAAACACATTTCATATGTAAATAAATGTGGGACATTTGAAAAAATATCTTTGGAATGGGACTGTGCTTATAACAGCAACCTAAAATGGAGGGCGATTAACAGACATAGAACAATGGAACAAAATATTAGTCTTAAAAATCGACTCATGCTTATACATGAAAATCTGATAATTAAAGATGTTGGTGTTGCCAAACAGAGGGAAAAGAAAGTGCTACTCGATAAATAATTCTGGGGAAACTGTTTCTCCATATTAAAAAATGAAAATGGATCTCTACCTTATATCCTACACAAAAATCAAATCCAGGTGGAGCAAGGACATAAATGGGAAAGGTAATATCATAAACATTTTACAAAAGAACATGAGAGAAGAAACTTGTGCTCTTGGGGTGTAGAAGAATTTTTTTATATATATTTTATTGATTTTTTACAGAGAGGAAGGGAGAGGGATAGAGAGTTAGAAACATCGATGAGAGAGAAACATCGATCAGCTGCCTCCTGCACATCTCCTACTGGGGATGTGCCCGCAACCCAGGCACATGCCCCTGACAGGAATCGAACCCGGGACCCTTCAGTCCGCAGGCTGACACTCCATCCACTGAGCCAAACCGATTTTGGCTGTAGAAGAATTTTTAAGCAAGACACAAATAGCTCTTATCACAAAAGAGCTGAGTAAAGACTGAAATTTTGATTATACTCAAATTAATAACTTCTATTCCTCAAAAGCAACTACTGAAAAGTGAAAAAGATAAGTCAAAAACTGGGAGAGGCTATTTGATAAACATCATGATAAAGAGATTATTTGTATCCAGACTATAAAAAGATGCCTGTAAGTCAACTAGAGGAAGGCAACATAATAGAAAAAAAATGAGCAATGGTCTGTACAGACATTTTGCGGTAGGGGAAATATGTGGGGTTCACAGACATGAAAATATGCTCAACCTCATTTGTAATCAGGAAAAAGCAAATTAAGCATAATGAAATAACATTTCATCCATCAGAATGGCTCTAATTTATAAGCCTGGTAGTATTAAATATTGATAAACATATTGAGCAATGGGAAATATCATGGGCTGCATTTGGAGGGTGTATTGGAATTGACTCTCTGGAGAATTATTTGAAATTATCTTTAAATTTTAACATTTTCTTACCAAAAGTCTCAAAATTCTATTTGTAAGTATATATACACCTAACAGAAATTTGCACATGTGTACATCTGAAGATATGTATAAGATCATCCTGAGCAGGATGTATGCTATAGCAAAAATATAGGAGAAGCCCAAATGTTCATCAGCAGAAGGATGAGTAATTATAGCATATTCATATGTTGGTGTAACATAGAAAATGAAATCACAGCTATAGGCATCAGCATGCATGAATCTCAAAAACTGTATCTAGTAGAAAAAGAGAATCACAGACTGCGTACAGTAAATGTCAGTTCAAAATCAGGAGAAGCAATCAACACATAATGTGTTTATGTGTAACACACAAAACTAGAAAAAGACCTTTTTGTTTAAAACTAAAGATTCAAACAGCTTTATTTATTTTGTTGTCCAACCTCTGTTTTCAAGATGCTGCTTTAAAATAAAAATCCCATTTATCTACCTTTAGCTATATTAACAACTTCAAAAATTATGTCTCTAACTCCATCCTCTTTTTGTGCTGTGATACTCCCAAATGCACACTTCTATTTAAGACTGTGATTGCCTTAGATGAAACATATCTAAGGTTGACTTAATTTTTCTACTCCAAAAACAAATTTCCCTCTCCATTTTTCTTTCTCCATTAATAGAATTACCATTTTTATGAATTACCTAGGTTTAAAACATTGAAGCCAACTCAGATTCTAACGTCTTTTAATCACTAAATTACATTACTTTTAAAATTATTTTTTTTGCGATTTATTTTATTTCCCCCCCTTTATTGATTAAGATATTACAACTGTGTCCTTATCCCCCTAATGTCCTCTCATCCCCCCAATCCTGCCCTCACCCTCACCCCCTGTTGTCCACATCCATCACTTATGCTTATATGCATGCATACAAGTCCTTTGGCTGATCTCTCCCCCTCACCTCCACCCTCCCCTACCTTCCCTCTGAGTTTTGAGCATCTGATCGATGCTTCTCTGTCTCTACATCTGTTTTTGTTCATCGGTTTATGTTGTTCATTATAATCCACAAATGAGTGAGAGCATGTGATATTTATCTTTCTCTGACTGACAAAATTATTTTTAAAATGTATTTTTCCACCACCACACCATTTAGTTATCATTATCTCATATATTTTGTAGAGTGGCCACAAAGTTTTAAGGAGAGAAGATAGATGTTACCTGTATGTGCTTGATTTGCAAGCTTAGGGACTCTGTAGTTACTCAGTGTTAGAACTCCTTATTTATAGTGGAAAAACATTATAATAGCATTAAAAGAAACACAAATGTATGTGCCTGTACCTAAATACTAAGTGTACCGGTTAATAGTGCGGATTTTATAATAAAAGAAAACACGATAATTTCAAGAGAAACATCAAAAGTGCTTTATTCAAAGTAATGTCCATCGCTAGCTACACATTTCCCCCATCTTTCAGGTAGTTTGTGGATACCGTCCCAATAGAACTTTTCTTGTTTTGAGGCAAACCACTCAGAGACCCAACTTTCCACTTCTTTGTACGTTTTAAAGTGTTGCTCAGAAAGTGTGTGTGCCATCGATCGGAACGAGTGGTCATCTGAAGGAGCAAGGTCTGGGAATACAGTGGGTGGCTTAATACTTCCCAGGCAAGATCTTTTAACGTGTCTTTAATTGGTTTTGAAGTGTGTGATGGTGCGTCATTATTAAGCAAAATTACTTTCCCGTGTTTCCTGGCACATTCTGGTCGTTTCATGATCAAAGCATGGTTCAAATTGATTATTTGTTGTCGGTAGTGGTCAGTATGAACAGTTTCACCTGGTTTTAGAAGCTTAGAATACACCACACCTTCCTGATCCCACCAAACGTAGAGCATTGTCTTCTTTCGAAGCGATTTGACCTTGCAGTGGATGTTGATGGTTGACCTGGATCAACCCATGATTTTGTGCATCTCGGATTCTCAAAATAAATGCACTTTTCATCACCAGTCACCATTCAATGCAAAAAAGATGTTTTTTTGTGATGTTGAAGCAACATTTTACTGATGACTTTTCGGGTTTCCATTTGTCTTCCGTTCATTTGATGTGGCACCCATTTTCCTTCCTTTAAAATCTTTCCCATTGTTTGTAAATGATCGGAAATTGTTTGCTGAGCAACGTTTAATCTTTCTGCAAGTTGTTTTTGAGTTGACACACATCTTCATCCAATAATGCTTGTAATTGTTGGTCTTCAAACTTTTTCGGTTGACCTGGACATTCTTTGTCTTTCACATCAAAATCATCACTTTTAAAGTGTTTAAACCAGCGTTCACAAGTATCTTGAGATGGAGCATGTTCACCATAAGCTTCCCAAAGTATATGATAACTTTCAGCAGCACTTTTATTTTAAAAAAAGTAATGAATTAAAACTTCCCACAAATGCTCTTTTTTTTTGGCACGAAATTCGACATTTTTAAGCATAAAAATATCTATGATGTTAACACCTTCACAGAATTTGACATATGAAGTTTTGAAGCTTCAATACAACAAAATAGCATACATGTCAAATCACATATATATTGACATATGTGTAACTCCATCTATTGAAAAAATCCGCATTATTAACCGGTACACCTGGTACTACATTGTTTAAAGTATAAAGTTTTAAAGATACTTTTATTGGTTCAGCTTTTAAATGTTAACAGATTTTTAGTTTCTGTTGTCAAGTCTTGAAACTGGGAGGAGTGATGGTAGCAAAATGACATGGGGATTTCTAGCCCTGGACCCCCATCAGAAACATCAATTCAAACAACTATTGACACATGGGAGTAACCTTCCTGAGGGTTCCAGGGGAATCACAGCACCTCCGTGAACCACAGAAATAAGAAATGTTGCTTCTGGTAGGAATATAGACTCACGTATCCCCACCATCCATTGTCCATCCTCCAATGCGGGGCAGCCCAGTGGGAGAGCCCCACCTTTCCGGTGGAAGATGGAGAGTAAAGTGAGAAATTAGTGTTAAGAATAGACATTGTGTTTTCAAATCTTTTCTTTTTGAGAACTCATAAAATTCTTAATCGTATGGGGCTGAAAGTGGGATCTTCGTCCAGATTTGTTCTGGTTTCTTCTCTCTGAGATCAGCTTTGCTTTATCTGTTTACTCATTTGAACATATCCATGCGGTACATTCAGGGAGTTCTCAGCCACCTGGGCTGCAGTTGCAGAGCTCTTGGACTTTAAGGAGAATTCTCATCTTCTGCATATCCGGGGCTTTACTGTAGAAAATTTAAGAAAGTTCTGTCTTTCTACTCTCCCCTTCCTCATTTTTTTTTCTTTCTCTCTGTAATTCAAGCAATGCAATTTATTCTCAAAGGACTCTTCTTGCCTGCCCTTTTTCTGGTTCTACACTGAAAAAAGTTGCCCTAATTTCTGCCAAAATTATTGAACTTAATGTTCCTTTTTATGACATGCAGTAAGAATACCCCCTTGGATTACATTTTAGAGTTTTGCACCTTGACATTTTGTGTAAACCACAACCACCACATGAAGAGAGCAGACAAGGGAAGCGAGGACAAGATCCTCTGACACCTATGGGATTGGAGGGGACTTTGGAAACTTGTCTGTGTATATGTGGTCTGCATGTTCTTGACTGTTTTTCTTATTGAATTCCCCTAATACAGAGTAGACTTATGTCTGACAAAAAGCCAGCCTGTGGCAGCAGCTATGGTAAGGGGCACTAAGAAAAGAGGTTTTGTGTGTGTGTGTGTGCTGGGCCCACTGTTTAATCCAGTGCACAGCTCACCCCTGGCGAGTCTTCTGGGACCAATGACAGCCCGTAGGAGGAGGAACAGAGGATGCAGAGTCAGGGTCTCATTTTTTTTCCAGTTTTCAACTAAAGGTAGGGCATGGTCCATGTCAAGAGAGTCATTATAGGGCCATCTCTTATATAAATACATCGAGCACAGCTTTCCCCTTTTCATAGGAACTCCAGGTCTCCAATATACATTGTGACTTCACAGGCCTCCCACAGGCAGGCCAGACTTTATTTTTCTTTTAAATATATTTTTATTGATTTCAGAGAGGAAGAAAGAGGGAGAGAGAGATAGAAACATCAATGATGAGAAAGAATCATTGATCGGCTGCCTCCTGCACGCCCCCTACTGGGGATCGAGCTACAACCCGGGCCTGTGCTCTGACGGGGAACCAAATTGTGACCTGGTTCATAGGTCAATGCTCAATCACTGGGCCACACTGCCTGGGGAGGCCAGACTTTTTACTTGCTCTTCCTCTTCAGCTAGGTTTAAATCCTACGGGACAACTTCCCATGCAAAATCAGCAGGGATGTCACTTGAGCTAGAGATTAAAGTGGGAAGAGAGGGAGAGATAAGACTAAAAATCAACACCCTCTGCAAAAGAGGAGACAGCCCAGAGCAAAGGGCCTACGTCTCAGCTCCCTCCACTTCTCTGTCTGTCACAACCCTGGGCTGATTCCTGCACCCCAGGCTGCCAAGTTCCTTGTGGCTGAGCAGCTCTTCCTGAAGAGAAATCCTTGCATTTGAGAATGACTCTTTGAACAATAATGTATGCTTTTTTTTTTTTTTTTGAGTTACGTTATTACATTTATGTAATGGGGAACTGAGTGCCATTAATTCACTCCTGGATAGGGGAGTTATTAATACTGAATGCGATTCTGGTCTTTTATTTATGACCACTTTTCTTTGAACTCTGCACTAGAATTAACTCAGCACTGCATCTCAGTAATTGATTTGGAATCTGAAAGTTTAATTCATTACCTTAACCGGAATCTGGGGTATTTAGACAGCCTTTGCCTTTCCCCTGCGGAATGTCACTGTGTGGCTGTCCCCTGGCGTCTCCCTTTTTCTTTTCTTGCCTTTCTTTGGGTGTTTAACAGCTCCCTCCGGGCACTGCCGATTATTTATGACATACTTCTCCTTGTAAGATGTGGTTGGAAAACCTGTTCCTATGGAAACGGCTGTTTCCAAACAGGATGGTTCCAACTTCAAAACAATATCATCAAATATGCAACAGCACATATATCTTTTCATGGCAAGTGTATTCTAATGATTTGTACAACCAAATCTGAAAATCTGAACACTTCTAAAAACAAGACAAATTGTGTGGAAAGCCGTCTAATTGAGTCAGAGATGAGGTGATTATCTGAAGAAAACTTCTGGGAATGACTTTGATTGGGCATATTTGGGGAGCTTGGTGAGAGGAGCATAGGCTTTGAAATTATGGTTAGCAGAGACCTATGACTTTTGAGAACTAGATTTAACAGAGGAGGACTAAACTGGGTCTTGACATTTCTGCTTTTAGTACACTCTTTAATATTAAACCCCAACAGAAATCTATTCGTTCCAAACACAGTCACTGGCAACACAGCTCCAAACACTACATTTTATAACCAGAGTATTTATTAGCTTATTAGCTAGTCATGGTTTGTTTCTTTGTCCCATTGTTTACTCATTTCAATGCCAAGGAAATGAAGGGCAATGTTACCACTGGACGATATGCCTACAGAGAGCTTTGTTAATCAGGTTACTAAGGGAAAAACCACTCTGTATGCTTGACTGTTATTTTTCCTTTTGTTTGTTGAGAGTCAGTCATTTTCTCCCACTGCATTCAAATCCAAATTTTGCCAGTTACCATGGCAATATTTTTGAAGCCAGTATCACTCTAATGCTCCTGATGGAACATTAAACCTAGTATGATAAAGCTTGAATTTGTAGTAGACTTCATTTGTCTGTCAATCACACTGGCGAATTTTGGGCAAAGCAGGGAGGGACAGAAGGAGGGAGGGAGAATTGAAGAGAACTATTGCATATCCTGAGCCTATGACTTCAGAGTAGCATGCTGTGTGGAAGGTGACAAATTATTCTTTTAATCCTTATTCAGTTGTGATGTAGAATAAATCCAGGCACAAATGTTTAATTAAATCTCTTGTAGGAATATGCTTGTTCCTTGATTTTAAGCCAAGAGACCACTGGAGGTGTGTATAAATACTTGGGGGAAAAACAGAATGTTCAGATTAAAGATAATGATGTTAGAGTCCCTGCTGGGGAGTTCACTTTTAAAGATGTTGGCTTGCTCACTCCAGGACCTGATTCATTCATTAAAGGAAGTTTCTCCTTTAATATACATCATTTCTGAGTGAGGCCTCTGGGAGATAGATGTTACAAGACAGAAAGCAATACCATGAGGACATTCCTACCTGTACCCTGCTCCGTGGTCAAAAGACAACGTCCAGGTTTAGAATGGAAGGAGATTGATTATACATGGGCAGAATACATTTCATCTTCACCCGGATTTTATAATTTTCACTACCAATCCCCTCTTATGGAGCTCCCTGAAGACTAAAATATCATTAGTTATATAAAACTTAGGAAATCAAATGATTATAGTATTTTGTAGCTGGGATATACCATGTAGTGTATGTATTTTCCATGAGGGCAATATTGGCTCTTGGAGGGTAAAAACAAACAAACTGTACTATTTTAATATATAAGATGTACATATATTAGATAAATAGATATACCATATACATGTGGTAAAATTTCATGGGGGAATAACTATTTTAAAAAATGACCCCTTAGGGAAATAATAATGAAGAAAATGGTTGAGAAACACTAATCCCAGATAGGTTAACCCATCTGACTAATTTCCATAGCTAGTTAGTACAGATACAGCTCTTGGTCTTAAAGCGCTGACCTCCTCATAAATTTTCTGCATTTATTCAACAGACATTTATGGTGTGTCTGTGATGTGTTACAAACTGTTAAGATCTGAGACACAGAAATAAAAATGTCATTGTCTCTAACATCAAGGAAACACTGGAGGGTATCTGATGATGACAGAACCTGTGGTAAGAGCCATGATAGCAATGAAACATCAGGCACAGATCCCATGCCCTATCTAATACCATGGAAGAATGAATTAATTTTATTATTATTATTTTTGTTAATCCTCACCTGAGGATATTTTTTCCATTGATTTTCAGGGAGAGTGGAATAGAGAGGGAAAGACAGACAGAAACTTCAATGTAAGAGAAACACATTGGTTGGTTGCCTCCTGCATGAGCCCTAACCAGGCCTCGGGCTGGGGAAGAGCTTGCAACTGAGGTACATACCCTTGACCAGAATCAAACACAGGACCCTTTGATCCACAGGCTGATGCTCTATCAACTGAGCAAAAACAGCTAGGGCAAGAGCTAATTTATTTTAGATGTTGGTTCAACTTAATATGTACACCTTTCTATGAACTTGACACTAGTTTTCTCATGTGAACCTGGTTTTTTTTTTTTTTTTTTTTTTAAACATATTATGTACTCTATTAGGGTGTGACAGAAAGAACATTAGACTTTTGCCTTGAGTAGCCATCCGATAATTTTCAGTTGGCCCTGAACATGCTCATGTGTTTGAACTTTGGTTTTCTGATCTACTAATGTCATAGAATTTCTTTGAGAATTAAATTTCGTAGAAAAATTTATTCAAACCTAAGAAAGGACTTGGTGTTTTTCTGGCCAACTAAAATGGGGACAGAAATCAGGAGTGTTGTCATAAACCTTAGGACATGACTTTCAGTAAGGAGGGCATGGATGGCTCTGTTTCAGCAACTACATTTCTTTGCCACCTATTTGTGCTCTGTTGCCCAAGGTCTACTCTTTGGGGAGACATTTTCTAACTCAAGGGGTGTTTCATCAGTGGGACTAAAACATGAACTTTGTTGACTGGGGTGATGCAGAAAACCTTGCATGTAAATCACTAACTTCTCATGAGATCCAGAGGAGAGGAATGTGTCTTGTCCCTGTAGATACAGTCAAATCAATGAAAGCTGGAAGTACAAGAGGAAACCAGGGGCACCCTGCACGGTTGCTTAGTTGGTTGAAGTGTTGTCCCATATACCAAAAGGTTGTGCTTTCAACTCCTCGTCAGGGCACATATGGAAGGCAACCAATGTGTGTTGTCTCTCACATTGATGTCTCTCTCTACCTTTCTCTCCTTCCTCCTTCCCTCTCTCCTTCCCTCCCTCCTTTCCTCTCTCTCTAAAAAATATCAATCAATAAACATATCCTCGGGTGAGGTTAAAATTAAATGAATAAAATAAAGAAACCAGGGACTCACACTTGAGTGAGCTGTTAAATACTAGTAAGTGGCTCTCTGAAAGTGACTGGGGATACTTGATTTCATAGAAGGCTTATTGTATAGAAATAAATTAGACCCGCCCTCCACCCTCCAAGTGAGAACAAGCAGAGGCTATTTATTCAGAGCTTGCTATAACAACAGTCACTAGTGTTTGGCAGAAACTCAAATACAGGCTGGGGAATAGGAAAGTATTGTAGTAAGAAAAGCAGGGGGGCAGGGGGGTAGTGAAGACTTTAGGTATGCTCTGATTGGAGATTGTTGGCTTAAGAGGTGTGCTAATTAGAACACACAATTTTCAATATATATATATATATATATATATATATATATATATATATATAATTGGTCTAGAGATCATAATTGGTTTTCTGATATTTTTTTTGGAAGGGGTGGAGGGAAGAATTAGATAAGATGGCAGTCATTAACCAAGTCCTGACCTTTTTGGGTCAACAATTATTGTAGAAGTTGTGATTTGGCTTCCTAGACTGGCTGCTGCCAAGATTATGTATCAGATTTCTATTGTCACATATGGTCTGGTCATTGTTCATTTGTATATTCAATCTCTCAGTCGGTATGCACATTCCCCTGTTACAGGTAACATAATGAGCTGTTATCAGTCACTTTTAAAAAGTGTGAATAAAACCTCCTGGGACACTTTTAAGAAATGAGTTGGCTAGTCTAAATAAGAGAAAGGCCTGGCTTCAGTGATTCAATAAATCTGGGAATAACTATGACACAAATTTCCAGAATTATTTGGAACTTGTACAACTTTCTCACATCTATTTCCTCCAAAGTGATTAGAACTAAAAGTTTAAAATGAAAAGATCTCATGTACTTATTTCCCATGACATTTGATAAAAGAGCAATTAGAAAAGTTGTGTCGTTATTTACATCAGCCTTGGGATGCATGGAAGTAGATAGAGGAAACTCGGATTAGATTTAAAAGTTGGCTAAACCAAAAGGGTACAAAAGAGAACCTTTGTATACTGTTGGTGGGAATATAAATCGCTGCAGACACTATAGAAAACATTATGAAGGTTCCTCAAAAAAATAAAAATAGACTTATTATATGACCCAGCAATTTCACTTCTGGGTATATGTTCAAAGGAAATTAAATCACTATCTTGAAGACATATCTATATTCTCCTGTTTATTGAAGCATTATTCATAAATAGTCAAGGTATGGAAACAACCTACGTGTCCATCAACAAGTGAATGGATAAAGAAAATATGACATACATATATATTATTCAGCTATAAAAAAAGAAGGAAATCTTGCCATTTGCAACAACAGGGGTAAGTCTTGAGGGCATCATGCTAAATGAAGTCAGTCAAACAGAGAAACACAAATACTATGTGATCTCACTTATTTGTGCAATCTATAAAAACTGAACTAAAAAAAAGTAGAATTGTGGTTGCCAGGGTATTAGCATACATCTATTCTGATTCTTCATTCTGAGGAGAAAGTTAATGTGTGGACCTAGTTAATGTGTAGGTCAGCAGAAGAGGAGAGTGAGGGAGTAGCAAGTCTTGATGAGCAAATACTAGTTGAACTTAAAAGGACCTTTCAACATAGTTCATGCACAGGATGGTAACAAAAGGCTGCTCAGGAAGAGAAAAGTGACATAATTTTCATTCCAACCTTTGCTGTTTTGGACAATAGACGAAATAGCCTAGTTCTGTTGTCTGAAACTTATTCTCAGTGATAAAGAGTGGGAAATAGAGTTAAAGACCCGTGGAAAGTCAGAAACTATTGACAAATGTGGATGAAGACTGTGAAAAATACTAGGTGCTGAAAGGTTTTTCAAAGGCTAAAGGTGGCATTTGAAGATATTGAATGTGTAAACCAAAGTAGAAGTTTCTATATTCCAAGGACAGCTGTAGTGCTGCAAGCTACATGCCTTTGTTAAACCAGACAGAGGTAACAGTGGATTATTATCTACAAGAAACAGAGTATTGGCCTCTTTGGAGGCAGCCCTAAAGAGCCCAGGGGAATGAGAACTATTGAACATGAGGTATAACCAATTCCACAGTATGCAAGCAGACACGGGTATTGGACGTGGTTTGTTTATGCTAAAAAAATTAAGGACATAAAATTATATTTTGGGTGGAAGGAAATCAGTGGTAAATATCAGGTAATGAGATTCTAATATCACAACATTTTAAGGTTGTTTTGAAATCTGTGAGCAATGCATAATCCAAACAGGAAGATAAGAAATGAGGTGTTGCCCTAACCGGTTTGACTCAGTGGATAGAGCATCAGCCTGCGGACTCAAGGGTCCCAGGTTCGATTCCGGTCAAGGGCATGTACCTTGGCTGCGGGCACATCCCCAGTGGGGGGCGTGCAGGAGGCAGCTGATCGATGTTTCTCGCTCACCGATGTTTCTACCTCTCTATCCCTCTCCCTTCCTCTCTGTAAAAAATCAATAAAATATATTTAAAAAAAAAGAAATGAGGTGTTATGAGGCAAGGCATTTTCCTTCTCGGTGTGGTCGAGAAGGGGGAGCAGTCTTTTCTAATTTGCAGTTGGGGAGTACTTATTTCCTTAGAGTGATGAAACAGGGCACTGAACAGCAAACGATAATCCAAATGTCAAACACAATGGCATAGCTTTTAGTTCCCTAGTATTTTAATTCTTAAAAATTGCAGGATTCTGAACTCAGAGTAAATAATGGCATGAAATTCTCCTCTATTCAATTTCTGCTTTCAGTATGGAATTATGTCGTTTGTTTGGAAAATTGGAGCATTTTTGCATTTGCAGTTTTCAACTTCATTTTCACATACAATATTGAATATTTGGGGTCTTTGAATAACATCAGTATTTTTAAATTGTTAAATTTTTATTGCAATTGATAGATAATTTTTCTGCAGCTTTATATCCTCTGTCTTTATTCCCTACCCTTTCCTTTCAAAATCAGTATTTTATGAGAAAGATGCATCAGTAAGCTAAAATATATCTCTTAATAACCAAACAGAAGTGATATTAGACAAACTGTCTTCATGATACATCTGGCATCTTAATAAGTAAAATAACTTGGGAATAATGTGCCTAATTTATATTAAAAATATTCTAGTCAGATATATGATTTCTTCATGGCAAAACTATAAATATTAAACTAGTAAATGCACTTTTTGCTCTATTGTCATTTAAAATAAAAGCAATTATATCATTCAGTAACCCAAGAAATATCCCAAACTGAAATTTACAGCTACTGTTTGGTTATTCCATAAAAATATGGATTGACTATTGGACTATAAAAAGGGGAGAATATACTTTCAAATTTGACTCAGAGTTGTAAAGCTTCTGTGAAAAAATAAGGAAAGCTTACTGAATATAATTACAGAATTTTCACTTATTTTTCTCTAAAAAATATAACATGATGTCCTTTTCCCTTCCTGAAGTTTTTGCAGTACTTTCAAAGTTTATGGTTAACTTGGTGATTATAAATCAATGTCACATCCCATAATTTCCTCAGCAAATTAGAGGAAGCAAGCTGAAGAAACGTTGCTTTATACCCTGGAGAATTGCTAGCGTATTCAAGACCTGCATTCCCAGAAGAAATGGAAAAGAAAGTTAACAGGAGAGAATGCAACAATTCACTTCAACTCAGCGATTCTACAGATAACTTTTTTAAAAAATATATTTTATTGATTTTTTACAGAGAGGAAGGGAGAGGGATAGAGAGTTAGAAACATCAATGAGAGAGAAACATCGATCAGCTGCCTCCTGCACACCCCCCACTGGGAATGTGCCTGCAACCAAGGTACATGCCCTTGACTGGAATCGAACCTGGGCCAACGCTCTATTCACTGAACCAAACCAGTCAGGGCCTATAGATAACTTTTAAGCTGAATTCAATCCAAAGCATTGTGCAAAGTGTGAAAAAGAATAAGTTTGGTCAGTGTCCTCCAGGAATTCCTTCTCCTAAGAAGATACATACAGATATATATTTATCTCTATCATCTATCTATATCTATCTATCTATCTATCTATCTATCTATCTATCTATCATCTATCTATCATTATCTATCTATCATTATCTATCTATCTATCTATCTATCATCTATCTATTATTATCTATCTATCATCTATCATCTATCTATCTATCTATCTATCTATCTATCTATCTACCATTATCTATCTATCTATCTATCTATCTATCTATCTATCTATCTATCTATCATTATCTATCTATCTATCTATCTATCTATCATCTATCTATCTATCTATCTATCTATCTATCTATCTATCTATCATTATCTATCTATCATCTGTCTTTAGACCCTTCCCTCCTTCATCATGTAGCAGCCATACACTTTGGAACTCACCCTAAGCCTCATTTCAAGGATGAGCCTCAATTGGCCTAAAGCAGGGATTGGCAAACTTTTCCTCTACAGGGCCAGAGTGTAAATGTTTTAGGCTTTGTTGAACCATAGTCTCTGTCACAACTGCTCAACTCTTTCCTTGCAGCAGCCACAGGGGGAATGTACACAAATGGGTATATCTGTATTTCTATAAAACTTTATTTACAAACACAGGCTGTGGCCTGGATCTACCCCCTGTGCTACAGTCAGTGGCAGTGCCTACCCCTGGTCTAAAGCAAACTCTAGTGCTACAGTGATTGATGCAGGCATCAACCAATCAATGCACAAAGTTTCCTTAATTAAAGTGAAATGGGGTCAGTCAACAGGAAACTCAAGATTTCTTTTTCCAATTATGGTGGGATATTGTATCTGTTGTCTGCCACATATAAAGAAGAAAGTTATGCATGCTGCCAGCAACCAACTTACCACCATACAGAAAGCCAGCTTGAAGGGGAATATAAGACATTTGAGGGTGGTGGGCTAGCAATCTGAATCTGTGCCAAGAACCAGTATTCTGCCCCATGTTCTTGCTAGTATAATTAAGCCCCATCCCTCTTATCTGTAATGCTTGTACAGAGGCCATAAACCATGAACCATACACAACCCCTATAGGGGGTTATCAGCTCTGGCGCCAGACCAGGCCTTTGGGTGTAATTTCATGTCCCCCATCCCAACACACGGGGCTTTTTGCAAAGCCCACGAAAGGTCCGGAAGCCTGCCATATTTGGGGGACAAAGAAACCAAAGGATATAAAGGGAAAGCTTCCTCCATATTCATCACTCAGGCTTTGGAGAACTGACTCCCTTGAGTCACTGTACTAGTATATCTGCAAATAAAGGGTTTTTCCTGGAATCTCCGAGTACTCATGTATTTTTATGGTTGCCTGGTAAATTCTGTAAAAAGCTCTGAAGATGAAACCAACCAGGAAAGAGAGCAGGGTGAAAGAGTTGAAGAGTTGCAGATATTTAGAACTTAGTCAAGTTCTTTCTTCACCTTGCTGGAAGTCTGTCCTTCTTGACTTCTCAGTTACTTATTTTGTCGTTTCAGCCCACTGAGTTTTACTCCAAGGTCTATAGACCCACATGCACATGGAGTAAAATAGGATGAGTGCTACAAGAGAACTGGTCAGGGAAGCTGGGGAACAGGGGATGGAAGGAGGCAGGGAGGTGTAGGGGAGGTGATCAACCAAAGAATTGTATTCATATATATGCATAACTCGAGGACACAGACAATAGGGTGGTGAAGGCCTGGGGCAGCAGGTGGGGTAGGCTGGAGGGGGTCAATAGAGGAAAAAGGGGGACATATGTAATACTTTCAACAATAAAGATGAAAAAGAAAAGACCTGCTCAGCAAAGACAGAATCCTATTGGTTCTGGAAAGTTTTATTAAATAATGGCATTTGAGGCAAAACTTTTAGGTTATATTTTTATAACAGAGATGGATGATAAGGCAAGCATGATAAATTACTGGTTAGTCACTATTACAGTAGGATAGAGGCATAGTGTTTTCAGGGAAGAACAACAGTGGGGTACTGTTCTGGAGTCAGTGCGAGGAATCTGAGTAATGTCTCAGGGTGGGAAACTTGAAGGTAAATAGAAGGCCTGGCACTAGAATTGTGATTTACAATAGGAACCTGGCAATGTCGGAGGTACTGCCATGCAGTGTGGTGATATTGACAATTAATCGGGAAAATAAGGTGAATTCAGAGATGTACCAACCACAGGGGATCAACCCCTTTAGGACATATGTAAATCCCTGGGGAAGCAAGGAAAGCTAAAATAGGAATCACATTTATCTCCCACTAGAGGTCCGGTGCATGAAATTCATGCACTTAGGGGGTGGTGGTGGGGGGGGTCCCTTAGTCTGACCTGCACCCTCTCGCAGTCCAGGAGCCCTCAGGGGATGTCCGACTGATGGTTTAGGCCCAATCCTTCAGTTGGACATCCTTAGTGCTGCCGCAGAGGCAGGAGAGGCTCCCGCCACTGCCGCTGTGCTCGGCCAGCCTTGAGCCTGGCTTGTGGCTGAGCCGTTCTCCCCCTGTGGGAGCATACTGACTACCAGGGAGCAGCTCCTGCACTGAGCAGGATCACACCAAAACTGGCTCTCCAACATCCCCCGAGGGGGTCCCAGATTGCGAGAGGGCACAGGCCAGGCCAAGGGATCCCATCAGTGCACAATCGGTGCCAGGGAGGGGTGCAGGAGGTTGCCCATCTGGGGAGGGACTGTGGGAGGGCTCCAGGGCCTGTCCATCCCATTGGCCAGACCCCAGCAGCAAGCTAACCTACAGGTCGGAGCGTCTGCTTCCTGGTGGTTAGTGCACATCATAGCGACTGGACAACGGTTGACTCCCTGCCCCCTGGTGATCAGTGCACGTCATAGCGAGCGGTTGAGTGGTCTTAGCATATCATTAACATATTACGCTTTGATTGGTTAAACGGATGACCGGATGATCGGATACTTAGCAGATTAAGCTTTTATTATATAGGATAGTTTCTTTGAGGGGAAAATAGAGATGTAGTCAGTAGGAATATTAATAAAATACTTGGGATGGTTCATGAGACACCTCCAGCAACAGGTTTAAATGACAACAAATTATCACTAAAAGTACATTGAGTAGGGTGGGTTAGTTAACTTAAGGGCTTTTGTTTTGCAAAATGCTATATGCAAATTTGGGTCTAGAGCTGATTGGTTCAGGTACTGGAAAACCCAGATTACTATAAGGAGCTCCTCTCTGCCCTTTCCCCACAGAGCCTTTGGCTTTCCCTCTAAAGAACCAGCCAACATTTCAAGGGAATATCACTTTAAGGGGCACCAAACTATTAGCCAGTCAATCCAGCCTTGTCTGGAGGTGCCTACTTAAGGGAAACTGCTTTTCAGGAGGGAAACCCTCTAGTATCTAGATCCATCAGACAAATCCAGACAAAAAGAAGCTTATCCTGATCATTCAGTCACGTGTGGTAGTTATGAGCCCACCCTGTGCAGATTCTTGCTATGTTAGGTGATGGGAATTCAACGATAAACAAGATGCAGTCCTTGCTCTTAGAAGTGGGAGTATGTCCCTTTTGCTGACTTCAACCCACCTTCCCAAACACCGTACTCTGTTCCATTTTTCTCAGCCTATGCAATCTGTCACTGTATAAATTAGTACCCAGCGGTGACCTCAAGAATGCAGTAAGGCTCTAGCCGGTTTGGTTCAGTGAATAGAGCGTCGGCCTGAGGATTAGGGTGTCCTGGGTTTGATTCCTGTCAAGGGCACATGCCTGGGTTGCGGGCTTGATCCCCAGTAAGGGGTGTGCAAGAGGCAGCCGATCGGTGATTCTCTCTCATCATTGATATTTCTATCCCCCTCTCCCTTCCTCTCTGAAATAATAAAAACATTAAAAAAATGCAGTAAGGTAATGTCCCATGTCTGCAGTCTCACCCAGTATCAGGCTAGCTGTGTTTCCCTCTGCAGTTTATCACTCCATTGCCTGTGGGATCTGCGCAACCGTGTTCCGTTCACCACTTGCATGGTTTGTTCAGTGTAATCCCTGAACAGGTAACCAATGTGTGCACCTGGTTCTACAGACAGATTCATATGGTAGAACAGCATTTGGACCTGAGGTCTGGAAACCTGGCTTTTACCTCTGTTCTTCCATTGAATTCCACTTGAACTTGGGCCAAACAGTTTCCTACTGTCTCTATTTTATCTTTTGTGGATCAAATTACTTATATGTCTCTAAGGTCTCTTCTACTTTGGTGATTCTAGTATTTCCCTTTCAGGTTTCTTTGAGTGAGATTTTTCACAGTGTGTGTCTATAGCAGCATCTGAGACTGAGAAAGTTAAAAATGTTGTGGGTTGATATTTAAAATTTGCCGGGGGCTTCATCCAGTTTTACACTCTGATTACCCCACTTACTCAAACTCTATTAAAATTGGGAACGAAGTTCATTTTAAGCATAAGGACATGTAATTATAAACAACAGCTTTGATTATAGCACGTGCCTGTTATGAGAAATAATTACTTATTAATAACCTGTCTTATGACTTGCGCTGTGATTAAATGCTTTCTGAGAGCATCCTGCTACATTGGAATTCATTCGGTGGATGAAATCTGATAAGAAATTTAGTTTGCTGACGGGAGCAAGGGCCAGCATTGAAGGGAAAACCGTTATACTCCAAATCTGCCAGTGCCAGCCTTTCCTTAGGCTACTGGGACCTCCTAAACTTCGAATGTCTAACTTTATAAGAAGTATGCAAGGTTAAATAAATTACACTGTTAAGTTCATAAATGATATTTTTAATTGAGAGCAAAGGGCTTAAACATCTAGCAATAGAACAAATTAAGAAATATTCTGGGACATGTTTCTAAAGGCAAAATGTCAGGTCCCTTATTAAAATACATATATGAGTAATAACATGTGTAATGCCCCAAGTTTTCACAGCAGTTTATATCTTTCAAAGAGCATGGTATATATTTATTTTATTTGTTCCTCTCATCCTCTCCAGAATATGAAGAGAGACAGAATTATTTTTGTAAACCTAAATTTAGTCTTTTTTTTAAATGTTTTTTTTAAAAATATATTTTATTGATTTTTTACAGAGAGGAAGGGAGAGAGATAGAGAGTTAGAAACATCGATGAGAGAGAAACATCGATCAGCTGCCTCTTGCACATCTACTGGGGATGTGCCCGCAACCCAGGTACATGCCCTTGACCGGAATCGAACCTGGGACCTTTCAGTCCGCAGGCCGACGCTCTATCCACTGAGCCAAACCGGTTTCGGCTAAAATGTGTTTTTTTTATTGATTTTTTAGAGAGAGAGGGAGAGGGATAGAGAGATAGAAACATGGATGAGAGAGAAACATCATGATTGGCTGCCTCCTGCAAGACCCCCACAAGGGATTGAGCTTGCAACCCGGGCATGTGCCCAGGAATCAAACCGATGGCCTCTTGGTTCCTGGGTCAATGCTCAGCGGCTGAGCCACACTGGCCAGGCAAAACATTCTTTAAAATAATAAAAGTTAATACCCCAGGGGGTGAGAGGAGGGAGGGAGGGAGGGAGGGAGGGAGGGAGAGAGAGAGAGAGAGAGAGAGAGAGAGAGAGAGAGAGAGAGAGAAATGGTGAATATAGGTAATATAGGTAAAAGGTATTCAGGTAGTTATTGTATTATTCTTTCAACTTTTCTGTTGATGTGAATAACTTCCAAATATGAATCTGGGAATAAAAAAATGAATATAGTCAGAGGCAGATGTGATGAATACATTTGGTGAGATTTATTAGCCCCAACTGTTAACTGACACACCTGCTGAGCTTACCCAGTTCAGAACTGCTCAGCAGCAGGTGGGTGGATGGAAGCTTTCAAATACAATCTCTGTACTGATGATTGGCAGAGAGTTCCCAGGATATTGAAAAATATCTTCAGTGTGACCAGGAACAAATGCCTTACAGCCTTTCCACCCTTTCTTGCTTATTTTGAATTGCGGTTTAGAAAGCTAGACAAACTTATTCCCTTATTCATTCCAATATTCGAACCTGAGCAAGGATGAATATTCCACTTCCAAGGGGGGTTCTTACTGGTATCTTTGGGACATATAGCTTCATTCCTCCATCCTGCCTCATGGCCCATGTTTACTGTTTTCTCTTTTCCTTCCCTTCTTTTTCACTTTTTACTCTGGCTCCGCCTCAAAGATTGTATGAAGTTCCTTAAAAAAAATCTCTAAGATTATTAATCAGTAGAGATCTCAGTTTACTTTTTTTGAAAGCTTCTTACTTTATTGAACTTATATTGGATTCTATCCCACGAGCACCATTTGTTTTATTTTTGCCCAAATTTCAGTGGGAGACTGAACAAGCTTCAATTAATCATTTGAATTTACTCGCTTTACTTGAGAAATATTAGGAGTAAGTAGAATATAAAAGGTGAAACTTGGACATTCTACAAAATATTGTCGTAGCAAATTCCTAATCATCTGGAATTGTGGAAGATATCCACCCTTCACTGGAAAGTCTTTGTAAAAAAGTAGAACACACATCCATTCTTCTAGACTTCTACATTGCCCCAAGTTATGTTGAGGTAACAAAACTCTTTCACTGAAAGAAGATGCTAAAGGTAGCAGGTCATTTGGCTCTAGAAATTAGCTATAAGAAGCAAGGACTTGAAAGGATAGGAAAAGTGAAAACAAAGGAATCACGCACGTTGGGACTTTAAAACAATGTGACGTAGGCTGGCTAAGGTTTGAAAGCTATTTATTTACAAAATTTAAATCAACCTTGGAATAAGCTTCACTATCTCATTATTTTCATTTGGAGGAAAATACAGAAAAGCCATCTGTACTCTGAAAGAAAGAAATAGACATCATTTTTTGTGTGCTTTCTATTTGTTGTATGTGAGCATGCTGTCTAAGACATTTTCATTATGTAATTTATTTAATTTTGGGAGGCATTTAATTTGACCAATGATACATTAAAATCCACTTAATGTCAGATTGTGTTCGTTTATGAGTCTAGTGAATCCTGGCATATGCTTATAAACATGGAACTCCATGTACTTAGTCGGTTCCTAGTTTGATCCTCCAGAAAAGAGAAAAAAAATCTTACTTTTATGCACCCTGAGATAACAAGATAGTGATACAAATGCTGTATTCTCCTTGAATGTAACTATACATTGATTATTTTTCACTGCAAGTATTACATGTTATTTAAATCTAATTAAATTAAACAACTACTTTTGAAAGTTGCTATGGGAAAGACCATGTGTTGGTTTATGTTTTTAGAAATGAACAAGACATAAGTAAAACCGTCAGAGACCTTTCAATCTTAGGCAAGACATGAAGCGAACGTCTTCTACCAGGCTGTGAACCTAAGCTGGGTTGTCTTAGCATAATTCTAATTTTTGTAGCCCCAGCATTCAGCATTGACTTAGAGTAGCACTTAGAAGTCTTTCAATAAATGTTTGTTGATTCAATAAATATGCATAAATAAACATGCTGTATTACCATATAGAGCTATAGTCTATATTCTTTTGAGAATAGCAGAGGAAGGGAAAATTACACCTGGTTGTGGATAAAAGACAAGGCTTCAATCTTGTAGGTCTAAGATAGGTAGAGATGCTAAAGTGAGGTGGGAACACTGCCCATGGAGATAGATGCAAGTATGTACAATGCCTGGTGGCCAGAGGAATAATCCAGGAAGTATATAGTTGTATAAGGTTTAAGTGGGTGAGTACTCTTACAATGTGAGTATGCCATGAATGTGTGTTGAGCAAGTACACAAATGTATACCATGATCATGCCAATATTCAGCTTGCTTAGATAAAATGAATGATACTCCAAAACAGTTTTTTCTATATTCCGTGTGGTTTAATGAAATAGTCTCTGAAGATGTTCGGGATTGAGCTGGTTTTATGTGTGTCTCCTGTGTTGTTTCATGATTCTTTGTTTTTGTTTGTAGGGGATGTGTGAGTAGGACTTCATTTCCATTTGATGGCTTCCTAAGTGTGTCCGGTAGAAAGTGAATGTGCTTCTTGATCTGAAAGGTGCCTGAGTATATTTAATGTTTCAGGGAAATAGATGGGAGGTGTTTCCTAAGAGTAGAGATGGTCTTTGGTTTAGAAATGAGAAATTGCTGAGGACCAGGATGAGGACATCTCCAGAATATGCAGACTGCTGTATGGTAACCGGGTCTGTTGTAGAAAACAGAGTGTTTTTTTTTAAAAGTCAGTCGGTCCTGGCTCCAAGTCTTGGTCCTGATCCCCACAAACAATGCTATTTTGAGACAGTTGCTTAAACACTTTGAGCTTCATTTTTTCCTCCTTTGTAAAATGGCACACTTGTTCCCATCTCTCCAGACTGTTATGAGGATTAAATGAAGTCATGTTTACATGAAACATCTGACCCCTGGTGAGTGCTCAGTACTCCCTAGTGGGCAACTTGGAACCAATTATGTCATAACGTTTCCCCTAAAAAATGAAATACAAACACACGGAATTCTTTCCATGTTGTACTCCTGTCGGTTTATCCTTGTATGCAATATTTCTCAGAGATGTTTATAATTTATCTGTCTCTCCAGGGTCTTATTCAAGACTCTGTACCCAAGAGGAACCTAATAAGTACTTCTTAAACATAATTTCCATCAACATTTCATTCTGAGCTTACTTCGATTCCAAACAACTCTGAACCATATCAATATCACTGACAAGTCTCAACTGGATCTTGAATTACCGATTTGAATTGATAATGTGTCAACCCTGAAAACATTATCCCTAACAGCCTTACTAAGCAAGCAAATGCCAATCATGTGGTTTGCTGCTTAAAAAGCAAAGTATAAAAACTTCTCCCTTAACTAGGCTTCTATTGTTTCACTGATTTGGCCAACTGCAGTTTTAGTATGTTATTTGGGTTATAATCATATATTCCCCAAATCAGCAAGAAGACGACAGGCAATTGCAGTACCCAGTGTCACTTAAAGTTGCTGCTGCTCTAAGGTCACAGTAGTGTCCTTTTCTAATATGTTTAATTACTTTAATCACTTATTCTAAAGTTGCTATTTTCTTTTGTGCTCTTAAGGTGTCTTGATACTTCAGGAGACTAGTATTGCCAGAGTTTAATTAAGCAAAAGCCAGTACGTTAGAAATAGGAGTGACATTTTTCTTCATGTAGAACAAAAGGAACCCTCTGGATGTTTAAGCCCTGAAGTGAAATTACTGGAATCTGCTCCTTTAATATGTGCTAAGTAGCTGGTACCAAAAGGCAATGTTCCCCCAGAGGATAAGCAGTAAGTCAAGGACATTGTGTTCCATCTATAAGACAACACTGTGCTTTTCCATTGTAAGACAAGATCCTCATTTCTAAAAGTTGAATAGAATACTGCTTTCAAAGGAAAACCAAACATTTTCAGCTAGTTAAATTTGAGATGTTGAGTGAAGTTCATTACAATGCCTGTAGCAATTTTATTTGATCTTGAATTGAAGAGGTTTTCATATTCTCAAAGCTTTTGTTTCTCAAGACTTTTTTGAGATACTCAAACAAATATTTAAAACTATATTCAAGACAATAGAGTTAAATATTCTTGTCCTTAAATACCAATTTCAGCTGTGTTGCTTGTTGAACATAACCTTTTATTTGTTGATATTTAGTCAAAGATTAATTATATGAGGAAAAGGAATATAAACATCTTCCTACCATTTGACATGGCTATTTGGGGAGATGTGGTAGAAGGAAAGATATTCTGCAAGAGAGTCTACAAAACTGTTGTGGAATGAGTAAGAGGAGATTGAATACAGAAAAGAATACAGAAAACACAGCTGAGGGAAGATAGTGCAATGGTAAATACATACCTTCCCAAGGTAAGGAGGGTAGAGTTAAGCCATCTGGGTTATATAAATTGTTGGTCCTGATTTCATCACCTTTATTTACAACTTTTTTCCTATCTCATGTCCTATATTTTAGAAAACCATCTTAAATCTAAGAAAAAAGGAAGAGATATAAATGCATAGTTAAAAATCAGTTCCTATTGTCTAATAAGGAAAAGTAATTAACAAAGTAAGATTAGATTTTTTTTTTTCTATTTGTTCTGTGAAAGCTTTTTCAACATGAGACTTTTAAAAGGTAGCTTGGAACACATAAAATGGTCTTCCCCTTTCCAAGGAGAAGAAACTGTCCTATTTACTTTGACCTTGGATTAAAGCCAAGGGCAAAATATTAAGTCATATTGTTGTGGAGTCAATTTTGCTACACTATTATGGGAAAAGACCCTTCTGGTGAAATAATTGGCGAAATGGGTACATTTCTGAGATCCATGAGGAATAAAAGTTACCATTTCTTTTAGAACAGTGGTTCTCAAAGTGTGGTCCCTAGATCAGCAAAATCATTATCATCGGGCAACATGTGAGAAAAGCAAAATATCTGGTCCAGCCCCAGACCTACAGAATAATGGACTTTAGATAATTCTGATGTGTGCCCACGTAGAGAACCACCATCTTAGATTGTTCATTCCCTGTCCAAATAACTTCAGAGGGGCTTAAACCTCTACCCTACTGTTTTTTTAAATCACTTAAAAAAATAATACAAGTTGCCCAGCGCATGGCTCAGTGGTTGAGCGTCGACCTATGAACTAGGAAATCACAGTTCGATTCCCATTCAGGGCACGTGCCCAGGCTGCAGGCCCGATCTCCAGTGTGGGGCATGCAGGACACAGCTGATCAATGATTCTCTCTCATCTTTGAGTTTCTATCTCTCTCTATCCTCTCACTTCCTCACTGAAATAAAACATAATAATACAAGTTTTTCAAAATAAAACTTGACAATTATAAAACAAAAATGAGATAGCATAGGAGGAAAGGGAAGAAGAGGAGGATGTCAGCAACTCCCCAACTCAAATGCTAGAGTTTTGACTTTTTTTGTGTGATTTTACATGATAGTATTTGTTTTTTATGCTTAGGATTTTTTCACATTGCTAATAAAATATATCTCTGTATTACAGCATCGAATTTTCAGGTCTTAAACAATTCGATTCATTTAATTATCTGCCTATGGTTAGACATCTGGGTTTCACAGTTATAGATAACCCTCTGATAAGTATATGTTTGTATAAAGAGTTTTACACAGTTTTAAATGTGTCCTTAGCAGAGAGTCCTGTAAGTATGCTTCCTATTGGCTAGATTCTGAACATTGTCTTGACTCTCTAATACCCAATTATTTATGGGGCATATAGTTTTAGCTCAGGAGGCAATCCTATATCAACTTCCAGTGCCTTTTTTTAAAAAGCTATTTATATTTCTACTAAAGTTTACAGAAAATCTTCCTCACTTTTGTCCAAGTCCAATCTTATTCTAACTTTTTGGTGCTATCTGCATCATTCCTATTCCAAATCTTCCCAAGGCACTGTGAAAAGAAGCTGGGTGCAAGGTCAGAATGTTATTAGCTTTTATGTGTAATTGTTATCAGGCTTAAAGTCCTCCCATTTTTTAAAGCCTACCTTCAACAGTGTTCACATTTCCTGTTTTCTTCCCCATCAATTTACTTTCATGTTCATGTTGAAAGGTTCATGGTCCTATGTCCACATCCAGTGACCTCCGGGCACCTTTGTCAGGTACAGTGAAGTTCTGCACACCACCCTCTTTATTACTGTCTTTGCCTTCTTTTCAAGAGCTTGTGTGACCTTTTCCTTTCTCTTCTTTAAATCTGTTTGCAAAAGAGATGTATTTGTCATTAGGGTGAGGCTTTGTATTCACTCCCCTAAACTGGGTCTAATACTTTTGCTAGACCTGCCTATTCACTGGTTGATTTTCAACCAACCTGGAAGCCCACGATAGTCTGGTCTCCATGTAGCTTACTAACTTCTTTATGACTTCTCTGGCTTCCTATTTTCCAACTTCTCTCTGCTCTGTTCAGGCATCACTCCATCATTGATGTTTTACATAGGAAAAGAGGAATAGAGGTAGGCAAACATCGTCACACCCCATGCCATCATCTTAAAATTCTTTGCCCACAGTTGCCTTCTGTAGAACTATAACTGTCAGTTAAACATCTCCAGCCAGAGTGGGAAATTCTTTAGACAAAGGCCCTCTGCTTATTCTTTCTGTAAATAGAGTCAGAATGGTTGGCAAATCAATACACTTTTAAAAAGTCATCTTTCCTTTACTTAAAGAGCACTTGAAGGCACTGCACTCTGTCTTCCAGCCCACCGGGAAAGTCCAATTGAATGAATTTACCTCCACAGAACCTAAGGAAGTGAATGTAGCTTTGAAAGTGTTTAATTTGCACCCAGGGAATAGTTTACATGCTGGAAGAAACTCTGTCAAGATCCAACAGGAATTAAGGAATTTAGAAAATTGACTCAGTGCTAGACTAATATTAATAATAATCCAACCAGCATTTTTGTACTCTACTTTCCTGTGTTTACAATATTCTCAATGCGCTACTTGCTTTGTACCATGTGTCTCCAGATTGTATCCATAGGAAGAACAGAGATTCAAAAATAACCACACAGGTTATTTCATTTTATGCTCTTAAAGGTGAGCTAAACAGATCAGTGGGGAACAGAATGAAAGAGGTGGAGTCCTTAATACAATGAGATTGATTCGTTAAGTAACTCTTCCAACACCTATAAATTATCAATTGAGTAGTTAATTAATCAATGGGTGGCCATGTATTAGCACTAGGTAATGGGAAGAATATCTATGGGCCCTAAAGTTCAGAGAAGAGGTCTGCTAGGGTCCTCAGAGAACAAAAGTATCAGGCAAAAATACATCAGAGTAACTGAAACCGAGCCAAACATCAGCGAATTTATTGTTTCAAACAGCAGCTTTACACAAATCTATTTTAGAAATAATTCTATAAAAAGATGGATATACTTACATTTCCAGGAACATTGAAATTGGGGTCTGAAATTCTATTATGAAACAGCTAGAAATGCTGTATAAAATATAACAAACACCCCAAATACATAGTTGCACTCATAAAAACAGAAGGGAAATCAACAGGGGCCAACATCACAGAGAAAGCTGAAAATCAGAAATGTGTGGACCAAGAAGGCATGAGGATATTTGCCAGTTCCTGCAAAACTTTGGTTTGTAAGGAATGGACACAAGGACTGTACACAATAAGTGGTCCTGCAGGACTGACATAATGCTAGCTTGCGTAACTCTAGAGCTTTCTTAGAAGGCTTCTCCTCACATCTTTTCTTAGAGCTCAGTTGTTCACCACTCCGCTCATTAAGGGATCCCATAGCAGAGGAGCTAAAGTCTCTAGTTTCATAATCCCTTAATTTCACCTCACAACTGGCATAGGTAATAGCAAAGATGGGGGATAGGTTTCCATGCAGCCTCACATCTAACATCAACTAGTTCTTCCCAATGTCTAGGCATTCGTGAAATCCTGTCTTCCCAAACTCATTTACCACTTGTGATGATTTTATCTTGGGGCCTTATGTTCTTTTCTGCCATGACCTTGCATGCCTAGCCTGTTCATTCCGGCATGTCTGTCTATGGCTTTAGCTTAATTGAGTGAGCTTCTAGGTCCCAGGAAGATCAAGAATCATTTCTATGTCTGTGAACACTTTAAATACAATTATGTAAAAAAAATACAATTATGTTGGCTTTGTCAATACAGAGTGCATAGGAGCCATTGACTGTGGAGAGAATAGGGAAGGCAAGGAATGATAAGGCTGCCAACTTTATCTGAAAGTCTCATGTTAACCTGGGTAGTATGTTTTAGTATATACAAGTGAATCTGTGTCTATTATATTTAGTTCATGTTTGCCATTTTTATTTCTCCTTTAAAAATGATTTTATTGATTTCATAGAGAGGAAGGGAGAGGGAAAGAGAGATAGAAACATCGATGATTAGAGAGAATCATTGATTGGCTGCCTCCCACACACCCACTACTGGGGATTGAGCCTGCAACCTGGGCATGTGCCCTGACCAGGAATCGAACCAGGACCTCCTGGTTCATAGATCAATACTCAACCACTGAGCCACACTGACTGGACTCTCCTTTCTTTCTGTGAGTAAAAGCTTGGAGAGATGGTAGCATTCATGTCCTGCTATCAATGTCCAAACACTACTAATCATTATGGGACTATAAGAAGTGTGAAGAATGATGTTGTTGCTATAATAAATGTAAGTCACTGTGAGCAGTTCAGTGTGTGCTGGTTAGTTGGGTGGAATTGGAGGGGAGAAAAGAGACAAAGAGGGAGAGAGGCAGGTTTTTGCCTTGGATCTAAAAGGCTCCTTAGCTAATATTTTCACCTTAAGAAGGATGAAGATGTTTATGTGGTGGTGGTAGTAGTGGGGTTATTACACGTTTGTAGTCACAACACATTCCTCATTAAAGTGAGGAGAAGGAGAAAGAAGGGTGGGGGGAAGGAGCAGAGAGATTAAGAATGAACAGCTAGGTTGATACATTGAAAGACTTTATATCATTAGCTGCTGACTTATTCATTCAATAATGCATTCATATTCCATGCGCTTCGAGAAGACTGGAGGGGCAATCCATTATATCTGTATCATATGCAATAAACACTTCATCAATCTCACAAATTCCTTTACATGCCTCTCCCTGAAGGCGTGCAGCAATAGACCCTCACTCTTTCCCCAGGTAGGCTGTTACTGTGTCATTGCTTTTATTGTTTGGCTGCTCCTCACAGCAGTAAATTAAAACACCTGAATCTAAATCTAGACAAATAATTTGTTCTTCTGCTTTTCTTTCAGTGGGTTCAGTTAGGTAGTTTTTCCAGGAATACGTGTTTAACAAATCCTGACATTTGGGTTTAGCGCATGAATTAGCCATTCTGGCCACGGCTTTGATCTACATAGATGCTAGCTCAGCACTGAGAGGCTATGTGGAATGTGACTCACCAAGGCAGCTCTGGGCAAAGCCAATGACCTGAGAACTCATTCTTGACCTTTCTGGTCGTGGGTATCCTCATGTCTGATAGTGGTTACAATCACAGTGATCAGGGTTTAATCATTCTTTAAGTACATATTAAAATGCCCAAGTCTGCATTTGCTTCAGATTGACTCTAAATATTAACATAAGGGCTTCTAAAAAGTAAAAATTGGTTTTGCAGCTTAATACATAATTTATACAAGCCTGTAAAGCAGTGGATATTATACTCCTCCCCCCGCCCCCTCCCTGAGAAAGGTTGAGAGAATGTAAACAGCTGTCATCTAGTAGAAAAGCATTTCCAGGTCTGATGTGTAAAATGTAGGGACTTTAACATGCATTTGTTAAGAGGGGATGAGCCAAGGGTTGAAGCATGGAATTTTGAGTCAGACACACTGGGGTTCAGATGCTAAGCCTAATTTGCTTCATCAGTAAGATGGGGTTACAAATAGGCCCTCTTGTGCAAAGGCAGGGGGTTTAAAGGAGAATGTGTGTGAGGCATTAAACAGAGTGCCTTACTCTACCCACACCCGACAGAGCTAGCATCGGCATCATTGTACATGTACTCATTTATAGTCTATGGTGTCCTGCCACCCTGACTGAACGCTCACCGATTAGCTAGCTACACATTCTCTCTATAAACTCAACTTCTCAATGAGTTTCTGCAGCAGGAAAGATTGCCTTGTTTAAAAATAAAAACACAGCACATATAGCTTTTCATGGGAAATCTGGGCTTGGGAGAACTGGCTTTCAGCTAAGGCTTTACTGTATCACAGAATTACAGCATATCCACTGTTTGCAACTATTCTTTAGCCCTGACCCACGAATAAATATCAATAAAAACTTGCACTCTTCTTAATGTGCCTGTGATTAATGCTATGAATATTAAAGACCTTATACATCTTTTATTTTATGAATTCAAACCAATAAATAATTATTTGATTTTTCTTAGGGGTAAGGCAGCTACCTCACATTAATGGAGATACATACAAAGGAAATGGGAACAGAATCCTGGCTCCTACTGGTCACGCCCGTCACTACCAGCTTTTGCATGATTCTTCTTTTTCCAAATATAACCATTGCTTTCCAAGTGTTAATATTTGTCTTCATAGTTAGAGGAATAGCATTTTTGTGCCATTCACAGATTCCTCTTTTGAATTAGCCACAGTGATGATGGATATGCAGAAGGTAAAGCCTCACCAATGGTTGCACAAGGTCCTTCCATTGCTGAATGGAAAAGAAACACACGGACAGAAAAACATCTGTTACCATGTAGTCACTAAATGGCAAGGCTGCCTTATCATGCTGAGGCCACTTAGCTTTGATTTTACACGGTTTTGATAATCAGGCATCAAACCCAGTATTAATAAGGGAAGCTCTTAGTGCCAAGTTCTAAATTCTCTAGAAAAAAAAAGTAAATGAGCCTAAAAGATATTCAAGATATTGGACACATATGTAATACCTTAATCAATAAAGAAATTAAAAGTAAAAAAAAGATATTAGAGACATCAATGATCAGTTCAACCATAACTGTATTTCTACGGATTAAGCTTATGTACTATGATAAATGTGGCAAATGGCATTTTGGTACATTTTGCCTCCCTTCTTTGAACCTGAATCCGTCATACTAACTTGGACGAGAAATCTGCACCTGCAACATATCCTTTTACTGAACTCACATGTTCTCTGTAGTGACATTTCAAGACAGTGGTATAATTTTTCCTTCAAAGGGTGAAGCTGTATTAATCCCATTCGAAGGGTCAGAAGGAATTGAATGATAGCACAGGGAGGCTATTCATGTCACCAGTGCTTGTCTCCATCTGCACAGAAATCAAACCAGGAGAAAAAGGGTTTGAAAAGCCATTGGGAAATCTGGGCTGTCTAAAAATGTCTGCACGTAAGAGGCCAGAAATTCACCCATGGCATACAAGTTTCCCACGCCGAGTGCTTATCAACTTTTTTACATGGCAAAGCACATGTGGAAAATTATAGTATTTCCTAGGATAAATCAGAGAAAATTTTTGAGTAGCTATATAAGGCATGGTAATGAAAATAATTACATTTCTTTATGAAGCAAAGTGTTAGGAATAAAAAACAACTTGATCTTTAATTGGAAGAATACATCCAAGTGAAATCTTGAAATTTCAGATTGAGAAATTGAGCTTGCTTCAGTGAACATAACTATAACTTTTAACAGGCTGTTAATTGTGAAATTAACACAAGCAATTTCTGATTAAGACTTTTAAAATAATGATGTCTTTAAATTTTTGATAGTCATCATCAACAAGAAACTTTGTTTCCACAAATAGGTAATAAAACATTAAAAAACATTTTTTTACAGTAATTCAAAAATTTAAACAGTTGAAATTTGATTAAAAATATAACCAGTATTTCTTTTCTTATGTTGATAAAATGCAATGATGAAATTTCTTGTGATAATGAAAAAGGATCTTGAATCTAGGTATTTTATAACAATGATGAAGCTCTGATTGGCAAAACATGCATACATTGTTAGAGCAGACACCTTATGTTAGCCTGGACATCACTAAAAGACACAAATTTCAGAAGTGTTTGGGTTATAATAAAGACTTCAGTCATTATCCACTGCATGGAACTGTACCTGCAAGGAATTACTTCTCCCCTCCAGTTGGCTATAGGTCGGGCTGCTATTCTGTGTGCTTCTCCTTGAGTGCCTCCAGCAGTAACCCCACACTTTCATCCAGATGACAGAGTTACTCCTTAGCTCCATGCATGCATATCAGGGCGCAGCAGTGAGAGCTGGTTATAGCTAGGAGTGCTTATCATTTGAGGAGACCATGGGCAATACTCTCATTTCCCACTCCTCTTGGGCTGCCTTTGGAGGAGTTCCATAAGGGGAATCTGGTAAGCAGAGACAATTGTCTTTGGAACTCCATTCAATCCTGCACGCCCCCTCCCCGCTCCCCAAGCCTGCCCCAGTCCAGAAAGGGTCCATATCTTGCAATGCCTCTGTAATGCTTTCATAGCATTTCACACCTGTGTAGACTGATCATAAGATGACAGTGAGGTGCCCCTCCTTTCCTAAAAACTGGAAGGTGATTGCAGGAGATTGCATGGTATATTCATCTTATTAATTATTGTATTTTCAGTTCGTAATGCATAGAAAGAGCTCAATAAATATATTTAGAACAATGAGTGAATAATGCAAGAAGTGAGTTTGCTCCCTGATGGTTAAAACAAGTCAAGGCAATGCACTTGGGAGGATAACGAGCCTCTTGGGCCATGAACAACATTCCTGGAATAGTAGCTTAATTTATTTATTCAACAAATAATTACTGAATTCTTACTGTGTGCCAGACACTCTTCTGAGTGCTAGGGATGTAGCAGTGAGCAGCAGAGACATAAATCTCTCATGGAAAAATAGAGGATACAGAAATAAAAAGTAGGTTCAACATATGGGTTGCACGTTTATGAGAGGTATGAAAAAGATAAGGAATTAAAGAGCAATAGGGAAGGCCAGATAATTTAATGTTAGAAAAGGAATTCTGGGAAAATGACCAAAGTCCTAAAAGAAGTGAGGGAACAAATGTTACAGATAGATGGGGGAAGGGTTTGCCTGATGGAACAGCATAGGCAAGGCCCTGAGACTGGAGTATGCTGTTCTATTCAATAGAAGATATGGAGCCCTAACTGGTTTGGCTCAGTGAATAGAGCGTTGGCCTGCAGACTGTAGGGTCCCAGGTTCAATTCCGGTCAAGGGCATGTACCTAGGTTGCGGGCACATCCCCAGGAGGGGGTGTGCAGGAGGCAGCTGATCGATGTTTCTCTCTCATTGATGTTTCTAGCTCTCTATCCCTCTCCCTTCCTCTCTGTAAAAATCAATAAAATATTTTTAAAAAGAAAAAAGAGATGATATGGAAGCCAGTTTGGCTGGAGCGAAGAGGAGAGTAACAGGAGAGAGTAGAGTTCCGGATCACATAGAACCCTATACATAGGCTGCGTTAAGGACATACCCTTTCCTTCTGAGTGAGATAGACACAGAGCAGAAGCAGAGGTGATGAGAAAAGAAGCAACAGGCTGCCCTGTTAAGAATAAACCAAAGAGCAAGAAGACTGAAGCAAGCATACCCCTTAGGAGACGTTTGCAATAATCCAGACGAGAGAGAGTGGTAACTTGGAAACAGATAGATGCCGTGCAAGTGATGAGGGGGTGTCAGATTCAGGATATATGTCAAAGGCAGAGCCAAGGTTTTCTGATGGAGTCGATGTGGGATATGAAAGGGGAAAAAAAGGAGTCAAGGGTGGTTCCAGCTTCTTGTCCTGATTAACCACAAATGATAAGCTTCCGAGAAAACTGCCTTTTGCTTAATTGGTAGAAATCTACCTAATTCAGTTATTTATCGAAATGGAACTCAGAGAAACAACTTTGACTATGTTTCTAGTACTTTCTTTTTGCAAAAACAAAAAAAACTAACAAAAACAAAAACAAAGAAAAGGTACAAGGAATGACATACACGAAAGTATAGAAATTGATATAATAAACCAACTTCAAGAATGATCCTCATTTTGCCAGTTTTGTATCTTTATTTCCTGTGCACACACTTGTTTTTTTATTTTTCTGGAGTATTTTAAGGCGTGCTAGCCATGTTCATGTTGGAGGAGGTGACGCAGAGGTTGTCACTGCCTGTCGACTCCTGCAGGGCTGCATCCAGGCCTTTGGCGGCTCCACCCTCCTCCCCCATGTGGACTGTCCCTCAGGCCCCGCTCCAAAGGGCACCGCCTGGAGAGAGTGAGGGGAGGTATTGCTAAGACCACTTGGACGGTAGATGTGATTGCACTTGATTCAGGCCTCTATATAAACATTTAAAATTCTGACGGAATTTTGTGGAGATTTACTAGACTTGCAGCTGTTTGGGATGAGCCTGGTAAGTTCCTTTTCTTTTATCATTATTACAAGTGGCCCCCTGCATGGATTCGTGCACATTGAAAGGAAATTAATTAGAAGGAAGATTCGTTTGGTAATTATGTTACTGCAAAGTATTACATGTCAAAATAGTATATATAATATAGTATTATAAAATTAAAACGTGTGTGATGGGTGTCAGCGAGAGCTTCATATGTTTCGCACATGTGCGATTCAATGTTTACTTTTAAATTGTGTCATATATACTGGCCAGTTGGTTGGTCAGACAGATGGATGGATGGTCGGTCACTTAGCCTTTTATGTTTATAGATTATTATGATTGTTATTTAATCCTTACTTGAGGAGTGAGGATATTTTTCCATTTACTTTTTTTTCAGAGAGAGTGGAAGAGAGGAGGAAGCGGGTAGGAGGGAAAGAGAAACATCGATGGGTTGCCTCCCACATGCACCCACTGGGGACCGGGATTGAACCTGCAACCTAGGGATGCGCCCTTGACCAGGAATTGAACCCATGACCCTCCAGTGTGCAGGCTGATTCACCAACCACTGAGCCATGCCAGCCAGGGTGTAAGTTCCTTTTCTTATTAAACCCAGCCCCTACCAATCCAGAGCAGTCGGCCACTTTCTTCATTCTCTACTTGCCCTTCTTTTACGAAGGCCAGTGTCTCCTGGGAAGTTCCTGAGGTTGAGACCCTACGACCCTACGATTATTTTCCTTTTAAATCATTCAGTGTGCTTCACTAACATGAATTTTTTATGTGCCCATCATGACATTATTATACCTGAAAAATTCAGCAACTGTTTCTTTATACCATCTGATACCCAAGCCATATTTAAATTTTCCTAAATTGCTCTAATTTCTCAAAATTATATACTAACAATTGGTTTGTTCAAATCAAGATTCAAACAGAAACCTGACATCACATTTAATTGTTATGCCTTTGAAGTCTCTTTTATTCAAAAATAGTCCTTTTCTTTTCCTCCATGTTTTTTGATGACTTATTTATTTACTTAATTATGGTTTTTGCAGAAACTGGGTCATTTTTCCTGCAGAATGCCCTACACTGTAAATTTGGGTGATCATCTTCCTCCCTGAGAGGACTTTTTATAGTAGCTCTCTATCTTCCTATTATTTTTAAAGTGATAATTTTTTTCTTAAGATTTAATTTCAGTCAACTTCAGTATTTTTGGTCAGAATACACATAGGTAGTGCTGATTATTTCCTAAAGCACCATTAGCTTTTTGAATCCATGATGAATATTTCTATTAATATAAAAATATGAGTATTATATAATAGTATACGATATTAAATATATTTTATATATTGCTATGTATAAAATTATATAATTATAATATAGTGTAATAATTATAAGTATAACATAAAATGATATAAAATATTAGTATAATAATATTAAAATCATAATATTTATTATTAATAAAATTGGGATTGCAAAATGGTGATTTTCTAATTTTATCATTCCTTTTGTCTTTTTATCAGACAGTCCATAGACAAAAACTTTTCCTTATTAATTTCTCCATTACCTTGAAATAAAGTTATAGAGGAAAATCAGGATAAATAGCTAATATTTTCCTTTATTTGTCAATTTTCAGAATATTGAGTTGGTCCTTTGTGGTAAATAATGACTTTTACTTTTTAAAAATCATACAGCAGTAAAAAAGAAAGATCTCTTACCCTTTGAGACAGCATGGAGGGACCTGGAGAGTATTATGCTAAGCGAAATAAGTCAGTCAGAGAAAGACAAGTGTCCATGATCTTACTCATATGTAGACTCTCATGAACAAAATAAACTGATGAATAAAATAGATTCAGAGACATAGAAGCATGGAAATAGACTGAGGAATCTCATAGAGAAGGTGGGGAGGGTGGGTGGGTGGGAAGTAATCAACCAAAGAACTTGTATGCATGTATGCATAACTCATGGACACAGACACTAGGGCGGTGAAGGCCTGGGGCAGGTGGTAGGGGCAGGTTTGAAGGGGTCAATGGGGGAAAAAAGGGGACATATGTAATACTTTCAACAATAAATATTTTTTTAAAAATCATCATGAACTTATAGGTTCTTAATATTTGATGTGTTGTATGTGTTGTGATTCATTCTCATATTCTCTCTCTTTCATGAAATATTTCATTTATCCTATCTATGCCCTCTGTTCCTGTGGCATGAGTTCATTAGTTTTTATAACACTCTTGTTTTCTGGCACATGATGGGCCGGAGTTCACCTTGTACATTTCCTCCACCAGACAGGGAAGCAGCCATTTCTCTTAGGACCCCTAGTTTCTGTTAATATAAAATGGTATTTAGAAATCATGACATGTATGCTAGGGGTCCCCAATGCTGTAGATTGTCATTGCCACCAGGGCCAGAATGTTATAAAATAAAAAGAATCTTTATTTTGAAATTTGTTCATTTTGGCAGGCCTCACTACAGACTCAGTACTTTTTTTTTTATTAAATCTTTATTGTTCAGATTATTACATTAGTTACTCTTTTTTCCCACCATAACTCCCCTCCACCCAGTTCCAACCCCACCCTCTGCCCTCACTCCCCACCCACTGTCCTCATCCATAGGTGCACGATTGTTGTCTAATCTCTTCACTCACCCCCACACCCCTTTCTCCCCCCCCCAAGAATAGTCAGTCCATTTCCTTTCTATGTCCCTGATTCTATTACAATCACCAGTTCATCAGATTATTTATTCACTTGATTTTTAGATTCACTTGTTGATAGATGCATGTCTGTTGTTCATAATTTGTATCTTTACCTTTTTCTTCTTCTTCCTCTTCTTACAGGATACCTTTCAGCATTTCATATAATACTGGTTTGGTGGTGATGAACTCCTTTAGCTTTTTCTTATCTGTGAAGCTCTTTATCTGGCCTTCACTTCTGAATGATAGCTTTGCTGGATAAAGTAGTCTTGGTTGTAGGTTCTTGGTATTCATCACTTTGAATATTTCTTGCCACTCCCTTCTGGCCTGCAAAGTTTCTGTTGAGAAATCAGCTGACAGTCGTATGGGTACTCCCTTGTAGGTAACTGAGTTTCTTTCTCTTGCTGCTTTTAGGATTCTCTCTTTGTCTTTTGCTCTTGGCATTTTAATTATGATGTGTCTTGGTGTGGTCCTCTTTGGATTCCTTTTGTTTGGGGTTCTCTGCGCTTCCTGGACTTGGAAGTCTATTTCTTTCACCAGGTAGGGGAAGTTTTCTGCCATTATTTCTTCAAATAGGTTTTCAATATCTTGCTCTCTCTCATCTTCTGGCACCCCTATAATTCAGATGTTGTTACGCTTGAAGCTGTCCCAGAGGCTCCTTACACTATCTTCATATTTTGGGATTCTTTTTTCATTTTGCTTTTCCGGTTGGGTGTTTTTTGCTTCTTCGTATTTCAAATCTTTGACTTGATCCTTGCGACCCTCTGGTCTGCTGTTGGGAGTCTGTATAATATTCTTTATTTCAGTCAGTGTATGCTTAATTTCTAGTTGGTCCTTTATCACAACATCGAGGGTCTCATTAGATTTCTTGAGGATCTCACTACATTTATCGGCGGACTTACCAGTCTTTTCGAGAATCTCACTACATTTATCGGCGGCTTCTAAACAGTTCTTTAAAGACCTTAAAAGTGTGGTTTTGAACTCTATATCCAACAGTTTGCTTTCCTCCAATTCTGTCGTTTGTGTCCTGTTTCTTTGTCTCGGCATTTTTTTATGCTTCGCTGTGTCGATAGAGTGCCTTTCTGTGCTAAGTGTCCCAATTACCTGAGGTAGACACTCTTGGTGCACCCCCTTGTGGGCTTTGTGCACAGTCTTGTTGTGGTTAAGCCTTGATTGTTGTAGTTATCACTGTGAGGCATTGACCTCCAGGCCAATTGGCTGTGAGAATCAGCTGTGTCTGCGGTGGGAGAACTTCTGTGCTGGAGACACCCCTCTGGGGCTAGACTTGCTTCGATGGGGCTTTGGTGCTCACTGAGTCTGCCCCTTGAGTGTGTCTTTTATGGTTCCACGGAGCTGCAAGCTGGATGGTCCCACTCTGACCTCTGGGCTTCCTGGCTCCTGGATCTCTAGGGAGGTGCTAATCTAGCCTTTGCCTGAGGCTATCCAGCAAAAGCCTCCCTGCAGGGCTTGGGCGGGGCGGGTCCCATGGGATCAACAGGGCGGGGTTAGCAATTATGGCTGCTCTCAGTCTTGCCCTCAGAGGCTCTGCTTCTCAATGTCCCAGTAGTCGCTGCAAGCCCCATGGAGAGAAAGCTGCCCTAGGGTTCTGAGCGATGCCAGACAGTCCCGCTTCTCCCGTATGAGTGTGGGTCCTTAGAGACTCGCCCGGAACTGGAGCTCAGAGCCTGAGACTCCCTCCCGATTGAAAACGACAACCGCGTCCTCAGCCTCCAGCCCGCTCCGCATGCACTCCGAACCTTAGTATTTTACTTCAGCACTGCGCCTCCTCTGAGCCTCGGTATGCTTTTCTCTTTCCTCCTAGTTGTAGAACATCCACTCAGCCAGCTTTCCTGTGGTTCTGGATGATGTCCGTTCCGTCTTTTAGTTGTATTTTTGAAGTGGTTGTTCGAGGCAGCAAACTCCAGTGTTTACCTATGCCGCCATCTTGGTTTCTCCTCCAGACTCAGTGTTTATTGGTGTTTTGGTCAAGCCTGTTTCTAAATAAACAGCATCCTAGTTTTGGTCACTATGCCCCAGTATTACCCCCAATCACTGTTTACTAGTAAATACTTTCAGGAGGAGTTACTATCTCCTTGAGAACCACTGAAGAATATGCCCTCTCTTAGCTTCATTTTCATATATACTACTATATATTATAAATACTCTTTTGGCATTACAGTTGTATTCATATTGAGAAAGAAATGCCCTGAACAGAGAATTTGACCATCTGGAAACTAGATGAATAGATTTTTTCATTATAAAATTGGTATGAGATTTAGCCTTATGTGAATTTGTTTGGTATTTGTGCTGATTGAAAGATTATTAGGGGATATACTGATACACTTTATTTTACTTTCTAGATATGCAAGACAGACAACTACAATATGATTTTGGTGAATTTAACAAGGTAATATTACTTTCAAAGACACATTTTCCCTAATGACTCTCCACTTAACTTGCCTTGTACATATTTTTATTCATTTCATTCCTTGTGAAGAGATACTGGTAATGCATAAACATTCCAGAAGGAATAAAAAGAATAACATGGTGTTTGGCATTTCCTATTTGCCTATTTTGTAATGAAGAGCTAATTCTACAACAATTGTTCATTGGATCAATGGCAGATTTCCCTGAGGTTTCAGTTAGTGTTCATTTGGCTGCTGGCCAGAAAAATCTGAGCTGGCCTAAATAGTAAAGGGAATTTATTGGGTCACGTAACTGACAGTCTAAAATTAAGACAAGCTTCCGACATGATTTAATCCAGATGCATAAACAAAGTTTTTAGGGTCAGATTTTCTGAGTTGCTTTTCTCAGTGAGTTGCTAGCATTTTTAGGTTGGTTCCATTCAATATTGCAAGATGAATGCAATTGGGCCAAGCCTTACCTCAACAAATCTCAGTTGCAGAGGAAAAGAGACAGAGAGAAATTCCCGGAAGCCACAGAAGTCATGCCTATGCGGCCCATTGGCTCTGATTGACTTACCTACCCATTCTTGAACTAATCAATTTGCCCTAGGAGAATGGATAGATGCTGGAAGCTAATAGTAGCTAGCCACTTAACTTCCTGCATCTGATTTTTAAAAGCCTTTAGAATAAAAAAAAAATAAAGCTTCATGTCTGAAAATAAATTGCATATATATACACACACACACACACACACATATACACTTTACTTCAATGTCAATATTAAGGATTTTAATAATAATTGGATATCATTATTAAAAATGGAATAAGAACTACCCTTTCATACTGCAAACAGTGGTTAGTGGAAATCTACAAGTCTGCAGCATATATATATATATATATATATATATATATATATTAATGTTCATGCTTCACCATGCCATAAAATAAGTTGTAGTTATGCATTAATCCATAGAAGATTTCTTTAAATTGGATATATATATATATATATATATATATATATATATATATATTCATTTATAAAGCAAGTCTTTAAAGAGTATCCATTGAAACCCCTGTTTTTTTCTTACATACCACGTCAGAATAATTGGATAATAAATGAAGTAGTTTGATGATTATAAGTAAGCAAACATAAAAAGAAAACAATGGCTGTTTACTCTTCAAGTAGTGAAAATGGAAAAGTAAAGCCATATGGGACATTGTTATTTACTTACATATGGGACATTGTTATTTGCTTACAAAGGAGCTGAGCATATACCTTGAACTTTAAAGGCTTGACTCCCTTGTCCCAACTCAATGGATCATCCCAGCACTAGAACATTCTTGGGGTTGGCTGGATTCTGTTGGGATTGCGTTGCAGATCCACTTTCCCTCTGCCCAATCTTTACATTTTGCAAAATCACCCTTTAGTTAATAGGTAGAAACATTTTTCGAAACTTCTCAGCATTTTCTCAAATTTCTCAGCCTTTTCTCAAATATCATGGCAGGAGAGTCAGCAGACTGATATCTTAATATCACTCAGTAAAATCTGAGGGAGAACATGAGGCTGTTTTCCCTTGTGAGAGGATGGGTCGCGGCAGTGTTAGGCTGTGCCGTTAGGTCGGATGGGGATGGGCATGAATCTAACTTCCGGTTCTACCAAGTGCTTTTACATTCTATCAGGATGGCCGACACTCACTCCTGGAGTAGATAATGCAGTGTCTGGGCTTGTTAGGAGCATCTTCTATTGTAAACTCATACTTTGGGGGGATTTTAAAAACTAGTCTCCTCCAATGCCAAGCAAAGGGCTTTGTACTTAAAAGCCTCCTTGATAACATTGGCTAAATGCATCTATGCATGATTATAAGGGAATAATTAAATCAATAAATTGTGTTAAAATCAGTGGCAGAATATACTTTCTTCCTTGAAGAATGATCATGTTAATTGAATAAGAAAATAATTTTGTTTAATTCAATTTTTTATCCAGGTCTTAGCAACTCTATTTCCTAGTTTTAAAATCTTAGCAAATTTCTGAGTCTACATGAGTTTCACTATCCTTATCTAGGGAATCAGAAGAATAATAACAGGACCTACCTTCTTTATGTGAGAACTGGATGTGATAAAGCCTGGAAAGCAAACAGAACAATACCCCTCACAGAGTAAGCATTTTACAAGTGGTAACTATTGCTACAATTAGTGTTAGGACAGGAGCAAAGGGTACTTTCAGGCCAGTGACCCTTCGATGCCATCCCTCATCCCTATGACCCCATCCATATGACTCTTGCTCTCTCTCTGCCCTTGAATTGGTCGCTGAACATTCTATCAAGTGTGAGGTTCCTCCCAGATGATTGCTCTTGCCCTTTTCCTAAGAATTGCTTTTCTCTGAGAGTGACATATTAAGCTCTTCTCTGAGGGCAGTGTGTTCTCCCCAAAGGACTCAGTCTGCCTTTTATTTTTATGTTCAATAGTGTCATAATGCCATTTTATAAACTGCACCTTTTATAAAAAAAATAAAAGGCTTTGTAATAAGAAAAGTGCCGGGTAAGTGACACTCAGCTCAATGTATGCAAAGCCTTTGCATTGTCCTAAAGGGATTAACTGCATTAGGTTATTTGGACGAATGGAGATTCAGATGCCTTTTCTAAGGAGCTGGCACAAGCAGAACAGAACAGTGTGGAGGTCAGAATTACATGCGTTCAAATTATGGATTGGCTTGCAATGCTTTCTATGTGTTTTTTCTTTTCATCTGTGTATCGTTCACAACTTCATGTATGTGTGTACATGTACTGTGATGTCCATTTAAAAGATGAGGAAATAAGGGTTCAATGAACAATCATATTATTACTTCCATTATTACAGCTCTACTTTAAGGGGCACATCCTTTATTTGGGATCAGCTGTAATGATTAAATGTGAGCATGGGGTTATTGGGCACCTTTTTACATTTCTGACAGTATTTTCAACTTACAGTATTTAATCCTCTCTACAACTTTCTAAGGCAAATCCTATTGTTAGCTTTATAATAAAGATGAGAACACTGAAATCCAAAGAAGTTAAGGAATGTGTCGGAGGTCCCACAGCTAGAACCTCTAGTGATGAAGCCAGGGTTCAAAGCCAGGCACCCTGACTCAGACCTCTCACTCATAGTTGATAGACGGCCTCCTTCCACAATCACTTCTGATCCTCAGCCGCAAAGCAAGGTTGCTAACAGACGTCACTCCACATTTTAAGAAGCAACGTTAGGAATAAGGAAAGAAAAGAAAAAAGACAAAACCTATTACAGCTGGCACTATAAAATGGGGAAGAGGTCTCAAGTGGAAGGGAAAAGACACCTATTTTACGGTAGAACACTGGCACTGTAAGGGCAGGAGTTGTCTCTGGGTTGTTCCTGTTTATCCCTAGCTTTAGGAAGTGCCTGGCACACTGTATCTCCTAAGTGAGTAAATGGATGAAGTTGGGTAGCATGTGTCCCTGCTGAAGCAGGTCCCTACAAGCTGGGGAGTATTTCTGGGACATCTCCCTCCGAAACACTGGCACTACAGGTGAAAGTATAAGTGCAGAAGTGTTGGCTGGTGTGTCCAGAGGTGCAGAGGAAATGACTCGAGCCAGTCCGTCCCTACACTCAGAAGCTGGAAGTCCAAAGTCTGCTTTAAATGTACAGAACTTGCTTTGTATTTGGGCCACACTCTCCTGAGTGTGGACGGTAAATCTGAAGTCTCCTAATTTTTTACCTTTGTATCTCCAGTTTTTAAACTTTTTTCTATTTATTTCCGATGGCTTTTGTTCTTCAAATAATAGTATCCCCCCTCCTAAACATACATTCCTCAGAGTCTTCTCAGAAGTTTTTGTCACTAGATTTTATACTTCACTTTTTATGATGTATTTCTAAATCTCCTCGAGCCCATTGGCAGATATTTTCATCCAGGTGGAGTAATAGTTGGTGTACTATTAGGTCCTTGGACATCGGAAATCTTCTGCTGCTTTGGCACTTGAATGACAAGACGTGGCTAGACTTCCAACTTGTCTAACTGTAGATGTTCTCCTCTGTCCTCAGCATGATTAATAAAACATAAAAGAAGTCGAATGTGAGCATAATTTACATTTTGTGTGTAAACATTTTTTCTTTCTGCCTGAATTCTTGAAGGATTAAATACTTTTTTTTCTTGGAATTCAGTATCTGCACTAAAATACATTTCTGGATAGTTCTCTTTACATTCATTCTTTTGTCTATCATTCTGGACTCATTTAATCTGAAGATTTAAGCCTGCAGCTTTAGGAAAATGCTCCTTGTTATTTATCTAATTATGGTTTTGCTTTTCTTCTGTTTGCTCTCTCACTTTTGGTAGATTTCCTGGTCTGTTCTCCACTAACATTGTCTTAATCCTAGTATATTTTTTAACATGTTGTCAAAGAAAGAAACTGATCTTCTAAATCGGGAGTTGGCAAACTAAGGCCTATGACCTTTTTTGGTAAGGCCCATGAGCTAAAAATGGTTTTTACATTTTGAAAGCGTTGCTAAGAGATGATAATGATGATGATAAGAAGCAACAGAGACTGCGTATGGAATCCACAGTCTAAAATATGTATAGGGTCTTAAACAATGTGTACACACTTTCAGCTGATAACTCACTTAAGTTTCATTCCTTTTCAGGTTTAACTGATTTAAAATAGTGGGAAAAGCCAGACTAAGCTTTGAATAAAGAAAATTTATCCTAAAGTGCCACTAGACTTTTTTTTATGGGGATACATAAAAGATAAAGTTTATGGTACAAAACCAGCAGCAGTCGACAAATTGAGGACGTACAAATACCGAGTGAAGTGATTCTTAATGTTTGTGATTCCATTGCTTCATACTATCAGCAGTGCCTGGGCTGGAATTGTCATTAGTTTGAAAACAGGCATTGGACCCCCCCCCAAATTATTCATTTCTGTATATTATTTTACATTTTGAAAATGAACTGTATGTTAATAAACACTGACTTTATAATCATTCAAACTGTGTCTACATTTTTGGGGCACCCCGTATTTACTATCTTATTCTTTATAGACAGTGTTTGATGATTCCTGTTTCTAAATCAAATATTCGTTTTGCGGTAGTAACAATCCATTCTTTACTGCTTCAATTAATTTTTTAAATTTAGTTTCCCTATTTATATTTCATCTGAAAAAAATTTATTTCCTGGTCTTCTTATAGATTCAATAATTTTATTTTTCTGAATACAGCCCTTCTTTCCCTGGTAATATAAAATGGGGGAGCCGATTTCAAGTAGAAAAAACTTATTTTAGAATATGAGCACATGAGGGTGAAGATTTATGTCTAGGTTTTCCCTGCATTATCCCTAGTGTTAGAAAGTGGGAATTAGCAGGTTGGCTATCACAAAGGTATTTTTTTGGCAGGAAAATTTACTTTGTTGAAGTTTGTATATGTGTGTCCATATTTATGATTGCAGTTCCTAAAGCAGTTGGAGTAATTCTCTTTTTGCCAGTTCACCCACTACTCCAGATGGAAAATTGGGATGCCTGTGATCCATCAGAAATGTTTCTGTTCAAGGCTAAGAATGGAAAGAGCTACCAGAGAGGCTTTTTCCTCTTACTCTCTCCTACCATTTAAGGTGGGGGAAGTGTCATTTCAAACATTCTCTAACTGACCTGGCTGTATTTTTATGAGTCTGTACTACCAAATCCTATGGTTTCCCTTGTGGGCTGGCCACATTCGTTGGAGGAAGGGCGGTGAAGGCCACAGCCTGTTGTATGTATCTGGGTACTGAGATAGCTTCTGAAGTTCTTTAAATTGTTCAATTTGCTAACCTTCCAAGGGTCCCAGTGGCCATCCTTCTGTCTTGGCTCATGCTAGTAGTTCCCAGGCCTCTGATGGAAAGTCCTCTTCACTTATTACCCATGTGGGTCCCTTCCTCACATCCTTTACTTCTGTTGGTTTGCCAGCTGGTTATTGCGTTTCATTACCTGATCTTACCTTTACTGTATCTTAAAGAAGTCCTTTAAACTTTTTGTTTTAATGACAAAAATATTCCCTGTTTACTAGCACCAAAAAAGTTTTTACATATAATTTTCATTTTGGATCCGTCAAAGAACTTTTGGAAGGGAAGGGAATTATTAGTTGACTAGAGGCCTGAAGCACAAAATTCGTGCAAGGGGCTTGGCCCTCACAGCCGCGGTGGCTGCCTTTGGCCCTCGCAGCCCCGGCTTTGTCTGGAAGGTCGTCCGGAAGGACGTCCAGAAGGCCATTCGACTGTCTGGTCTAATTAGTGTGTTACCCTTTTATTATTACAGATTGTCCTTAAACAGCTCTCTTTAAACATGTGTACTTCAGTGCATTTCCACAGAGTTAATTCTTTTAGCCCTCAGACCACCTTGTGAAATAGAAAACCTTTTTTAATCTTCACATTCCTTATAAAGAAAACAAGCTTCAGAGAGATAAAGTGGCAGGCTCAGGGTCACAGGACTGGTAAATGGTCTCGGCTTCCAGGCTTCCATTCTCACACTCTGCCCTCCACTCAGAGATTTTTTTGCAGAGGTGGCACGGGTCCGCCCACCGGTGTGATTAGAAGTGATGCTAGCAATGTCCCTTACCTAAAGCATCAATCACAGCACCTTCCCTTCCATCATTATTGTGAAACTATTGGGTAAGAGAGTCCAGTCCTCAGAATTCAGTGAGAACATTAATTCTGTCTACCATAACCAATTTAAGAAAATTGATCCAGACTGCGTTGGGGTGTACACCTTCTGATCTGTTGGTATCTCACTTTCATCTGTTTGATCCCCTTACAGCTCAATGCATCTTATTTCTTCAACTTGGTTTAAAAGGCAAGTGATTTGTATCCATCAGCTCAGCAATGACAAGAGGGCAAAATCCATCATTTGGTTTTACTTGGTCTTCCCACGCAGGCTGCCAAAAGCCTCCCAAAGGCACTGAAATTGATGGTGACAATTTTCTACATTCTTCATTTGCAGCTTACACTGTGACTCTCTTCAACTTCAATCTCTCTAGGGACTAAATCCAGCCGGTTCTGTGTTAGATTTTGCAGTTATAACCTATTTTATCTTTTGAAGTTACATCTTGAAGGAGGCTTTTTTTTTCCAAACACCTCTGAATCAGCCAAACTACTCACAGGTAGTAAGTCTTCCTTTTTAGGTTCTGTGGCCTTTCACTGTTCTCTTAAGCTGACCAGGAAGACTATATTATAACTTGGTGGTGTCAAAATAGGGATCATGTCCCTATTTTGTTGGGTTTTGTTTTATAATTAGAGGCCTGGTGCATGAAATTTATGCACGGGGGTGGGGGGGTGTCTCTCAGCCCAGCCTGCACCCTCTCCAATCTGGGATCCCTCTCACAATCCAGGACTGCTGGCTCCCAACTGCTCACCTGCCTGCCTGCCTAATTGCCCCTAACTGCTTCTGCCTGCCAGCCTGATCACCCCCAAACCACTCCCTTGCCAGCCTGATCGATGCTTAACTGCTCCCCTTCCAGCCTGATTGCCCCTAACTGATTGCCTACAACTGTCCTCCCCTGCTGGCCATCTTGTGTTGGAGTGATGGTCAATTTGCATATTACCTCTTTATTACCTTGTACTTCCAATAAGGTGCCATATATATAATTTATGGGCCAACTCCATTGTCTTGGACTGGTTATGTTGAGAGCATGTTTGATGGCAAGACATCAAATAGCACCTTCATGGTTAATGGGAGTTGATTGAACACAAAGAGAGGAAGCAGAAATACTTGAGTAATAGGCACCAAGGGCAATTTTAGCCATGCAGTGTCAATGCAGACTGTTATTGTCCATGGCACTAGAGACAGATAGGGCTGTTCATTTTTGACAAAAGCCTCACACTATTCATGAAGCAGAGACAGAGAACTCCAAAAAGACATAAGCTACTGAGTTTGGTTAAAACTATTAACCAGGATTATGTCCGTAGTGTGAGAAGCCCTCAGTTCACTTAATGCAATAGCCACGTGGAATCGGACTTTTCTTACCTATGCACATTGAATTGACCTTGAAGTTCTATGGCTGAATATGGAAACTATTTTTAAATTTGATATTGATTTTGCCAAAGGTTTTGGTTGCTTTTGAATTTATTTGATAAGGTGAATTAATACCTGGGATTTCTGAACTTGAAAATCCACGGGACTTTTCCTTCTTTGCATTCTTCACTTTGGATTACTGTAAATTAAGTCATCTCTGAGCAGTATCTGTGGAGGGAGAAGCAATCGTACCTTTAAAAATATCTGGACTCCAAAGTTGAAACCCTAGGTGGTTAATGGAAGTAGGGTAGCCACACATAGAGCAGGTAGAAAGTTTGTAATAAGAACTCACTAAGGACAAATTTCAAGTCATGTACCAAAATGTGGAAAGCTTTCCATGCAAGTGTTCCTGAGTACAATCTTTTAATAGCTCCAGACACCTTACAGATCAAGGTAAAGCTTCTTGCCATGGTGTGCAAGGGCCTCTGTGCTCAGCTCTGGATATCCTCTGTCACCACCTTTGAGAACTAGTTCCCAGGCCGTTTCATATTTCATTCCTCTCCTTATGCTGGCTCTTTACCTGGGAATGGACCTACCTTCTCATGTTTTCGAGGCTAAACTCTTTATATCCACCAAGTAAGCTGAGGTCTGACCTTCCAAAAAGGCGTACCCAGACATTCGATGTTTACTTTTTAAATGAATAGCAGTCACCTATTGTTTGTGAGTTATTTGTTTGCACCATTGTTTCCATTTCTTTTTTGTGTTCCTGGGAACCAACCCATGAAATGACACAGAGTACATTTAGATATGTATTTGTTGCAACATCAGAAATAGAAAAACAAACAGATGGAACCACAGCCACACATAGATAAGGTGAGTTCATCAGAAAATATATAAGAAACAAAAACTCATTTCAACATCAGTGTAGATAAAAATTCTATCATGCCTACTACCACGAGAATTCTCTTCCATACACATGAACTTTGGGTCCTTTTTTCTCAAAATTGAAATTCTTTCATCTTCTTTATTTACTGGATGACAAACAAATGCCTTATGTAGGCATATAAAATCTGAAGTTGGGCCCCAAATTTCCCTGTCCCATTTTCTTCTATTTATTCTATATTACCAAGCTTCACTATTTGCTGGAGCTATTATTTTTTCTCTTGGAACCTCAATTTTCTTATTTGTAAAATGGAAATAAATGATATATACTTTACACTATTAATGAAATAATTATATAAACTACATATTCTAGAACCCTTGTTCAAAATGTTAATTAGTATTAGTATAGAGATACATATAATTCCAAAACATTTTCCTCTATTCAAATGTATTTAAAGCAGGGTTTATATATATATTTGTGCTCTTTTACATTTTTCCTTTCATTGTTCCTATTTTCCTATTCAAATCATAAGTAGCATTCCAGATGGAGGCTTCCAATCATAATTCAGAATGTCAATGTTCCTTGACAATCTAACCTGATATAATCTTCCTGCTTTATTTTTTATGGAAATTATCATGTTTATAATACATATGAATAATAGATATTTCTTAGATTCAAGCAGTCATCTAAGAAATATCTATTGAGCACTTGCTGTGTTTGAGTCGCTGTGTTAGACAGTGGACATATGTGGTAAATGAGATACAGCTATCACTGCTTCCAAGGAATTTTGGGTATAATCATTTATGGACCGAAATCTGGAGCCAGGTTGTTCAATTTTGTAAACAGGTTCCATCACTTACTAACTACATGGTCTGGGGCAAGTTACTTACCCTCTTTGAACAATAAATACATGTTAATTATTAGTATATTATTATTATTATTATTTTCCATTCCAGTAAGCATGAATGGCCTTAAGCAACTATACAATTGGTCTTTATTATAAAAATACTTTATTTAATATTTAACAAAAAATTCAAGTAGTCTGTGAATATATCTGAGGTCCAAATTTGAGATCCAAAAATACTTAAATACAGGTGGAAAATGTATATGCTGATGAAATATTTTCAAAGACCCAAGGGAAAGATTGATACTTTAAAGACAGTGAAAGAAAATGGCCTGAAAGAAATAGTTAAGTAGATGATTTGGACTAATCTTTACAGCAATGAATACTAAAACACTGTTCAAAATCTATAGTATAGTAGGATATTACCTGACCAAGAAAAAGGGAAGGATAATAGCCGATTAATTAAACCAGAGCTGATTCAATTCAGGGACCTTTTAATAAAGCAGATGAGAGCAAGGGCTTCATGAGAATAACTAAGGGGCAGAGACAGAGCTCTCAGTTCATCAAGAGCAAAGCCCCAAAGGATCACCTGTGTCCCCTCTCTTCTGCCAATTCTAGAAAAGTTGTTAAGAGGTAAATAGCATTTTGAAGTAAACTCATAAAACTGAAGGAAAAAAGTCAGATTTTAGTCCTCTCCACAGGTTGAAAACTCGTGTTAGATGGGCCCTATTCTGGGTAGTTATTTCAGAAGGCTGAACTACACAGTGGGGAAAGGACTAGAATCCTGATCATCAACATTAGAGTGGATAAAGAAATTATTGTATATTTATCTAAAAATATCAGCCCTCAATATATACAGACACATGGAAAATTTGGATGCATCTTAATGCTGAGTGAAAGAAATCAGATATAAAATAATATCTATGGTTTGATTCCCTTTTTATAAATTTCAAAAACAGGCAAGAAATTAGCCCTCCTTGTGTCAAGATGAACAATTAAATAGTGAAATGAAATTACGACCCAGAAGGGACACTCAGGGCTTCTAGATGTTGGCCATGTCAGGAACAAAGGAATTGCACGTGAAGGGATTTAAATATATGAGTGAAGTGATCAGATTTGAATTTAACTCACAACCCTAAATGCTTCCAGATTCTTTCTGGTCACAGCCCCTAGTGTAGTGCCTTTTTCATGGTATAGTTTCAATAACTATTTATGAATTGGATTTACTAAGAAATTGGCCTTCTATAAATATTGTATTAATTTGAACAAAATCATTTTCTTTGACATTGTAATGTAGGCACAATAATAGGAGGTTTCCGAAAATTACTTGGATTATATTTGTAAGATTTCCTGTTCTACACACATATGTGATTATCATAGATATTGTGAATACATATCTAATCTGAAACAATAACTATAGATTTATACCTTTGGTAGGATTTAACGTAATGTTATTTTACCACAAAAAATAACCAGCTGATCAGCCAACAAGAAAAACAAAACAAATAAACCAAAAACATACCGTAAATGAAATTACAGATAATTTGCTATAAAATTGCTTTTATTCTTCATTTAATACTCCATATGTAAATGTAGACTTGATTGATTTTAAAATGGTTTTTAGTCAGTCCTTCAAGTACTCTCATCTAGGAAATGACATCAAATCAATTATTTCCAAGCTAACATTTTAGCATCAGCCTTATGATTTTCTAAATCAGAGATGCACAAAAATGCATAGTAATTCAAACCCTTATAGTAATGTTTATAATGTACAAATACATAAAATATGATTAAAATGTTAATGAAATATTAAAACTGTGACCTGAAATGAAGATAATGCAAGAAATACTAAACTTAAATTAGCATTGCAATATTGTCTTAACACTCATTGAATATTCCATGTAGCAAAACACATTTAGCATTAGAAATTGTAGCCATAATATTTAATAAGAATGATTTTTGTGTTTGAAACCTTATCTGTAAAGTTGCAACATTAAAATCTGTATTTCTTTCCTTCTAATTTACTTTCCAGAGAAAAAAAATGTAAGCTAATTGTAATAGTGGAAGGAAAAGGAAGGCTTGCTAAATTAAATAATTGTTTAATAGAATTATGGACCATTTAAAGTAACCCATAAAAGTGTATATTTTTGTCTAGTATTAGTTAAAATTCTCCATTAAAAAATATAGTCACATTTAGTCGAGGTGTTGCATATAATGGCTTTATATTGCTGCATTTCCTACCTGGGCAGGAAATGCAGCGATATAAAACAGCAGGTTTCCACAGTGAACTAAATCGGAGAGCAGTTCATGATTCTGAAGGGGCATTAGCTAATTGCCTGAAGAAATACACAATAGATTTTGTGCAAATATGCCACGTGTGAGTTTTCTGAGCTAAGTTTCTCCATTCTGGGTTGTGGCTCAAGACAAGGAAAGTGAGATCTGACTACTGGTATTTGGACATCTTTCCAGAGATATTTTAGAGGCTACAATCATTACATTTAGATGTCATTTCTAGGTGCTTGTGAGCATCTATATATATACTAGTAAAAGCCTAAGTGACTGACTGTTTGACCTTTTGACTGTTTGACCAGTAGCTGTGACATGCACTGACCACCAGGGGCAGACACTCAATGCACAGGCATGGAAACATGGAACAGACTGATGAATCTCAGAGGGAAGAAGAGAGGGAGGAGGGTGGGAAGAGATTAACCAAAGATCTTATATGCATACTAGAGGCCCGGTGTATGAATTTGTGCACCGGTGGGGCCCCTTGGCCTGGCCTGCGGGGATCGGGCTGAAACTGGCAGTCTGACATCACCTGAAGGGTCCTGGATTGCGAGAGGGTGCAGGCCAGGCTGAGGGACCCCACTGGTGCAAGAATCTATGCACCAGTTGAATCCATGTACGGGGCCGCTAGTTATTTGATAAAACTCAATGTTGGTGTTCTATAAGGTGGCATTCAAGGTTGTGTACAATTTGGCTTGACCTTTATTTCCAGTTTTAATCTTCTTTGTTGTTTGAAGCCTTCACTCCTGCACATGCTTCCCTTCTAAGCATGGTACATTTGCTAATGTGTTTAACTTACAGAAATGTGAATATTCCTGCCATTCATCTATAGGAGGTGATGCTGCCCTCCCTCAAAGTTCAAAGTAAATTGTAATTTTCCTAAGAAATATCTTCTGATAATTTATCTCTGGAAAGAGTGAGTCATAAAGTCCTTTGGCATTTTCAACCCTTTCCCTAATTGTCTTCAGTGACAGCCTAGAGAAGTCATAAAAGTTCTCCCAAATGGAATGGGATGTCCTTAAAAGCAAAATTTGGTCTTCCACAGAAACCCTTGCTCATAGCGGATGCCCTTCCATCTTGACCTGGCTCCTTTAATATTTCAATCCGGACTTGGTGAAGTCCTCTAGATTATACACAAAAAGTCATCCAGTGGGTATTTACCGCATCAGTTTGCTCTCACTGGGGACAGCTGCAGGAACAATCTCCAAATGTTGTTGACTCATAGCAGAGGTATGGTTCTCTTTAACGGTATTTGTAGACTATAATGGCTTCAGTATCACATTGACTCATAGCAAAGGTATAGTTCTCTTTAACGGTATTTGTAGACTATAATGGCTGCAGTATCACGTTGACTCATAGCAGAGGTATAGTTCTCTTTAATGGTATTTGTGGACTATAGTGGCTGCAGTATCAAGGATTGGTGTGACCTTTGTGTTTTCCTTCCAAAATCCAAGCTGAGGAAGCAGCCCCTCATGTTGACCTACCCATCTCAGGGCAGAGGTGAAAGAGCCAGAGTGCCAGCAGAAGCCACAGTCTGTAAACCTGTGCTTAGAATTGGCAATTGTTTTTACTGCTCATACTTCATTGGCCAAGGCAAGTCAAGCGCTTCCTGATAGTGAGGCGAGGAAGTAAGGTGCTGCTCACAGAGAGGCACTGAAACCTCACAGCAACCCATGGGATGTAAAATGCTCTCTTCCTGGGAGGCAGGGCAGTTGTAGAGTCCACCTCACTCAGGATTCACGGTGCTGGGCTTATTCTGACTGTTTCAGGACTTCCCTAGTGTCGATCCTCATTTCTTCTCTAATTTGGTACTCTTATTGACTGTTCTTTTTTTTTTTAAATATATTTTATTGAATTTATACAGAGAAGAAGGGAGAGGGGTAGAGAGCTAGAAACATTGATGAGAGAGATCGATCAGCTGCCTCCTGCACGCCCCCCAGTAGGGATGTGCCCGCAACCAAGGTACATGCCCTTGACCGAAATCGAACCTGGGACCCTTGAGTCCGCAGGCCGACGCTCTATCCACTGAGCCAAACCGGTTCGGCGACTGTTCTTATTAGCTGTTGACATTTGAATCCATTTTAAAAATTTAAATTCTATCTCTCCCTCTGACTGTTTCTGTTGTATGACCACAGGTGAAATTCCCTGTGTCTGGAGTAATGCTCACCTGTATACTAAACATGTTAGCAGCAACCATTGTGTAAACTCCAGACAAAGTTCAAATATGTATTGAATCATTTTTTAACAATCAACTTATTTTTTAACCAGTGGCATTTATTTTGTTCTGTATCCATTACTATGGAACTACAGGGTCCATCTTTACCATTGAGCACTAAGCTTAGAGCTTACCTCCACCACTGTTTTGGAAGGTTCTTTTCTACTAACAGTGTGAAAGAAAAAAAATCAGAATATGTATTTTAAACTTCAGAGGTCTTTTAAAAAAGGTAAATTCTGGCCGGAATGACGTTCACAAATTCACAGTGGTGATGAAAAATTCTGAGAGTTAAGCTCCTTACTAGAATTTAAATTAGGCAAATATTTTGTTGCCTGAGCTTTTATTAAATCTTCATGTGATTTTAAAATTTTCATAACATGGGTTATAGGTATAATAGAAATAACCAATTGATTATTGAATGCAAAGCTATTATTAGTTTCAGTTTTATGAGTTATAGGTTTACATTTACTTTCTATATTTGTTTTCTCTTAGTAGTAGGTTCTAAACAATAAAAATGTTATGTAGTGTTACATAAAATGGTGTGTTGGCATGCAGCTTTGCATAGTATCAACTTGTGTTCTTTCAAATGCTATTTACTGATGTTCTGCAAATTAATAATTACAATTTAAAAACAAATATGACATTCCCAGCATAACCCATGGACACAGACTATTGGGTGGTGAAGGCATGTGGTGGGGGGTGGTGGGGTTGGGGCAGGCTTGAATGGGTCAATGGGGGAAAAAGGGAGTATATGTAATACTTTCAACAATAAATATTTTAAAAAGCAAACAAATAAAAGCAAATATGATTTTTAAAAAGTTTTATTGAATTTATTGGGGTGACATTGATTAATAACATTATATAGATATCAGGCGTACAATTCTATAATACAATACAATTCTATAGTATATTGTATTGTGTGTTCACCACCAAAGTCAAGTCTCCTTCTATCACCATTTATCCCCCCTTTACCCTCTTCTACCTTCCCCCCAGCCCTCTTTCTCTCTGGTAATCACCATCCTATTATCTGTGTTTATTAGATTTATATTTATTTTGCTTAATCCCTTCACTTTTTTCACTCAACCCTCCCCCAACCGCCCCTCTGACAGCTGTCAACCTGATCTCTATATCTGTAAATCTGTTTCTTTTTTTAAATCCTCATCTGCGGATATATATATATATATATATATATATATATATATATTTAGAGAGAGAGGAAGAGAGAGAGAGAGAGAGAAACCAATGTGAGAAACATCAATCAAATATCAATTGGTTGACTCCCTAGGTGGCAAACTATGTCCCAATCACACATAACACTCCATGTTCTATGGTAGATAAAAAAAACACATATGTAATTTATATTATTAAATAATTTTTGATTTTACTAATATTAATAATGGCGATAATTAAAGTAAGTTAATATTTTCTTTGGTAGAACACACATAAATAATTTCTCCAAGATTGCTTCATTTATTTGTAATAGAAACAATATAAGAAAACTGGCAAATATGTGATTAGCTAGCAAGTGTCATGTTGTGGGTAATTTACCACCAGCTATCTCTTTTTTTTGATATTTATATTTCAAACAGCATCTGCAGGGACAAGAAAGAAGATGCTTCATTGTAATTTTAATCAGCTGTAAAGGATGATGAGTGGGATCTTCTTTGCTAAATAATAAAAGAGTTAGGACTGTCAGATGGAGAAATATGAAATGCAAAACAAGTGGTTTCATATGTGTACTTAGAGATTTACAGAAAGAAAATATGTGTAGGTCATGGCTAAACTGAATAACTTGCATTGATTAAGCATAAGTTGAGACCTGTTTAAATGCTCTTGGGAGGAACACAGCCCATTAAGTCTGCCAAACTGCAAACACCCGGCCGTACCTTTCCTGGCAGTAGGCTGCGTAGAACAAAATATAAACAGTGCCCTCTGGATGCGTGCAGTGCTGTGGTCCTGCAACATTCTATGCATGACAAGTGGAATTTAGAATATTGTTAATAACACAAATATACTGCTTATAGATTCAAGAAATTTCTCTGGACACACCAAGAGGAAATCTTTGGAATCATGTCTCCCAGACATCAGAAAGTTCCATCTTACTTTCCCAGCTGAAAACTGAAATGCATTTTGGGTTAAGGTTCTATTAGCCAAAGAGTCTGATGAGACCCCACTGTGTCCTTTAAGAAATTCCCATAAAATGTTCAAAAAAGAAGACACTATTTCAGAGAATCTGAAAAAAAATTTGGCCAGTTTTTCCTTGCATCTTTATTCTTGACCACCATATTGATAAATTTATCTGCACTAAACAAATTCTTGGTGTCTGTGTGGTGGTGGGTCTCTCCTAGAGCAGACTGATGATTTCAACATTCAATTACACGTCTGGCATTAAGTTACACTGACAACAAAGACGGCAAGCAGCTTATATGAGTGAAAATCATACATGACCCTTCTAAACAATGAAAGGGCTGAGTTAGTTTTCTGTGAAATAAAGTTTCGATTTTTGACTCTGTCAGTTTTAAGTATGTCAAAGGACATTGCTTACATGCTGTAATTCTTTGTATGTTCTCTTACTTTGCAACTAGCAAAAGATGGTTTTGCTAGACTTTTCCCACTCCTAATTTAAAAAAAAATTGTTAAAGAATTTCTTTAATTCATCATGATGTAGATGATGCTTTAGCCATTTAAAAAGATTGAGGCATGATGAAATATATAATAATGAGACAGGATGAAGGGACCTTAGTCATTATCTGGACCTGTGCTGTCCAGAATAATAGCCACAGCCACCTGTGACTATCAGGCACTTGGCATGTGAACTAATCCAAACTGAAACATGATGTAAATGTAAAATACACATCAGATGTCAATGATTTATCATAAAATATATGTAAAGCATCTCAATAACTTTTATATTGATAGCATGTTGACATAGTAATATTTTGAATACATTGAGTTAAATCAGTTATAGTATTAAAATTTTACCTGTTCCTTTTTGCTTTCTCAGTGTGGATTCTAGATAATGTAATGTAATGTGGTTCACATTATATTTCTCTCTGTGATTACCGCTCTAGATCAACCTTCTTATCTGAAGTTTAGGAAACCAGCTACTATTTAATAAGATCTCTAAATCCAGTCCAGTGATAGTCCCAATGCACTGCATTTGTGCAGGGGTCATACATTACATTATGGCATTTGATTTTTATAGCAACCCAGTGAGAAATATGGATTAGGAATTATAACCTCCAGTTTCCATTGTAGGCATAGAAGGTTAAGTGAATCGGTGAAACTACTAGTATGTCTAATAAATGAAAGACATGGGACTGGGCCTAAGCTTTCATGTCTCCTAGGACATGTAGTTTATAACTACCAGTCATTATGAGTACAAGTCACTGTAGGTGGAACAGCCATTTTTTTTTAAATTACAGACTGTTATAGGTGAGGAATTACAAAAGAGCATCCAGTAATAATTCAAAGTCCCTTTATTTTTTATTGTCACTATCAGTCTTTTTTGATACATTAAAAAAAAACTAGGAAAGGTGAAAAAAAATACAATATACCCAAATTTCGAAAAATTATTTAATAAGACTTCCAAAATATGCTTGAGCATAACATGGTAAAACGTGATTATTTGATTAAAAATCTGAATGGACCCTCTTTAAAAGTCAGAGTACCTGCTAATAGTGGGCTGGCATAATTACCCGAGTCAGTGCTGGAACAGAGTGACCACGGCCCTCTATGCACTTTCTAGTTTGTCACCATCCTGAATACTCCCCATTGAGACAGTATTCTGCTTCATTATCTGCCTGATGTCCTGGTTTTGTGGGCTCCAGATTTAATGCTCTCAAAGGCACTTTCTCTCTCCCAGTGCTTATTCATCCATGATCCCACAATTATCTGATTGGTTTGTGAGCCTCATAATTGAAAGTTATTCAACAGCTAGTTAGATGATACTTTTTTTTTTAACATCATGCATACCGGGGCTGGCAAAAGTAGGTGAAATTACCAGCCATCATTACCTAACATGCAAATCATAAGTGAGGATACACAATAATAACAATAAATATACAAAGAATTAATCTTGAGCAATTGAATTTAATTCCAGAATGATATTTTTGTGATGGGAAAAGTCTGAATCAGTTAGCCAGGAGGCAAGGCCAATGGGGTTGATTAGTGGAGTAATTGTTAAGTTGCAAGTGGAGAAAATAACCATCATTACCCCCAAACCCTCCCAGTATTCTCTTGATGTCCTCTTCGTAGACAATTCATATCTAAACTGGTATCTGAAGCTGTTACTTCAAGGACATTCATTTAGATTGATGCCGCCATCTGTACTTGTACATAGCTGTCTTTCATTATAAGAACATATTGTTTAAGGGTAATTAATAAACAATAAATTTTTTTATAATCATCAGTTGTCTAGAAACTGAGATATCCATTCTGTGGCCATATATTTGTTTTTAATTTTTTGATTTTCGTGATATTAAAACCACCCATTCTAAGGAGGTATGATCCACAAGAAAGTCTTTTTTTTTTTTTTTGGCTGTGTTTATAATAGAATTTTATTTATGGACACTGAAATTGAACTTAATATAGTTTTCAAGCGGCACAAAATAATATTCTAATTTCTTCTAATACTTAAAAATCTGAAAACCATTCTTAGTTCACAGGCCACATGAAAAAGGTGGTCAGCTGTAGTTTGTAGAGCATTCCCCCCCCCTTCAGTTTGCAAATAGTTTTCTTTTTCTTGATTTTTAAAGTTTATTTTTATTGTTGACACTATTACAGACGTCCCCATTCCGTCTCCCCCTCCCCCCATTTGTATCCTCTGCCCAGTCCCCAGCCCCTCCTTCTCTCTGGCCATCACCACACTGTTGTCTGTGTCTGTGGTTTATGCGTATATGTTCTCTGGCTAATCTCTTCACCTTCTTTCATTTGGTCCCTTCCTCCCGCCCCCTCTACTCTCCTCTGACAGCTATCAGTCTGCTCCATGTACTAGTATCCATGTCTCTGTTTCTGTTTTGTTTGTCAGTTTATTTTGTTCATTAGATTCCACATATAAGTGAGATCATATGGTATTTGTCTTTCTCTGAATGGCTTGTTCCTCTTAGCATAATAATCTCCAGGTCCATCCATGCTGTCACAAAGGGTAAAATATTCTTCCTCTTTATGGCAGAGTAGTATTCCATTGTGTAGATGTACCACAGCTTTTTTATCCACTCAGATACTGATGGGCACTTGGGCAGTTTCCAGCTCTTGGCTATTGTAAATTGTGCTGCTATGAACATATCAGTGTGCATATATTCTTTCAAATTGGTGTTTCAGGATTCTTATGATATGTTCCCAGAAGTGGGATCACTGAGTCAAAAGGTAGTTCTATTTTTAATTTTTTGAGAAAACTCCATACTGTTTTCCACAGTGACTGCACCAGTCTGCATTCCCACCAACAGTGCACCAGAAAGTCTTTAAAAAACTAAGATATAATTGACATAGAAAGTTGTGTAAATGTAAGGTATGCAATGTGTTGTTTTGATACATTTATATATGGTAGCATCAGCTAACATCTCCATAACTGTCACATAATTATCACTTCTATTTTTTTTGTGGTGAAAACACTTAAGATCTAGTCTCTTAGCAACTTGAAGTTTATAATCCAGCTCTGTTATCTACACTATGCTGTGCATTACATCTCCAGAACTTATTTATCTATTAGTTGCAAGTGTGTACCCTTAAAAATTTCCCCAACTTTCTGTTGACTACCATTCTACTCTCTGTTTTTATGAGTTCAGCTTTCTTAGGTTCAACATCTAAGTAATAGCATACAGTAAGCAACAACAAGAAGACAAATAATACAAATAAATAATACAGTAATTAATAAAATAAATAATACAAGAACAATCTCTGTGTTTTGTGTACTCACAACTGTGAACCTACTTTAGCCCCATCCCATATACTCTAACGTGCTTCCTCCAGCTTCAAATTTATTTTCTTTATTGTGGGGAACTGATATAGGGTTAAGCCTCGGACTGACCTGTGGGCAAAGTCATAAACAATTCCCAGCTTAGAGGGCACAGTCCTCTTAGCATAATTAGGCTTGACCTTATGAGGCTCTCTAGATCTTATCTGGGAAGCTAATGGGCTGAGGGAAGTGCAGGAAGTGTAACTATGGTCAAAACAAGTGAAACTCACAAGAACTGTGTAACTATGGAAACCACTACCTTGTTTACCGCTCACTATAAAATAAAGGCTCAGCTTGCCTTGGGGTCTCTCTCTGTGGCCTCAGCCAGGCATAGGAAGATCCACGGAGACTAAGGAAAGCTAGAGAGTTCTGAGCACTGTCTCCGTGTAAAACATTCTTCGCCGACTCCGTCCACACCTTTGGGAACCCCTGGACCCGCTGGGGCTGGACCCCAGCACTTTATGTGTTTACTGAATGCATTATACTTACAACACTTTTATGTTTATTAATGCTATTGATAGTCTTCCTTGGATGCTGTGCTTTCAATATATTTTATTCTAGTGAACAATACATAGTTCCCTATTGACCATTTTATGAAAGTCATCCCTTCTGGCTTTCAAGGCTCTGCATGAATAGTCTCCCACCCACTGCTCTTCCTGGCTTCCACATTGTCCTCTAACACAGAGATTCCTCTCCAAACATCTGTCTCCTTCCTGTCACTCCCAGGCCAGCAGTGGCATAGCGCTGTGGCTCCCAAGCCCCCAACAGTGCCCTTCTCACCATCAGTGAAAACCTATTCAAACACATACAGATTTCTCTGCCCTCATCCCAGATTTTGCTGAGTCAAAATTATGGAGGATGGGGTCCCTCGGTCTACTGCATAGCATAGTGCTTACCATTTATCCTGAAACCCAAACTCCTATATAAGAATCTTGGCTTCTATCTTTATTAGCCGCGTGGCCTTGGTAAATCACTTAACCTCTCAATGTCCCAGTTTCCTAAACTGTAACCTGTAATAATAGTGTCTACCTTAGAGGGCTGTTAAGTGAATTAAGTGAGGTAATATTTGTAGAGTGTTTATAATAGTTTCAGGCATAGTGAGCTCTATGTAAGTACGTGTTAAGTGTGTGTTAATGAGATGCATCAGAAGTTTCTTCATGTGGTTTTGACACAAGTAAGGCTTAGGAGCCAAGGGGATGGAAGGGAAAGGGTGCTGAAATGTTTGGCCCATTTCTCATTGGAGATCTGTCCTCTTCTCTACTTCTAGTTATTCTCAGTAGAGGTAGTACTGTCCCCAGGGGATTCCTTGGCAAAGGTGTGCAGACACCTTTAGTCATCGCATGATTGGACAGGGCGGTGAACAGGAAGATACTAGACATCTTTCAGCGTGAGGACAATCTTGCACCAGGAAGAATTGTTCCAAATCCTCATTATATTTGAATAGCTACTGGTTCTTTATGTAAATGAAAAGCCCGTTTCTAATTATTTGAGACCATAATTTAACCCTTTTACATACAAGAAACAAAATGTTTTTATAAAGTTCTAATACACGTAACCCACATATAAACCAAGGAAAAATTTGTTTTTATTAGGAACTTGACCGAGAGTCAACCCCCTCTTTGGCACACTCTGACGGCCATGCCTCTCACATTTGCAGTTGTCACATGTAGGACCAGCATCTGACTCTACCTCACTTTCCCTCTAGTGTACATGTGTGCGGTCAAGTTATATTTTGACATATATATTATTTGATTATAAAATATTTTCATTTCATTCTCCTTTACATTGCAGATAAACCTTCATATTATTTTTTGAAATTATGTGCATTATAAGATTGATCATCTATTAATTTCATTTCAGGATAGTAAAGCATTATAAAATATTTGTAATAAAAGGAGGCATGATGTCTGATAGGCTTGAGATTCATCTGGAAGAAATTGCTCCATCAATCTTGCTTAGTACTAAACACTGTTGTAATCTTTCAGAATTCATGTCTGGCTTATGCCGAATTTATACATGCTTATTTCAGGCTATTTTGGGGGTATTTTAGATGCTTTTAATGGGAATGTATGTTCTGTAGATTTTAGGTTCTCTAAGGAAAGAAAACATTGCCTTGATTCCTTTTGTATCTTTCACAGCAGGCGTTCCGTAAGTGGTGTTGACAGCCTGACTCAAGCTTAAAGAGAAGCAGGAAAATGCAGAGTAGAGTCAGAAACTTTAAGTGAATTGAAGAAAAGAGTGCTTGAAAAATGTTAGCTCACCAGAAGAAAACCAGCAAAGGTAAAGGAAACAAACACAAAATGCCTAAGGGCAGTATTGGGAAATGCAGTGTGGAGGCAACTGGAAAATTCAGCTGTTAAAGATATCTGTAGGCCTGCCCTATCTTAGGAAAACCCAGTGGAGCACCAAACATTTAGAAAACACAACAAATTAGAGGGTTTCTTTGAGGAGGGGAGGCAGGGGAGGGAGGACATTGATCACACAAGAATTAAGATTGGGCATCTGCCATGTGTTGACAACTTTGCATTAATAAGTGTAAATTATTTTTACCAGCTTTAAGTAGAAACACCTACAATGGACTTAGCTACATTCAAAGTAGGTTTCAGGTCACAAAACATTTTATTCAAGCTTTTTGATAGCACGTCATTTCAAAAGTTCATTGGACTGGTGGGCCTGATAATCAGGAAATATAAAATTGATTCCGGTAAATAGACACCATCATAAACTTTGTGCTTCCATTTCAACACACAAACAAAAAGAGAGAATAAGCACCTTGTACATTATTTCACTTGAAAGCAGATGAGTAGCTATGTGGCGTACATTGGCATGGAATGTTTACTCTGCTGATGGACATTGAATATAACTTGAAAGCAACCTGACTACATCAATCATGATGATAAAGAGGTTGCGTATGAGTGCAGCGAGATATGCTACCGAGACCCCTGCTTGTTTCCTATCATCAAGTTAAAACTCTTCAAATGATCTATAGATCTCTCTCTCTCTCTCTCTCTCTCCTCTCTCTCTCTCTCTCCCTCCCTCTCTCTCTCACACACAGATACACACATACATAAATTTAGAATATACTTATATAGCAATTATGATTTTAAAAATAAAGCTGGTAGAAAATGTAGAAAATAAAATATGGCTTCCTAAATATATGATTTACTTCTCCTACCACCCCAGATCTCATGGAAACATACAGAACAGAAAATTGGAAAATGGCTGGACAGAAATGTGGGTTGTGCTCCATTTGTGGCTAAACTCCTACTGACTGCTTCCAGTTCTCAGGGGAACTGTCTGAGTCTTTCTTTCTTTTGTTTATCTTTAGGGTTGTTTTTGTATCTTGGGAGGGTATCCCAGTATCTTTTGTACCCTCTTTGGGGACACCTCTTGCAACCAAGTTGTTATTCAATAGTGCCAGGGGTATTTACTGCTTGTCCCGGCTGAAGCCTGATAAAGTACCTGAAAAGATTATTTTTAAGTACCTCATAGTCAGAAATTGGCCAGATTGGAAGCTGATATTCAGAGTCTGATAGGAACTATTTTTTTAGGCCTTGTCCCCTAAGCTAAAATTAAACTATGTACCCAGAGAGAAACATTATAAAGCCTTTGTGGAAATATTTATTAAAACACTTGAAAGCCACATAGTTCTAAATATTGAATATAGGAGTTTTGATGTCCATTTTATTTGCAGATCTCCTCCTTGATATAAAGAAACAAACTTTCTTGAGTTAGGTTGTAACACAATTTTTTGAGGAATTAACGATAAATTGAGTCTTTTTAAGGACAGAAATGCAGCTCTAAGTTGTCCTTTTAACCAATTCCCAAAGCTCCCTATTTATCTGAAAATTGATATTTAAAATACTTTTTATTCTCACACTTACATAAAGTTAATATTTTGTTTATAAGAAAAAATAAAGACTGTTAGCTTAAAATACTTTTGAAAAAGACAATATTCAAGGTTATAGAGATATACTAGGAAATTGTTGAAATCATATTCTAAAGACAGGGAAATGACAAAAAAGAAAGCTAAGAAAGGAAGATATTTTAAACGGCTAATCTTTTTCATTTAAATTAGTCAATTTACCAGTATTCAACAACCTCCTCAATCCTAGAAAGTTCAACGTTAATTATTTTATTTTCCTGGCAAAATTATTGTCAGCCTCAATGGTTTTTATATCAATGACTAAGTTGTCATACACATATTCTCTGTTTGGAGAACCAATTTATTCCCGTGAGATTGGTACCTAGGGAATGATTTGAGCATAATGTGAATTTTGCATTTGCTTATGCATGATTTTATGTGTGAGAAACACCAGAGGATTGCAAAAAATTGCCCAGCTGAATTGATTCAGGTTGGAATATACAAAATGTGTGTGCATGCTGCACACAGATACATTTTAATCCTTCCACCTCTTCATCATAACTCACAAGCTGCAACCTCTCTGTTGCCCAATTACACAAGCCAACTTCAGGTCTTTTTCACGGTAAAATACCCTGTGTATTGTATTATATATGTAATTTTTAACTATTTAATATGTATAAATCTTTTCTGGTCATATTTATTAGGTTTCTACCATTTTTCATGGTTGTGCCTAGCATCATTTAAAAATTGTTTTTGCATAAACCCCTATAGTTTTTATTGGACAATTTTGTAGAACACAATTATTTTTAGGAACATATGTCTCACTATCGCAGAACTGACTGTACTGAGGTATCTTATTAGTTAAGACAGTAATGTCTCCTTCTCTTGCTAAATAATCATTTCACCATTAAGTCTTGACTGAGATTCTTGCCATAAATAACTGTAAGGTTTTGGCATTTCATTATTGAGTCATATGATTGGATATTGTCTTATTTGTGTCTAAATTCTATCTAGATCCTTTATGCTTTTTCCATTGTTTCTATTGAGAGTTCATTTGGCAGCCAATAAACTCAGCAGTTTGGAAACAAGTTATACTTTGAGGGCATACATTATAATTATTCGTAGAACTTTATCTTTAGAGAGATATGGTCTTGCCTCAAGGTTTCTCATAAAAATAACTTGAAAACTACCTTTTCAATGCTCATGTCAATAATGTTCAACATTACTCAGAGCAAACAAATGCCCATTCAAAAATTCACTAATTCAATGGACTCTTAATTAGAATTTAGTCAAAGTATCCACCACTGCCCATTTGATGTGTCACTCTGATGTAATAAAAGCTGTTAAATATCTTTAGCTACACTTTCCCTCCTTAAGTCAAGCTGGTGATATCCTTAATAGATAATTTTAAAATAAGCATTTTTATTTTAATATTTGCAATAATTAACTTAAAATATAATGTTTAAGTTTAGACATTTGGATAATAATAGCTTACTTTTTCTTAGGAATTGTTATATAATTGTTCAAAAATCCTCTGTGAAGGGTACCCAAATCCCCTCAATTTTCATATGGGAAGCCCCAAGGTACTTTAAAGTAATTTGCCTGTGTTTACATAACTAATGATGAAGCCTGAAATTTGAACCCAGTCATTCTAACGCCTGCCTATGTGCTTAATTATTACACCATGCCTTTGACTTGGAAGAATTGAACATGTAATTTCCTGGATTAGGAGAGACAGCTTACTTTGTGGTATTATCATATCATAGTGGTTACCTGGTCTAGCTCCTAGACCCTGACCAACAAATTGAAGTGACTGGGACGATAACTGTTAGTCCAGGGATCTATCTAACATTGTCCTCTTATTTCACTAACTGGGGGCTGGCCAGACATATATGTTACTCTGCATTCCAGGACTGCTTCTTGGTTGCATCTGTGCTCACCTTGGTCTAATTATATTTTTCTCAGTGAAGGTGGGGGAACAGTAGCCTAGATTTGTCTTTTCACTATAGAAAATCACTCTACCATTCTCTTCTCTAGATTTCACAACCCCAATTTTTTATATTGCCCTTATGAATATTCTCTGCTTTCTCTTTTTTATTTATTCTTACCTTTATTGTCCATTTCTGCACCATCTTATGCTCTACTTTAAATATTTTATTTAAAACATATAGATCTGGAATCTTCTTTTCTTTCTTTTGGAAATCATATTGTATTGAATATTAAATTATATGAGCCATAGCTAGAATTTTCAAATTATTCCTCATGTGGAGACTGCAATTGTTGTGGAATTAGATATTCCATTATAGGACCCGTTATTATAGTGAAAAGAACATTGAAGTTTGTAGGAATAAAGAGACTAAAGAGCTTGTTCTTGGAACAACAACATATTTGTTTCATGGGCCATTACCTATTTGTGAGGACTTGGCTAAGTTCCTTATTTTTTTTGGTCTCAGTTGCTTCTCTATAAAAATAAGAAATGGATTAATTGTTCTGAATTATGCAGCTTTAACATGACGTAAAAGTGACTTCCCTGTCATTCAGTTGTAATGTGGTGTAATTTTGTTAATAGAGGACACTTTTATTTATTCAGTGCTGGCTTATTGTTTTCCTGCCTATGTGTAGGAACCCTTGTGCCCTTAAGAACATTTTAATTTGGTTTAATTCCCCAGGTCTTATTTTACTGAAAATTTGTTTGGCCTTTGGCTTATTTCTAATTGATTAAAATCACTCTTTTCTCCCCTCTTATTATTTTAAGTAGTCCTCCCTATAGGTAGTTAATTGTTGTTTTTGTATTTTCATTCAAAACATTAATTAGGATTAAAGCATGTCAGTTCTTCAGTTGATCTCCATGGACTGGAAAAAATGGGGGTGATGCTTTTAAGGTGATCTTTTGGCAGACACAAAACATATAATATATGAGGGTTGCTCTGAGTTTAGACAGTACTTCAAAAGCTGTAAAATCAGAGGCTAGAAACAAGATTTTCCACAATCCTTTGAACAGCTTCAATAAATTTCACTTAATTATATGTTGCCATAGCCTCAACATTCATAAAATGAAACTTTTACTTTATAACTTAAACAATTTTATTTATAACTAAAATAATCAAGGGCGCTATGAGGCATATTCTAATAAAATCATTTGATCTCTAGAAAATGAATGTTAAAAACACAATACATATATTTCATTTTATGGTCACCTTAACACAAGAAAATGTTGCATCTATTAAAAAGGACAGGATGTTATATATAATTAAAAGGGTACAACCAACAATAACAATGACCTATTAGAAAGAACAGAGAAATTAGAGAATGTATAAATTAATAGAAAAGTGGTGTAAAAAGGTATCCACAGACATGCTTCTTTTCAGGATGAAAGGGCCCAATGACTGTCTGGCACAATAAATGGAAAATACCCACACAAAGGATGTAGTTGTAAAATTTCAGAAATGTTGGGAGAAAGAGACGATCTTAAAATCTTCCAAAGAAGAAGGAAAAAAACAAGTCATGTACCAAAGCTGAGCAATTATTTTTGGGCCAGCAAATCCCACAGTGTGACGTATGACATCCCACATTCCTCTCCATGGGAGTAAAGTGGGAGGCATTTTTGAAATATGAGCTTTCTGTCCTACGTTGTCACAGTCTCCAAGGCGAGACTGAGCCACCAAGCAAAGGTCATCAGAGAGCATGGAAACTTGGTGAGATGAGCCAGAAGCAGAGTGGCACCTAAGCACCAGGCTGACCTGGGAACACAGACACGCAAGACACAGACACTAAGATTGAAGCAAATATTTTTTTTAATTTTTTAAAATATATTTTATTGATTTTTTACAGAGAGGAAGGGAGAGAGATAGAGAGTTAGAAACATCGATGAGAAAGAAACATCGACCAGCTGCCTCCTGCACATCTCCTACTGGGGATGTGCCCGCAACCCAGGTACATGCCCTTGACCGGAATCGAACCTGGGACCTTTCAGTCCGCAGGCCGACGCCCTATCCACTGAGCCAAACCGGTTTCGGCAAGAAGCAAATATTTTAAGTGAGGTTCTAGCTAATATTGAAAGGGCGAAGAGGAAGGTGGCATTTAGGCCATACCTCAATGAAGTAAAGTCTTGGCTCATTTTCAGTATATTTCTAAACTGTGTGTGTGTGTGTGTGTGTGTGTGTGGGTGTGTGTGTGTCTGTGTCTGTGTTTGGGAGGAGGTGGTCTGTGCTATTTTGTTAGATGAAGACAGCTGTCAGTCACTTGGAGAAAGATGTAAATCCCCAGAGCAGTGTAGAAAGAAGGAAGGCTTTGCTGGGGAGTGAGACTTTCAGGGATGAAACTGGCGTAGTCACAGGCAAATTGGGGTAATGTTGTCACTCAACCTAAAGTTCCAGGGAATCTGAAGATGAAGAGATAAGTGCAGGACTGGGACTGGGATGGAGAGAAGAATAATGGAATGGGATCAGCCAGAGTTTGAGTGTCAAGGTCAGGATAAGCCGACCTTGCTGGTGAGAGGCAGACTTAATCTGGTGTGTGCCCAAGGGATTGTGCACAGCGCATGTCTGCCCTTCCTCGGGTTTAAACAGGCATCTGTAAAAAATAAAATATACAAAATGTCCAATGTACCTTTTTTCAGAATTAATTTGGGTTCACATGAGTTTAATCAAAAATTAGATTTTTCTCTAGATGGTAGGATTCATGAGGTGTTGTTTTTATTCTGATTTACCTTAAAGACCCCCCACTCTCATTAGAAGCCAATTACCCCACCAGAACCTCACAGTAATGCGTTCCACACTCTGCCTCCCCCTGGTGCTCTCCTTGGTCTCCTGCTTCATTACCGTTTGAAATTCCCAAGGACACAGTTTATTTCCATAAACACAAGATGTGACAGAAATGCAACATAGGCCCAAGACATTCTGGCCGCTGTCAGAAAAAAAGCCTAATTGGTCTATCTGCTAAAAAAATACGCCCAGAATGCAGGACTACGCTGAAATGTCAAAGGCTAGTGTTGAAAGATCTGCTGATCCAGGGACTTGGCAATGTGTATTTTAAGGAGAGAATACTACACTGGAAGTCTAAATACAACTTGACATTGGATTTCAGCGTTTCCCTCTACTTTCCCATGTAGAGAGGATGCAAGCTTTTTCTGAGTATGACTACCACTTTTCCACTGTCAACAAGAGGAGAGACCTGATACCAGAGTTTTCCATCACCTAACTTACCCCAGAAGTTCTGCACTCTGCAATACAGAGTCATTATTCTCTATATTGGCTCTTCATTTTGTGTGCCATATGGTATTAATTGGAAGTGATATTTTAAAATGTAGGTATTTGGGAAAATAACAAAAAATGAAATATGACTTAGATTAACAGGTTAATGTTTTTGAGGAAGGTGGGGTGGGAGGGTGGGTGGGAAGAGATCAACTAAGGAACTTGTATGCATATCTGCATAACCCATGGACACAGGCCTGTGGTGGTGGTGGGGGCGGGCGAGAAGAGGTCAATGGGGGAATAAAGAAGACATGTGTAATACTTTCAACAATGAAGATTTAAAGATTCAAATGCTCAATGGGAAGGTAAAGTCATAGAGAAATAATGCTGCAATTATGTATAAATGAGAACTAATAAATTAGATATTGAAACAAAACTATTTTTAATAAAGGGCAAACTACAAGCTAGAAAATATTTCATATTTTCCCATTATGGTTGAGTCTATTGTTTTCAAAGTCATTGATAAAACTTAAAAGAGACTACCACTTTTTAACACAGATTTAAATCTCTATAACCTTGGAGCTCTTAACCATTTGCATTTTAGCATTTGCTTTGCATGTTTCTTATCTTAATATGCATATCTCAGAATTGATTCAACTTACAAGCTCCTTCAGGAAGACATGGGCTACTATTGTATGCAGAAATGATGTTTTCAACAATCCGTACAACACAAATCTGAAAGGACAGCAAAAAAAAAAAGAACACTAGATAAAGAGTTAGGAAACTTCCATTCAGTCATATCATAATTACTAACTCACTTTGTGACTTGAACTACATGTGTAAACCATCCTGGCTTCAATTTTCACATGTAAAATGGATTAGGCAACCTCTGTAAGACTCTTTCCAACTCCAAAATTTTCACAAATAAATCATCATCTTAGCGGGGGAAGGATTGATCATTTTAATTAAGAAATAGAATCAACTTATATATCTTCTCCCTTCTTTTGATAATCATATATAGGAAAGAGTTCTCAAGAGCTTCAAATAAAAAATCATAATACTATAACAAATACAACTAGAGATAAGTATTATAAACTGTATATTAAAGGCTCTGTACTAATAAAAATGAGACATGAAAAAATGCAAATTAAAATGTGTTAAAACATATCAGTAACTATAATAATTATAAACATAATAAACTTTCTTGATGAGATGCTCCAACTAGGGTGTAGGAGGCAGGGATAGAGAGATAAATAGATAGATTGATAGATAGATAGATAGATAGATGATAGAGACTTGCTACAAAAGCAAAACCTAAATTCAGCTGGAAGCCAATTTTAAGAGATGTCCTTATGATATTAAAGTATAAAGAAAGGTTCAAAGGTAAGAAAACAAAAATATATTAAAAATTTCAATCAGAAGAAAGTTGATGTAGCAATATTATTAAAATGGAAAAACTTCAAATAGGAATAAAGAGGATTATCACAATAAGAAAAGGAACAATTCACCATAAAGATACAACAGTTCTGTATCTTGAATACACCCATCATTGTAGCCTCAAGCATAAGATACATATTGAGGAAATGACCTGGAAGTATGGCCCAAACAGAATTTTGAAGGGGCATATGTGTACACTGATAAATCAGACAATCTAATAAACAACCTAACTGATAGACATGCACAGTACTCTGCAGCCAACACTGAGAAAATACATATACTTTTCTAAGGCAGTATAGTCACCCAGCAAATATTTGTATAGAATCTGTGCATGACTCTGCTGGGGTCCAGCCCCAGCGGGTCCAGGGGTTCCCAAAGGTGTGGACGGAGTCGGCGAAGAATGTTTTACACAGAGACAGCGTTCAGAACTCTCTAGCTTTCCTTAGTCTCCGTGGATCTTCCCTGTGCCTGGCTGAGGCCACAGAGAAAAAAGGAGAGATCCCAAGGCAAGCTGAGCCTTTATTTTATAGGGAGAGGTAAACAAGGTAGTGGTTTCTATAGTTACACAGTTCTTGTGAGTTTCACTTGTTTTGACCATAATTACACTTCCTGCACTTCCCTCAGCCCATTAGCTTCCCAGATAAGATCTAGAGAGCCTCATAAGGTCAAGCCTAATTATGCTAAGAGGACTGTGCCCTCTAAGCTGGGAATTGTTTGTGACTTTGCCCACAGGTCAGTCCGAGGCTTAACCCTATATCAGCTCCCCACATGACTCCATCTATGATGACATCATTTGCATTAAGTTATTATGTGTAATAAATGTGCAGATCAAAAGCAAGCTCTACAAGGCTCCCCAAGCAAGGGAGTCTTTTATTATGGTAGCCAAAGAGAGCAGAAAGGATGTGATTTACAATGTAAAGTTTTGTGTGATTCAATAAATGCATGTATCTGGGTAATCACCACTAAAATCAATATACAGAACATTTCTATCACCCCAATTTGAGTCCCAGGTAGCCATTGATACCCTTTGTCATTATATATAAGATTTCTCTTTTCTAGAATTTAATAGAGATGGAATTATATAGTATGAACTTTTATGTGTCTGTTTTCTTTCACTCAACATATTGTTTTTAGATTCATCCACATTGCTATCTCGGTTGTTGGTTTTTTATGTTGCTGTGTAGTACGGTATATTGTGAACTGCTTTTCAACTGTCCTATTGATAGACATTCTGGTTGTTCCCAGTTTTTTACTAATGAAAAAGTTGTCCTATGAACAAATCACTTCACATATTCATGCTACAACCAAGTAATGGCTCACTCAGAAGTGACCTTAGGCAAGACCTTAGGCAAAACATTTCCTAGGTAGATTACATTAGTCCGGAATACTGGGCTTTTCTCTTTTGGAATAATCTCATATTATTTTCTACTCATGGGCTTTTTAATATGCTGGGTATAATTATATGTAGTTTATGTCTTGGTTAATTTCTATTTCTTATATTTTGCATATCCTTATGGTAACTGGCATTAACATAGGATCCCATGAGTGACCTTTTGGAAACCAGAGCTTTACTGGGTTCTGACTAGTTAATTTCAGATATAGTTTGATTTCTCTCAGTAGCAGTCAAATTAAGTAGTAATATCCTTACAGTGAGTTAATGCTACGTGCATCTTGCATTTTACATGGTCAATAATAGCTCTTTGTTTCCAGTAAATATTTGAGACCATCTATTTCAGCTGAGTATGCAAATGCAATGTCCAGTAGCATAATTATGTGTACAGTGGCTAAAAATATATGCACGTATATTAGTGAAGAGGGACCATGCTCACCAGTTCTGACTGAGAGGTTGCACTTTCTCCGGTTAGCCCAGGAGGGATGGTCACTATGTTCACTGCAAGCTCAGTGTGGTTCTGGGAGACAACCACAGATGTAAAACCTAGGTAGTCATGGCATTTACTTTCTGTAGAGCTGCTCACTGGGACCAGTTTTAAAACCAGTAAGACATGATGATGTCGATTTCCATAATTGAAAGTTCCTTTAACAGAAAAACTGACTCCGTAGGTTTTTCCTTAGCTTAGCCTTTAAAACTGAGAATTGAAGATGTTAGTAAAGAAACTGAAGTTTTGTGGATTTCTTGGTAAATGATGGGAGAAGTAAATGGAATGCCTTAAACTGTGTTTAAGAAATTAATTTCATGATAGAGGAAGGAGAACCACAGTGGTTCCTGCTCTGGATCTGCATCTTGATGCAGTTCTGTTCTGCTCCATAGTTTTATGTATAGTTTTCCATGAGGAAAGAAGTCAATGTTATCTACAAGTCTGGAGAATTCTCTGACTAGGAATCAGAAGAACTGATTTTATTTATAATTCTTCTATCAACCAACTAGGTCAGTGGTTCCCAAACTTATTTGCCTACCGCCCCCTTTCCAGAAAAAATATTACTCAGCCTCTGGAAATTAATTTTTTTTAAATTTTAATAGCAGTTACTCATCACCCCCAAATGCACCTGTGGCCATCACCGCCCCCCTGGATCGCTGCAGCGCCTACCAGGGGGCGGTAGCGCCCACTTTGGGAATCACTGAACTATGTGATCTGAGGTTAAGTCAGTATGACTCTGAGAGTCAGGTTTTCTATGAATAATATGAGGAATTTAGCTAGATAGGCTCCAAGTTTTCTTCCAGTCTATTTCATGACTTTATAAGTTTTAGAAATTGTTTAAAGATATATTTTTATTGATTTCAGAGAGAAAGGGAGAGGGAGAGAGAGATAGAAACATCAGTGATGAGAGAGAATCATTGCATGCCCCTTCATGCCTCTCACTGGAGATGGAGCCCGCAACCCGGGCATGTGCCCTGACCAGGAATCGACCCGTGACCTCCTGGTTCATAGGTTGACACTCAACCACTGAGCTACACCGGCCAAGAATGACTTTATAAGTTTTAAATTAGAAGGATAAAGCTTAGAAACTTAGAAATAACCATGAGTGGTCTAGATTAATGTTTTATCCGGACCCCAAATCTGTGCAAACAATGTTCCTAGAGAATGAACTATGAGTAGTTGTAATTTTTCATACTGACATCAACCTTAGAGGTAAGAGTATGTATCAGCTCCTTGCAATATCCATTGATGGGACTGTGATGTATAAATCCAGCCAATCCCCTTTAAAACCCACTTACATTTGCCATTGTTACTTACCTCTTGAGGGTTAAGGGTTTCATAAGATGATTGTCTTGTATATAAAGAAATACTTCCTTTACTTAAGTCCCAAATTACCTTGTTTAGTTTTAAAAGGATCTCCTTACTTTTTAAAAATTTATCTTTATTGTTGAAAGTAATACAGATGTACCATTTCCCCCTCGCCCCCCGCATCTCCTTTAAAAAGAGACTCTCCCTAGTTTTACAGATTTTGAAAGTTGTCTATGCTTGTTTTAGTCACATGAATCACCACATTTTTATATTTTGAAGATTTTAATCTGGTTGGCATCCTCTGGTTTTGCCTTTAGAGGTTGAAGAGTTGTACTCTTTTAGTTTCTTCTTGCACTTCTGGCTGTCTTTCCCAGCATTCTTCCCGCTCTGAATCCTTGTGATGGCCTTAGCGTTCCCTTTCTGAAATTTTACCAGGTCCATTTTGAATTTCTGGAAGTGCAATAACAAAGGAATTTAAAGGATTATAGAGGAAGAAGCAGAAGGGAAAGGCAATGTACTTGCTCATATTCTGGCATCAATCCATACCTGGTTGGATTTTTGGGTTACAGAAACACCATAGGTCTGTGTTCTCAGGAGGCCACCCACTACTCACCTAACTGAAATGAGATTTTTTAAAAAAGTGTTATATTTATTCTTTTTTTCCCTTCTGTCTCCCTCCCTTCCTCTCTCTTTCTCTCCTTTCATCGCTCTCTCTTTTTCATTCTCCTTCCCTTTTTACTTACTGTTGCTCAAGCCAGCCATCTGTGCTATGGGGTTTTAGAATAGGACAATCTATCATCCAGTGATTAATCACCTAAATTTCAATTTAAGACATTAAGCAATAAAAATTATTATATACTACCATGATAAGTCCACTTCTTTAATTTATTGAAAATATTATAACCCTAATTTAAATACATAGCATCAAAATAAATAATCAAAATAAAAGGCACCAATTTTCTGGAAAACAGTGGAGAATGCTGAGGAGACTATTAATGCAGGAGAAATTAAGAAAGGCTCTCAAAGATTCAAACTAACAGGAATTGAAGACACCTAAGGTTGGGCTACTTTATTGCCCATTTGAGATGGATTGCCTTGTTGTCCTGTTTCTGCTCAGGTCTAGTTCTTCTTCAAATTCACCCCCTTTACATTTAATGTTTTCTTCTTTCTCTGATTCCATCTCACCTGAAATCAACATGCATCTGAACTTTGCTCTTGTATGAGCTGCTCAGATCAGTAGGGTTATAAAACAAGCAAATCAGGCAGCGTGCTAAAATTTATTGAGCAATTGCTATATGTAATGCGCATTAGTAAGCACTTTTAATGTTTCACGAAACCTTTCCGACATCCCTGTGGGAGAATTGTTATATTTTTCCTTTTATACATAGGTCATTTGAGGCTCATTAAATTATTTATTCTGGGATATTCAGGTGGAAAGCAACAGAGTTCAAGCTTTATTCTGCCAGTAAGTAGCTTTCAAACACCTCTATTAATCCATTTGTTTAGTTAACCTTTATTTCAGGGGTAGGGAACATCCGGCCCGTGGGCCATATAAGGCTGGCAAAATCATTTGGTCTGGCCCTGCCAAGGCATTAGGAGTGAACTAATTACATATTTGACCTAATACAGCAGGCTAATTTTTAAGTTTATAATTTTGTATGGCCCTCAAATAAGGTTACAAATATCCAAATGGCTGTTGGCAGAAAAAAGGTCCCCCACCCCTGCATTTGAATATTGCAATAGAGAGCTATTTTCTTCATAAGATACTTTTCTCTGTTCTTATTTTTTAGGAGACTAAAATTTACAACAGATCATCAATTTTCTAGATCAAGCAGAATGGTTCAAACTGTCTTTTTGTAAAATGGATCTTCAGGAATATTGAGAATGCTTTATGCACCCATCAGCTATTCTTCCTTTATACAATGTTTATTAACCTCACGTACTCAAGAATCAAGAGTGTGTGTGTTTTCCTATATTGAGAAAGTAGTTGGAGGTGGAGTTGATCTGTGCTAGTTTATGTTGTAGTTGTTGATGGTTATTTTTTCAAAATTTTAGTATCATGCCATAATTGATTTGCAATTGTACTTCAGAGACCAGAGAGTAAGTGGTTTCCTCCTCTACTTATACCTAAACTTCTAGAAGATTCTAGAGTGGATCAGAGATAGCAGAGTTAAATGCAAGTGAGTGAATATCAAATAAACAAATGTTTCTTGGTTGGGCTTATTTGATATTGGAGTAAAAGTTTATTTAAAAATGTCTACCGATGAACATGCATGCTTCTAATGTTAATAAGTTATCAAATTGTGCCTGGTTTGTTGAACACTGAATTTCCCCAGTAGTAAAATTCTATACTTTCCTTTCTAGGGACCCTCAAGGGGAAAAGAAATATTTACTGTCCATGGTCCTTCACTCCCTAAGTGCCATAAGTTGTAAACTCTCACTCATTTGTAATTCTAGCCACATACTCTCTTCCTCAAATTAGTTTAGGTAATACCTGGAGGTTGACAGAATGATTATTTAAAATTATCACTGGAGTGATAATTATCCCAAATATGTAATCTTAAATTACTGAAAGAGGATTAGAACATTTATTTATTAGAGAGGAAAATTGTGATGGAAATGGTGGGGTTTGTATTTTTCATTACTCCTTCCAAATGCAAAACAAGCTATACTTATGTTCCCTAACTGGTAGGCAAACTGAGTGATTTGACTCAGCATGATAATACCACTTAATGTTTCATCAGCCTGTACATATCAAGACTTCAGCCATAGCAGACACAATTTTTTTTTGCCTTTTATATTTTTCACTAAGGTCATTTAAAGATATAGTCAAATTTTTAACACAATAGGTTAAAATGTCCAAACTGGTGGTAAGAAATACAGTAATTCTCAGAGGCATATGGTCTGGTTCTGTCTGGTCTTGCTTGGTTTCCATGGATTTGATTTTTTAGTCACTGTTAATCAAATCACTAATTCTCCCCTTTGTTCTCCTCAGTGGGGATTCCTAGCTATTTTATGTTCCCTGAACCCATTTGTAATTCTGGTGAAGTCTGTGTGTCCTTTTCAGAATGATGTTTTAAAATGTATATAATAACAAATTTGTGATATAGTAATTATGTACTTCCTTATAAATGCATTAAATAATACTATCTAGTAGTGAGTCTAACAACTGCCATCATTTTGAAATTGTGAATAAGTAATATCTTCTTATAGAGTGCTCTTGTTTTTCCTTTTTTTTGTTCTCTTTTATCTGCTTACCTTGACTATTGTAATAGTTCTTTTTGTCTCTATGTGATAGCCCTGCTTTTCTCAGCATTGCTTTTGCCTCTCCCCGGTCTATACATTTTTAGAGACATCTGTTATCCATCTCGATTTTTCTTTCTTTTTTTACTTCTGACATGGTCATTTCCCCTTCTTCCCTTATAATATTTCTAGTTTCAATATACAGTTCTGATTCTTGGTCACTGAAGTTTAACAGTGCAAATCTGTTTTTATGTAGACTTTAAATCCATCATGAACGTTGTTTACGTTATATTTTGGCAAGACCATTTTTTTAGAACTCTTCTTCAGCTTTACTCTAATGTTTGATATTAAGAGTTCATAGCCAGTACCACAATCTGCTCCTGGTATTGTTTTGGCCAAGAGAATACAGCTTCTCCATTGCTTGCTTCCAATTATATATTCTATTTGAATTCTATATTGGCCATTTGGTGATGCCACATATGCTGTCATCTTTTTGATTGTTTGAAGCATGTGTTTATGATGGACAAGTTGTTGACTCCTCATAAATCCATGAGCCAATCTCCTCCTTCATGTCTGAACCCTTGTCCAAATTTCCAACGAGATTTGAGTCTGCTTTACTTTCTAATTTTGCATTCCAATCACCTGTAATTGTCAGCATTTCTTGTTGTGGTGTGTGATCAATTTCTTTTTGGATGCTTACGTAAAAGCTTTCATTTTCCTCAGCCGCTGTAGTTGGAGGACAGTGGAAAGATGGTTATGTTAATGGGTTTTCCTAGAAGTCTTGTTGGTATTATTCAGTCTGACCTTGCATCTTAGCCCCTAACTGACTGTGCTACAACTGCCTCAGCATTAGAGCTACGCTGATTCTGAGCTTGTCATTTCCAGAGTGGACAACTTGTAGTTGCCTGACTTGGAATCGTCTCATTTCAGTCCAATTTAGTTTGCTAACCAAGCATTGCAATTTAGCTGTTTCATTTCTTGCTTTACAATTTCCAGTTTACCTTGGTTCATGCTTCTTACGTCTCATGTTCAGATTGTATGTGTGGTGCAGCACCGTCCTTTCCTTTCACCTTTATGCACACAGCCACTCGACATCCTTCCAGCTTTGGTCTAGTTGCCTCTTTAGCAACAATATTGCTTGTACTTGTTTTGTTTTCCCCAGTAACTGAGTGTTTTTCGACTGGAGAGTCTCATCTTTAAGCACTATCTCATATTTTATTTTGGACTATCTCATCATAGGACTTTCAAGGTAAAAGTGAAAGATGAAAAGAGAAAGAACAGTAAGAAAAAAAAATGCACCAGTGATTCGGTATTGCCGTCTACTGGGCAGTGTGACGGGTCTAACCCACATTTCCTTGGGTCCATGGTGTCACAATCACCATACACCTACAAGACGTAAGCGCCCCTACACTTACCTCAATCGGATTTCCCCACTCATTTCAGTCTGGCAGCCTGTTTATTCTTCATCTCAGAGGGCAGCTCATGCTCCATCACTCTCTTTAACGAGATTCACTAATAGGGAGAATCTGGGGACTCTAAACCTGTACATGCTATTGAACTTTTTTTCTAGTAAGGCATTCCTATAAATTGCTTTCTGGATCTGATTTTTCAAAATGACTTTCAAGTACTTTGCTGAATGGTTTACTTAAAATGTCTCAACATGTCTAAAAATAGTTCTGCCCTTCCCTTCCTGTTGGTTGTCAGAAATTTGAACTACAATCATGGATTTTCTCCATTTTCCTGAATATCCATCCTAGTATTATAAGCTCTTCTATTCGGAGGATAAGTCATTGGGGACTTTGAGACCATAGGCTGAATCCTCTCAACTTTCTATTAATTGTAGTCATTTTTCCACAGTCTTAGATCTGTGGCTGTACTCCAACATTTCAGGAGCTTATTCTCCTCAAAACTTAAATATATGCTCCTTGAAAATGTCACTTGCTTACAGGAGCTTATAGCTTTGTTTAGGGATTCCAATACCTACCTGTTAGGCAATAATATAGCAGCAGTCCAGCCTGGGGATTCTTCACTCAGTGGGTAAAATAGAAGAATCTCATATTAATTTATGTACAGCAGACTTTTTCCCATTCTAGGAAACATTTCTTCAGTTTCTTAAAGCATGGTGTGTCAGTTCAGCTGTGTTAAAAACAGCCCCCAGTCAGCTGCTTCATGTGGGAGTTTCTTAGAATTGCTGTCTCATAAATTCACACCCTACTTCCTATATGCCTAGCTCTCTGCTTGATGTCATTCAACAGTATAAACTATAGCTTACAAAACTTTGATTTGACATTAAGAGCAATCAGGACTCTTGCCTGGTCAGAAGGTGTATCCTTACTCATTTTTTCCCCCAACAGATTTGAGTCAAGGCAAAAATAGCTACAGCCTTGATTGTGCTTGAGGGGGGATGATTACATAAAAGATGCAAGGTGCTCAGGCAAGCCAGATCACAGGTTTGAAGACAGAGTCTACAATGAAAACCAGAGTGACCACAGCCTGTGAGATTTCTATATACTTGCTTCAAGTCCCAGACATATTATTACTTTTATTTCTATACCTTTTTCTTGGCCATCACCTGATGCATCTGTCCTTTTGGTCATAATCTCACCCCTGCCGCATGAATGCAAAACTCCAACTTTCACTGGTTGCTCACAAAACCTTATCACGGAAACATTTCATGAGTTTATAACTTCACCGTAGAGATTTAGCACTGATGGGTGGGATCCCATTTCCTTCCATCATCCAGCACCATTTCCTCTGTCTTTTGTTCTGCTCCTTCTTAACCAGCAAATTATTTTTCTTCTGTAGAGAAGACTGTGAACTCAGGCTCCTCAAGTTTCCCTTGTATATGAAATCAGCTTGTGTGTTAACTTACTCCAGACAAACAGAGTGAACTTCTGGAAAGATATAACAGGGAGAAAATTTCTACTTTTGTTAGGTATAAAATTATATTTATACCAAATAGCATATGGTAGATATGATTTATGTAGTATAGGCTTTGGGAACACAGCGTAAGAAATGATTGATTCTCATATGGAAACTTAGGATGCAGAAATAAAAGTGAGATAGGAAATCCAGGACATGAGCACAACAGGTGTGAAGGCATTGTTGATTGTGATGTATTTAAAGAAAGGTAAGCAGAGTGGCCCTGAAACAAAGGATAGGAGACGGAGGAGTGGATTGATGTGAAATGCTGGTAAGGTAGACTGCCATTCCCAGGGAAAGTCATTCTGCGTTTGCACATATAAATATCTTGAAGGATCTTCTGGAAGATTTCTTAGACTGTAGAGCTGTGTCATTATCCTCAAAGATTTATGTTTCCTTAAAATTTCTGCTTCAAGTGGCAAGTGTGAATTTGAAATTTTGTAGAACAAAGTAACTAAGCAACAAGATAGAACATGTAAAGTCAGGAAAAAGTGGTATTTTTTTTTAATATTTCACAACTTAGGACTATCTGGAACATACAAACCTAACAGAATCTCATATTCTGAAAATTCACTCTGTGTGTATGTAGCCTTGGTAAACCAATAAGTTTGCTCAAGCTTTATGTGACAGCCAGAATGAATGATTTTCCTGTCTTTCAGAGGCTTAAATGCAAAGCTTAAATTATATGGCATCTAAATGAGTTGAAGTGTGCTTCTATCTTAATATACTTCACTTTAAAAATTTGGAGGTTTTTAAAAGAATGCAGGATATTGAAGGTATACTGGCCAGGAGTAGGTAGAGGGGGATTTCTTCCTTGCTTCCTCTCTCTCATTATTCTTTCCTTCCATCCCTTTTCTTCCTCCCACAAATATTTACCGAGTGCCTGCAATGTGCCAGGGCCTTTGCTAGATACTGGGAGACAAATTGGCAATTACAATGCTGCGGTATAAATACTCTTAGAAAAAGGTATTTTTGAAGAATATAGGAGGACCCTCAACCCAGACTTGAGGAATGAAAAAAAAAAACCACTCCAAATAATTTAATTTTAAACTTGAAGAATAGGAGATGTCAGAATGCATTAAAGAGAGAATTTGGAACATTGAAAGAATTATTTACAATTACTTGGCTTTTAAATAAGTAGTGAATTTATATAAAAAATATTAAGCCTTTATATTTTTGTTATTGATTGATTTTAGTGAGATTCTAGAAGGGGTGGGAGAGAGAGACCTGAAGGAAGTGAGGAAGAGAACTTTAAAGATATCTGTACATTTTCTAAAAAATATAAATTTTTACTAACTCGTTTCAATCTTTCTAGTTAGGCAAATCATCCCCCTTTCTCTTTTCAAATGTTGCTTCTCTATAGGAAATCTAAAGGCATTTACACAAGGAGTTCAATAATGCATTGGTTTGTACTAGTCTCCATTGGAATATCTACTTTTTGGAAAAGTTTGGGTACATGAACAATAATAAAGTCTTTTAAGCTCTAAATGTTAAATTTTAGGTAGCAGTGATCAAAACCACAGAGTACTGTTTGTTAGACCGTGGTCTACCTAGCTTCATGGCTTGAATTTAGATAATCTTTATAATATTTAAGACTTCTAAAAAATATCTTATGGCTTTAAGAATGAGACTATTTTAATTACAAAAGCTCTGTTCAGCACATCATTTTTCTACCCACACAGTAATGAACGATGAGGGCAATTGAGACAACACTCCCTATAGTCCTAACAGTACATCAGAGAGCTTGCGTTGCTAAGTCAGAATAGCAAAGAGGAAGGACACAAATCAAGTGAAATTAATAAAGCAAACTGGATTATCAGTGAATGTAGCCTGTAGGTAAACTTCCTCACGGACTGACAACAGAAGCAACTGAGTGAACATTTTAAACAATGCCCTTGAGTAAACTGTATTTGATTCACGAGCTCAAATCTTCACAAATGTTAAAGATGCACAATGTGTATTCATTTTCATACTTCCTCCGTCATTCTCAGCAGCGTCTACTCATGATCAAATGTGCCCATGATCTTTTCCTTGTAGCTGCTTTTCCACCAGGGAAATAAAAGTACTTTGCTGAAGTTAGAGATAATTTTTCGCCTCATGTTATAAGGCTGTAAACTGCTTGTTTATTGAGTGATTTTCTCTGTTGATAAATACAGTGCTCTGTCAAGTGTTGACAGCAATGCTTCCCTTGTCATTAATGGCGAGGTTGCAGTGCCGTGTACCTACAGGACACGTGGTAATACTAATACTTTGTGTTTAGAGGTGTTTTCTCTTGAAGAACGTAATTCTCCTTTGAAAGCAGCCTACGCTGGCACTAGGGGATAAGCATGCTGTATCAACTTCCTACGGCCATTGGGGAACAATTTAATGAACGTTAACTTAATGGTAAAGGTAATGATATGTAATACACCCGTTTTTCTTTCAAAGAGTTTCCTGAGCTCCCGTTTCTGGTAACTAGGGTTGGAACACCTAATATGTTTATTCATGACACTCAAGGCTGGGTTTTGTAACACTGAAAATTGGGTGGGAGGAGGCAGATACACCTTAAAAGGGTATATATAGAAAGCCAGGGTTCTTTTTCCAGGCTATTTTATTATTCAGCCTGCTCTTAGCTTCACTTAACTATTTAAAAAATGGATAAAGGGTTATCTAAATATTCCACACGGATATTACAGGAATCTAGTATGAGGCGGTTTTGCAAACTACCAAGCATGCAAATGCAGAGTACTATGGATTGTAACAACTGGAATTATTATCAATAGTAGTAGACAAATGTTTCTTTAATTCTTAATTTCTCCCCTTCCGGTTTAAATGACCTAACTTGGCACTATTTTCTTTTCTTTTATCTTATCTTCAGACATCTAGTATCCTTAGGCTTACTTCTATGTTAAAACACACACGCACACACACACACATCCACAAAAACCAAAACACTTCCTAAATCTAAATTTTACTTTCTTGTGACTATGATTTATTCTCATATATAATTAGTTTTTAATTTTTTTCACACATTTTAATGCACTATAGATATTGATCCAAAGGAGTGAGGCTAAAATAGTGTCATAGAATAGTGTCATTTCCTGTAGGATGAGGTGGGGCACAGTATGTTTTTCCCTAGGTTTTATTTATAAATTGGGTTTTATTTATAACATTAACAATTGTCAAATATATTGAGGAAGAGCTTCAGGTACTTAAATGTGTTAGGGTTCTTTCAAATTAATTAGGCTCCGATACATTTTTAAGATACTTTCCAACAATTGGAGAGACATTGAGTTTGCCCCAAAAATGGCTGAGAAGCGACTTAGGACGTGGGGAGATGAGATCTAGTGTGTAATTTGTACTCACAGTTGGTTTGTGAGCATACTGAGGTTATTAATCCCTCATGTTACAGACGGAACAACTGGGTCCAGAGGAATTGAGCCTCTTGTTCCAGATGACAGAGCCCCGTGGAGGGGCTGAGACATGACAGGTGCCGTGCACACCCTTTCTCCGTAAGGAGACTGAAAGAGGTGACAGGGCAGACCCTTATTCCAACCAGACATTCTCTGTCTTGTTTGGTTTTGCTTTTTCTCCTTTTTATTCAAGGGTTCCTAATGAGATTTTGTTTGAGAAAAGTAAATGAGTTCAAATGCAAACATTTATCAAACCAATTGATTAGACTAAAAGTACAGTCATTATTCGCAGGCACACTCGTGCCTCCCTTTGTAAACATCATTAATGATGATTCCATTAAAAACCAAAATAGGCAAATAGCATTAAGGAAGTTAGTTTAAAGTAGTGGCTTTCAAATTTTTTCGTCAGTAGGGCATACAAAGGAATACTGTAAAATCAAGATGATTCAAAATAAAAATACAAACATGTAACAGAAACAAAAATGCTACAAAGCAAAAACTCTGTGAATGCTGATATTTTATTCTGTTCTAGTCTATTAAAGTATGACCTAGTTTGTAAAAGAGGATTATTAATAAAACCATTTACATTTTTTTCTTTATGTGTCTATTATGTTTAAGATGTTATGGCAAAAGAACGTAAAACATTCTAGATTTAAAACTGATAGATGACATCATCTAATGGTGAAACTTTAAAGGGGACTTTATCACCATTTCCAGAATTACTCTTTAGTATGAGTTATTTGAAGCCCTAGTACTTTCCACATTGCACTAGAAATAGTTTTACGTTTGGAATTTCAAAAATTTGGGAACAATATTGGTAACATGAGTTAGGCTAGGTTAAGTGACATTTGGGATGGGAATCATTTCTTTGTGCAGTCTTGACAATTTCACTCCAAAAATATCAAGTATTCAGGAAACTTCCACAAAAGTAAAATATACAGCATACTGCTTAGCATCTCAAGACCATGCTGAGACTTCATGATGGCTGCTGAAGGGCACATGAAGAGTTGTGTGTGGCCATTTTCCATGTTCCTCCAGCTTTTCCTTTCTCTCTCATTTAGTTTTCTCCTGTATCCTTTCTTCTATTTCCTCCTTTTTCTTTGTTACTTTCTCTTGACTATGCCTTAGACTTAGGCATAATTGCAACTTTATCTCCTTTTAAAAGGCAAATGGATCTAAAATGTTAAAGATACCTTGAGGGGTCAACCATCAAATCTCACAGAGAAGGTTGTAAATAGTTTAATTTTTAATTTGGAAATGATGTTCCTTTTTTCATTCCCTTATCATAGCACTTATCAGTTATCACTTCTTGCCTTGCATTATATATAGTTGGTTGGCTGTTCCCGTTACCCTTCCAACATAACTATATATATAAAAGCTTAAGCGACCATTACAACCAGTCGACCAAATGACCGGGAGACCAGTCGCTATGACAACACACTGACCACCAGGGGGCAGACACTCAATGCACCCCTGGTGGTCAGTGCGCTCCCACAGCCAAGCTCCCACAGCCAACATCCTGTGGCCAACCAACCTCCCATGGTTCCTCTCTCCCCCTCTTGGGTGAGACAACCCTGATCAGCCCCGATTGTCGGCCAGGCCGAGGGACCCCACCTGTGCATGAATTCATGCACCAGGCCTCTAGTTTACTAAATATGTATATGAATGATGAGCACATATTCAACTTAGAAATAGTCATACTTGTTAACCAGATATTTTTGTATTCAATAGAAATATAAAATACTTATCTCATGCAGTTAGTTAAATTAATGAAACCAAGATGACAAATAGTTGCAAGCTAGCTGACATTCTTCTCTGCTGGGCACAGGCAGACATCTCTGAGCATAGATCTCCTTTCCACTGGCTGGGGTTGGGTGTTAGCATCTTCCTCAACATTGTATTTTAGGAGATGTGATTGTTGCATTCGACTTAACATTCTCCATAGAACATGGCTGCCATCTCTCTTATAATTGAGATGAATACAGGTATGAAAAATTACTTTTTTTCTGTAGCTCTGGTTAAATTGAGGAAATTGTCAAAGACACAGGTAAGTGAACTGTGGCCAAAGCAAGAGACCTGCTGGAGGTGACATCTGTTGACTTTCTTTCTTTCTCTTCTGTTAACACTTGATTCTGCTTTCTTCCTTTTATCGTTATTAAGTATCACAAGAAACACTTTTCTGGAAATGTTGTCTTAGGCAATCTATCATATCTCTGATTTAAATGCAACCCTCCCTTTAAAGCTTTACCTGATGATAGTGCAATGGTTATTAACTTGAGATTACCTGTCTTCATGGCTACCAACTTCCCACGCCTCTCAGAAATCAGCATCCAAAGGTCATGAAGGGAGAAAAAACACAGAATTGTATGCCAAACACATGCCTGAACCCATCTCTCCCAGGAAGAGACATGAGAGCTGCCACAAGAGGCTTAGACCAATTCACACCCTCCAGTTATTGTTGGAAGCAGATACTTAAAAATTATGGCCACGTGGAGGGGAGTGAACAAAATTGGATTCTGGTTTTGGCAAAAATTAGATAGGCAGCGGATGGTGTCTGCCACACAGCAGCAATATTACCCTCTAATTTTTGATTGCCTGGAGTCCGTATTGCCGTATATTGCCAGAGCAATGACTTCTCGTCTCAGTCCCATATCTTGCCAACCCTTGTGGAAAACAAAAGAAATTTAATAATATCTTAGGCCCAGTTTTATCATATACAAAATCTATTATTTTTCAGTGAGCATAATATACCTTAATAATCTAGTGATAGGGGCCTTTACATAAATTTTATTACAATGTTTTTGTTTGATGGTGTTGCTGTGGAAATAATTTTATATAATAACAAGAAAGTACAGGGGGACTCTTTCAACTAAGAGTCAGGCTCTGGTGTAAATAGTCTTTATTTTTTCAGATGAGAAATAGTTTTGAAGATGTAATAGAGTTGATCATTATAGTAGCTCTATATATGGAACTGGTCATGTCATATCAAATATGATAGAAAAATCCATTACATATGTATAATAGCATCCTCAGTGATACAACTAAGAGATGTACTTAATATTTTTAAAGATTAAATATAGCATATTCAAATTTAAACTAAGAACAATATATCCACACATCTATATCTACTTAAATTGTGCACAATTTATATTGAGTTGTATTTAGATTTTTATTATTATTATTTTTTATCCTCACCCAAGGATATTTTTTCCCATTGATTTTCAGAGTGAGTGAAAGAGAGGGAAGAGGGGGGAGAGGGAGAGAGAGAGAGAGAGAAACATCAATATGAGAGAGACACATCGATTGGTTGCCTCCCATATGAACCCTGACCACAGCCAGGGATTGAGCTTGTAACCAAGATAAGTGCCCTTGACCAGGAATTGAACCCATGACCCTTCAGGTCCATGGGCCAGCACTCTAACCACTGAGCAATATCGGCCATGATGTTTAGCTTTTTTACTCTGTGATTGCAGTTATGTGCTGTTGGGGAGCACAAGAGACTTGGTTGGAAAGTTGTAAGGAGGACATTCTGATAAAAGGGAAATGTGTGGAAGGCCACCTGCCCTGTTTATCACAATTCCAACTTTGGAGAGACTTAGGGGAGTGTCAAAGACGGCACCCTCGATTATTCCTTGACCTTTCCAAACAAGCCTGTGCATATGCAGACCCCTGGGTGTTTACTGGAATCCTTATGCTTAATCCCTGAATGCCCTTGCCTAGAGGACAATGTAAACACATGTGTCCTCCCAAGATTACTCACCCTACTGATTGTATCTAAAGATAAAAATTCCAATAAAAGCCTAACAAGGCAGGCAGTGGAGGCTGTCTAGCTCCTTCAGCCGGGCCATCCCTTAGCCCTCTCCCCCACAGTGAAACTGTGTCAGAGTAATCTGTTCATCTGTCATTCAGGAGCTGCTGGTCAGCCCTGGCACTGTGCCTTGTCGTATTTTAATCTACTTCTGGGTACATTCAGGAAATTGCTTTGGAGTGCAGTAATATGCCTATAGAATTACATTACAATGATTTGCAAATAATGTCACCACCACTATTGCATTTTCCATTTGGAAAAATATCTTATCTTGGACATTTCTCCTAAGGCAAGCAATAAACAATTTCATTAGACATAGTTTTCTTATGGTACATTTCACATTTATTGCCAGTTTTTTCCCAAGTAATCTTTGTAAATATGCAAGAACTTGGGTGATCAGTTGTCTTCAATTTTTCTGTAGCTCCTACAATATGACTGTCTTTCTAAGCATCAAAATCAGACCTATCACGGGACACTGTACGGATAACCTCGCTGTCATAGTCTTCCTATGTATCCTTGAAATATAACCATAGAGGGTCAAGTGAATTACTAGTTGCAGGTTCATTTCTTCTAAATTTTCCATGGCTTCCATGTGAGACTGGACCTGGGCTCTGCTGGGTTGACTAACTTGAGAAAAAGCCATCTCAGACTTTCATAATTAATAGGAGGAGAAGAATCTGCATCACTTGAGATTGGATGACTAGATTTACTTACATCTGTGATGAATTTGTTGGGAGGCTGAGAGTATGACAAGAAATGGTCTGCTCTTTCTTTTGTCGTAGTATTCACATGGAACCATCCAGGTTGCCTCCCAGGAAACATGAAGATATCTCCCGCTAGTGGAATAGGAACCTCTTTCCTACTGCCTTTGACTTGTTATTCTGCTGCTTTTGAAATGACTCAAAAAAGTACAAATGAAAGGAAAGCAGTCTGCCAAGTACCTGAAAGAAACCAGCTTTTGGAGCAGAGCTTATAAATATAAGCTAATAAACAAGGTCTCAGGCTTCCACCGGGGGCGGGCGGGGGGTGAGGGGTAGGATAAAGGAACCAAGGAAGTCCTCGGTCCTCTGTACTCACAGGATGTAACTTAGTTGTTACAGGAAAAAATGAATAGAATGAACCTTTCTAGCCCCAAATTGTACAGGAGACAATTTAGAGAAGGAGGAAGGTGAGCTTTTTATCTGTTAAGGGCAGAATATCTCCCCCAACATGATTGCTTTAGGCAGTGTGAATCCACTGTTCCCAGGGGCCATCCTGTATACTATTTCAAGGTCAAGGCTCCAGGAGAAAAAGGGAAAGTTATATGTCTGGGCTTTTCCTAGAAGTGTTCCTGGGTTCCCAGTCAAGATAATTTTAGAGATAAGAAAGACACTTCTCAATGGTCTTACGTCTGTCAGCTGATGTTTTTCCCTTCCCTTTGTACCTGACACAGTTGTACTCCCGCCTTTATTTTTCATCATCACCTTTAGAATATATGGCTTCCTATAGGAACCGACCCCTCCCAGCATTCAGCCCACGGTTCAATATTGCTTAGAGAAACTTGAATGAAGGACATCTGGGCATGATGAGAGGAGCCCTGTGAACAGTTACAGAGAGCTTTTCTGAAGCTTTTACTTCAGGAAGACTGTTTCACATCTCCCCTCAGTGCCCTCATGGCGTCAGTTCCAACCTTGGATCACCTTCCTTCAATAAGTCTGAATTATTTTTCTCTACCCATCTTCAATATTTTATCTTGGCTCTGATAGATGATCAGGTTCCACTTGAATATATTTCTCATATGCTATGCTCCTCTTAGCAAGACAGAAATTGTGGAAAACTATTCTTGAGCCATTAGGAAAGCTTTTTCTCATTCTGATATTCATCACTGCTTTTGTTATTACCACAATAGCAAAGCATAATCTTGCCCCAAAGGGAAATTATTGTTTTACATTCATAACTTTGAAAATACCTGACATGTGAAATGCTGAAGGCCTTTCTTTATTATTGTTTTTTTCTGATGAGCAAAAAGTTAGACCATATGATTGATTCCTATGTCTATACCCCATGAACATTTTAATTACATAAAAATGGTTATAGTTTAAATTAGGGGGTACCTGGCATAATTCAGGCTTTATGAGAAGGAATGTCCTCTGGCCACCCCTCTGAAACAACAATTTACATTTATGTTGTTCTTCTCATAACTAATATTTCTAAATAAGAACCAGCAACAACAAATTCTGAGAAGGGCCAATTCAAACTTGTAACTTCCATTATGATTATTTTTAAACTTAAGGAGATACCAATAGGATGGTTAGGAACACTACTGAAAAGTAGTGGTCATTTTTCTGAGTGAGGGCTTCTGAAGATGGACACAATTTATGAATTATTAGGGGGAACAAAGAGAATCAGGTCACAATGGGCTAATGATGGAGGAGACCTCACAGTACAAGAACAATTGATGCCCTAAAACAGTATGTGGAAGTTAGGTACTAAGGGAGGAAATGAGGATAATAAACTATGTTTGCAAATCCCCCTAAATAATCTCCTTAAGTAACTGGCAATGCTCATATAATGCATACAGGTAAAGATACTTTGATAATTTTGGCAAACTCCCAAGAATTATTTGATGAGAACTGGTCGATTTGTCAACTAATTTACTCCTAACTAGTACTCTTAAATGACTAGTTTGGTGTGTGGAGTAGAAACCAATGTTTTTTTAGAATTGCATATCATTTCAATAAGTCATCCACTTTCTTCGTGTTCCTGAAAGTATCAGCTCAGGGCATCAATTACTAAGATCAATCATGATTATTATGAATCACTCCAAATTATTTTTGCAATCTTAAAATGGATTTTTTCAGAAAATGTTGGTGGTGCTATTTGCCTAAGGCCAGTTCTGTCCGTGTGACATGACTAGAAAATACGTGGGAGAGTTTAGATGGTATGGAAGGAAAAGCTACTGTTTGCTCAGTTTTGAACCAGTATCTTAGGAAGCAGTGAGAACTGAAGGGGTGGTGAGGGCTGTGGCAGGAGGGATAGGATCATGCAGCTAAATGTTTAATTTTGTGTTTAGGAAGAGCAGGTTAAACATGGGAAGTACTAACCTATCTGCTCTCACCTCATTGATTTTTCAGTGACTAGACTGTGAACTGTTCCCACCTCATTCATAATATCTATGTCACAGTCACTTCACCTGTCATAAGGACATAAAAGTGAATGAAGTAAGTGTTCTTTTTTTGTTGTTGTTTTGATGAGTAGTGCTTGTCACTTGCTGCCTGACTGTGGAAACGTGAGTGGAGCTCTGGGAAGCTTGGGATCTTTGAGTTCTTTCACTAGCAAACCTGTTTGTTCAGCTGCTGGAGATTGCTTTGTTACCAAGAAGTGCCTTAAGATCCTGTTAATTTTAATCTTAGCAAACAAAAATAACCAACTTCTGAGATAGATGAGTACATTTATGAAGCTTTCTTCCTTTAGCCACAGGGACTATATGACTCTTTTTAAAAACATACTTCTTTGGGATGTCTTTTATTCTGGAAGATGGCACTCCTGTTTCATCATATTAAATTTTAGTAATTATTACAGGGAAGTGGGGGTGATCATTTATGTAGGCTGAAGCCCTGGTGACACCTTCAACTGGTCAGAAGAACCAACATTATCCTATTTTAGCACCCAGTCAAGTAAAAGTATTCAGATTAAATTAGTAATACAGAATATGGTAATCCACATGTAGAGTACAACCTCAGGGTTTGCTACTGGATATTTATCTGAAGGTTGTGAGAAAATTGTCCTAAAGATTGTCTAGAAAATGATTGTCAAATCTATATACACACAGCTTTAGAATGGTGCTTCCCAAATTAGGTTTCCTGAATCATAGTGTACCTCAAGAATTAAGATGTTAAAAAAGCTTTGAGGAGAAAACAGTTGCTACTCCAGCTCCTTTACTTTTCAGTCTTGGTTTAATTTAGCACTTTAAAGCATCATGATTTTGGAGCACAGTGTTTTGGCTTTCATTGAGATGTAGTTTGGTGAAAGCCATTGTCCTTCATTGAGGGACTTCCCAGGAACAGACCTCTGGAAGTCTGTTCTAAATGTACTGCAGGAATGTGGTTGAGCACCTAATTTATTATAGTCACACTAGAGGCCCGGTGCATGAAATTCGTGTACTCGAGTGGGTCCCTCAGCCCAGCCGGCACCCTCTCACAGTCTGGGAGCCCTCAGAGGATGTCCAACTGATGGATTAGGCCTGCTCCCTGTGGGGAACGGGCCTAAGCCGTCAGTCGGACATCCTTAGCGCTGCTGTGGAGGCAGGAGAGGCTCCCGCCACCACCACTGTGCTTGCAAGCTATGAGCCTGGCTTCTGGCTGAGCGGCACTCCCCCTGTGGGAGCACACCGACCACCAGGGGGCAGCTCCTGTGTTGAGTGTCTGCCCGCTGGTGGTCAGTGCGCATCATAGCGACCGGTCATTCAGTCCATTTGCATATTAGTCTTTTATTTTATAGGATTTTCCCCGTAAGGTTGTCCTCTCAGGTCTCCTGAGGGAGAGGTTCCCTCAGGTCTCACAGTCAAATACGTTGTTTTTTCCTTAGAGAAATATTTATTATTATTATTTATTGTTAATTATGATTTTAAAATTCTTCTGAGAACTATACACTGAGGATTTAGATATGCTTTTGCTTTATATGGAGTGCTAGTAAGCTCAGAATCAAATTTGCCACTTTGCTCTAAAATACCTTAGTACATACTAGGGATGGTAGAAAAGAACTATAGAAAAGTTGGGGACATGGGTGGGCTCCTGAAAGCCTACCTCTGAACTTTCAAATGAGACTTACAGAAACTCGTGTCTTATTTAAGCATACCATTTGGACTTATGCAGCCAAACCTAATCTTAACTTAACCAATATACTGGTCTTCAAACAGAGGTGTGTATAATGTAGAGGAGAGGCATGGGTAGAGGCAGGCAGAAAAATTCAGGAAATACTTTGTGGAAGGGGAATTATTTGAAGTAGTAGAAGTAAGAAAGAAATGAACTGGGAAAGCATCAAAAATTAAGTTTATTTTGGTTATAGTATTTTCCTGATATTAACTACTAGCATGATACAGAATATTACCTCATGTTCATGTTAGTCATAATGTACAAATGCCTGCTTTGGAGAGTTGATTTCTAAAATATAGCCCAATATTAGAGGAGCACAGATTTTGAGGTCCAGCTAGTCTAGGTTAATGTTTTCTCTCTGGTAGTCATCAACTCTGATTTTTTCCACTTGTTATTTAATATATCTGAGCCTCCATTTTTATTTCTATAAAATTTGAATAAAACATCTGACCCCCAGGCAGTTATGAGAAATACATGAGATGATGCATGTAGAAATGGCTAATGAGGAATAAATGAGATAGTTCATCTAGGAATAAATGAAGTATAAATGAGATATGAGGAATACATTAAGATAAGTGGAAGTGACTTAACATCCTGCCTATTACAGAGCAGATAGTCAATAAATTTTATTTTCCCTTTATTCTTTCTTCTATCAATTTTTCTTCTGCAATATCAAGAAAATCAAATAATTTGGACTTTTGGGGGGAGCACAAGGTAATTCTTAATGCAATTTTTCTTGTGTTTTACTGCAATGTAGCATATCATGTTGAAATACACTAAAAGACAAATTTTGTATGTTTAAGTTATAACTTCAATGAAGATGATATTTATTTTAGGAGGCTAGATAGAGCTTTTGAGGCCTTCTCGGTTCAATCAACTCAAAGTTATATTATCTTTCAGGGGTTAAGCTAAGAGGAAATCTTTAATACTGGAAGGGACTTCTTTAAGGGGTATTTTCTGGGGGAAAGTATGTATGCTTAACCATAGCCAACTCTATTGTTTTCTTGAATATTTTTATAGAAAAGTTTTTATAGAAACATCTTGGCTCCCAGTGGAAAAAAATATTTTTTGATCTAGTGTGGCCATCTAGTCAATGCAATCAGCACATTAGGATATTTCCTAAATACATTTTTTTTTCCTATTGCATTTTTTCCCCTCCTATAATAGCTCAGGGCCTAGAAGATACTGTGGAATTCTTGTAATATATAATATCTCCTCATGCCATTAAGATGCTTCCTCATTCTTCTTCACCCTGGTCTTGGAGTTCCTATATTTTGATGTCAATTCTTTTCGTGAATAGGAAATATATAAAGAATTTACAACTTGGGTAAAATACAGAAATCTTTTATCTTGGATTAATGGTCCTCAAAGCTTTCCCCAGTCATTGTCTTTAATCTTTGTTCTAGGTGCCCAAACGAACTGCAATGTGGTTTCAATTTTGAAACCATTGTTCATTTCTGTTATAATCTCCTCTGTTCTCTATAACTTGAGTCACCTTTCCTTAATGCCCTAGCCCACTCTGGGTTACAGAAATAGTTCAGCTCCCAATGAGAAAAATGTAGGTTCTGAATGAAGCCAGCTACATTACTGGACTTATTCTGACTGGTTGCCAGGCCATGTGCTACAGTTAACTGGATTTTTTTTTTTCATTCCATTTTACCTGAGTACATTTCTTGGTTTTCTTCTCTAGATCTTCATATAGTCTATCTTCTTCTGAGCAGTTCACTAGGAGGTGGCATCCTGACTATGTTTCCCAGAACATTTCTTTTGTGTTTCATTTACTTAACACTGACTTCTGACCTGTACTTACAACTTATTGCTCACCATGAATATACTTGACATTGACTATTTGTCCTTAGCCATGGCTGTAGATGGGCTTCATCTTGCTTGCCTGCCCATTCCCCAAGTAGGTCTACCTTATACTGAATTCTGGCTCCCTCTGATTTGGTCCACACTGTTGATAACTGAATCCCTGCTCTGACTTTTCTGTCTTAACTGATTTTCCTGGACTGGATCCTTCAACTTGCACCTCTGTAACTCTAATTTCCAGTAGTTAGAATAGAGGCTAATAAGTTCAAATAAGTATATTGTTGGTTTTTTGTGTAGGTAGAAACAGAAGATTAAACATGTCAAACTACTAAAAAGCCAAATTGAACTACTAAGCAGCACCTAAATGTAGATTTTGGTAAAATTATAATGTATTGTGAGTATTCTTCTGCTTCCTCTTAAGGTGACCTTTTTCTCTTTCTCCCTTTATCCTCCAAAATATTCTAATCCTTAAATGCCCTAGGTCATCCAGTTGGGAGCTGATAAGAAAACTTTAAGTGTTAGTGAAACATGTTAATTCTCCTAGAATATTTGCATGGTAAAAGAGCACTGTAGAAAGGATCTTGGACTCCAACTGCATTACTTTACTGAAAAATATCTCCTGTGCTTTTGGATTTTAATGACTAAATTGATTAACAAAAATTAGGAGTACAAATATGTGGTTATTAATTTTTTTATTTTAAAAAGAATGACATATATAAAAATGGATCTATATCACCATCATTTTCTAAATAACAGGAAGTTTTAATAAGAAAAAAAGTAGAGAGGACATCATCTCCGAATAAAATATAATATTTTTCAAGACAGGTGATACATTATTAATTTTGAAAGCAGTCAATTTTATATAACATTTTGTTTTGTATGTGCTTTTTTACTAAGAGTATTTCAAATTGACACATTTCATAGTAAAGAAAGTGAACGGAAGGGAAGAAGGAAGAAAAGCAAAACCAAATGTTCAGCTTTTTCTAGAACACTGATTTTTTTAGTCACAACCATTATTGAAAATCTAGTTTCACCTAAGTATATTTATGATAATATTGCATTTTATTTGAGTCCTGTGCTTTTGTAAAGCAAGGATAGTTGGAAAACAACACCGCCTCTGACCCCTCGCTCTGTTCTGAGAAATTGCTAGGCTAACCCCAAAGACTACCCTGCCCTGGTGTATTTCAAGACAAGACCCACTCCATCCCTCCCAGACTCGAGGAGTCCCTTGTTTTCTCTCTCTCCTTTGAGATATTTCTCATTAGTGAATGTTTTTTTCCCTAATGCAAAAGCCTGAATAAAATCATATCTCCTTAATTGCCCGGTACATTTAGTCTTTCACAGTGAAAATATCCAACCTCTTTGATCTCCCCCTGAATATTGATCTATTCAGCACTAACTTTGAACTCAGAGAAGTCAAGGCTCAAATGCTTTGTCCCCTTTCTCCTGGACAAAAGAGAACAAAAAGGCAGGGAGACTGGACTGGCTACTATTGTCTCCTTTAGACACTGGACTGGGGGAAGGTATTTTCCTGACAGGGATGTTGTATCCTGGGAGTTGTTTTGGTGTGTGTGTGTGTGTGTGTGTGTGTGTGTGTGTGTGTGTGTGTGTGTATTTCAGAGCTGATGGATGGTGGGTGAATGGCTTCAGTTTATAAAGAAATAGTTTAAAAAATAATAGTTTTCAATTTTCAAGTAATAGTTTAAAACATGATTTTCATTATAGTATTTATAAATCTAGCAAACTTTAAAGATCACTATTTTAAAGATCACTATGGGGGGGTGATACTTTTCAATCAATTCAAGTGAAAATGACTCAACTTATTTAAATAATCAGGCTCATTTTAGATTTAGTCTATTAAATTAATTTAAACCTTTAAAAATATGTTTAAATTCTTTCATCCTTTGATTTTTGCTAAAAACAAAGTACATTTGATCACCTATATACCTAATTCTTTTGCCAGGGTTAAAAGACACTGAAGGAAAAAGCTTTACTATTTCGGATAAGGTAGCTTTCCTATCCCACAGGAGCTGGTACAGCTCATTGACCCCCATTTTTTTTTTTTTGGCTGAGATGCTGGGCAGAACTGATTCATCTTGAATCACTTTGAGAATATGGAGTCTTGCTTCTAATTGTCTATGACAGCAATTCTTGGTCTAAACTCTTCAAATTCAGTTGGTTTCTAATTTTCTCTGATTTGAGTCTACAACACCTCAGAGAAGTTGCATATAACTTCCTTTAACAAATGATTTCTTAATCAATAGAATGCTATATTATTTTTCATATTCTTCTTCTATGAATGGCCACAGCTCTTTTGTGGAAATTAAAAAGACCTGCAATTAAATTCTAAGTATCTTCCAATGACCTGTCTATCTGTAAGATAACAACGTCTCAGATCCGACTAATTCCATCATCCATTCACACACACTTCTTCATGGAGTAGTGTTTGTAACCCACTGGAGAAGACAACCAGAGCCTTGGCCCCAAGAGTCCAAGCTTCTAAAAGTGCTGGGGTCCAACCCCAGCAGGTCCAGGGATCCCCAAAGGTGTGGACGGAGTCGGCGAAGAATGAATGACACGGAGGCAGCATTCAGTTGATCAGCATAGCGAGGTTCTCCCACCAGGTTCTGTAGCCATGTTTCTCTCGCTAGGTTCTCCTGCCATGTTCTGTCAAGTTTCTCCACCCAGGTTCGGTCGCCAAATCCCTACCTGGGGAAACAACCTTTCTCGGAGAGGTGACCTTGGTTAAAACACATAGCGCCAAGAAGGGGAGCAAACATATTAAGAACAGTATGCCATATACACCAAGTCCCTTGAAACATATGCTGTGCAGATGTTTCTTCTCTGCAGCGACTGTGTCAAGCAGCAAGGATGGACCAGCACCCGGCATAAAAGGAAGAGAGAAGTAAGGGAAACATAGTTTATAACCTAATTGCTAAATAATCTTGGATCATGTACCAACTACAGCCTCAGTTTCTTCAACTGTGTAATACTTATTACAAGGTGTGCAATAAAAACTGAGATCATAATCTTGGAGATGTTTTTATAAATAAAAGTCAGGAAGCCTATATTATCATATTTATATTTTTCATCATTGAGTTAGATGCTCAGTAATTCTTTTAAAAGTGAACATGTAAGGTGTATTTTATTTTAATACATGTATTATGATTGAAAAAAATATTTCATAAGAAATATGAAATGACAAGAGGAGTCCTTCAAATTTTGTGAGAGAGTATACATCACAGAAGAAAGTGGTCTAGGGTAATAAAACAACCTAACTCTGCTAAATAGATTAGGTGACACAAAATATGTATTGCTTCTGAAGTAAATAAAATATGACTTAGGAGAATGAGCTGATGAGCCAATTTCTGGGACTGAGGGGCTAGAACCTTTTACAAAAAGTAAAATAATTCCCAACAAGTGATCGTTGTTCCACCTTCAGGACTTTCCTATTAAAGTGATAAATGCTTACAAAACAGATATCCAGCTACATAACCAAATAGATTCTTCAAACTTTTTAGAAATAAAATTACTTTTGGATAAAGAATAAAATTTTAAGCCAGAATAGATATATGAAAAAATTTTTAAATGCATACCTTCTTTTTGAAGTTGCATCTTTTGAAGTTAGATGCTCAGTCTTAATCTCAAGAGTGAGTTGGATTTACAGCCACATATCAAATGCTCAGAAGGTCTTGGTTGCCTAAGCCTGGTGCCCTCACCCAGACAGCTAGACTATAACACACCTGGTTGATGTAATTTATTCTGGTGCAGAGAAGCGAAGTTGTACGAAACAATATAAGAAAAGACTTCCCAAGGCAAAACTGTGATGTATTCAGAATTTCTTTGTCTTCTCATTGTCCTGGTGGCAGCTGTTCTTTCTCGGCCGCCCATGCATTCCCAGTGCCCTCATCATCAGAAGGTACAGAGTGATGCTTCTTGATCCTAGCATCAGTTCATCAACCCATGGCTTTATTTATAGGATTTGTCAACCCCACCACCCTTACAAACTTTATGGTTTATCTGTGCCACTCTCTTTACGCTACTTTTTAGGTGAAAATTTGTTTTAGTAAATTGATTGTATGTCAAGGTAATAGTATATTGCCCAGAGAAGTCAAGTAACTAGTCCTAGATCACAGTGTCAGATACATACCAAAATCCACTCTCAAACTATCTCTTATCAGGAATATTCAACTTAGACTGTAACTTAAGTAAGAAATAAACTTCTCTATATTTGAACCATAGTATAGTTCTGGCTGTTTTTTGGCTGTTTTTTGTTTGTTTTTGTTTGTTTTTACTGCAGCATGGTCTGCCCTAACAATTATACACAACAAGTAAATGGCAGAGCTCATAGTTAAGCATAGAAGTTTGTGTCTGGATTCTTTGTTCTTAACTCTAACATTACACTATCTGTCTAAAACTGCTGTAGTTGCCAGAAATGTACTTATAGGATTTTATCTTGTTTTCTCCTTATCTCATCTGTTGATTTTGCCTTAAATTGAGCCCTTTGATTTGATGATTTTTATGCATCATTTAAAGAGTATTTGCCTTTTACAAGAACATACATATAGATTTTTCTTTAACATCTTAAGATTTATGCAGCAAAGTCTCTTTCTCTCATACAATATATATTGTTGTGTTATTTTTTGAAAATAGTATATTGTGTTAATAAATTATTGCTTTGCTAATTCTTGCCTATTATATATACATAATTCTAAAGTAATGTTCCTTCCCCACTCCCAGAGAATTATTATTAGGCTACTTTATGGACCCGATCCTCTTTTTTATGTCACCACTTTTAATGTCTTCTATAAGTCTCTCATCTTCATTCATATGACAACAAATATTTCCCATATTATTAATATAGGCTTCATGGTTAATTTCAACTATATGTGATAGGCTTCTACAAATTTTGTAAAAATTTAGTGTGTGTTAAAGACAGAACCCTAAAATTTCCCATTAATTTCCTCTAAGATAACTTTGGTCAATAGTATTGAAATATACTTCTACATACTAGTAGAGCTTGGTATCAAACATGCAAATGGTTTCATAAAGGTAGCAGACATACCATAGAAGAAAGATGAAAATAGTGGCAGCACACTGGACATGGGCAGAACTTGTCTTGACTTTGCCATTTAAGGACTTTGTGAGATGGCATGGCACTCTCTGTCTCTCTGGGGAGAAGCTCCTCATTAGTGAAATGACAGACTTAGATGATGCTTAACATTCTTTCTTGAAATAAAATTCTATGAACCTCATTCTAAGCCTGAAGGTTAATTTCAATGACATTTCCCGCTGGGCCAGATGTCCCAAGGAGCAGCCCTTGATGCATAAGCTTATAGACTATAAGGTCAGTGTACCAGTCAGGGTGAGGTCGGTCAAATGGAACCCATTCTAAATTGTACATTAGAATGAGTTTAATTTGAGAAAAAAGTTTAAAAAGTTTGAGAAGAGCTGAAGAGGCAATAATAGGATACTACTCCCAGCTCCTGTGGTAGAGGGATTAAGAGAGAAGGTGGTATTACCAAAAGCCAACAGCAGGACTATCTGAAAAGAGTTGGCATCTCATGGTAGGGGCCTTGCTAAGCCAGTGCTACTAGAATCGTGGTGGGAAGAGTCCCTTGAGTGAGATGGAAACATGTTGGGAGGATTCCATGAATGAACTCGAGCCACAAAGAGCTCCAGCCAATGCCAGAGATATTTCTCAGTGTAAAGCTTTCAGAGAAATTCTATGGCTTCTCCCTTCCTCTGCCTCATCTAAAACCCTTCCAGAGCCTCCTGTTGCTCAACTTTAATGGTAAATCAGTGGATAAAGAGTCCTAGCTAGTGTTTGTTACAGGGTTCAGTGCCCTGTCACAAGGAACATAAGAGAAGCTTTAGCTGCTTAATAGTGTGAATATGTGGTGTCTATCACAGAATCCCTCACTCCTATTTCAATGAAATTTTTATTTTAAATTTCAGCCTGAATGGCCATGTGGTTGTTTCTTAGTCCCAACTCCTCATTAATCACCCATGACAACTAAACCAAAGATACCTGCTCCTAAATATTCCTCCACAGTTTTCAGCATCACAGTCACCTCCACACCAAATATCAATAGGATGAACAAAACCTTCATGCAGGGAGCCAGAATAAATAGAGTTGTTCTTGAGCCAGTTATCAAAAATAAGGCTCTTTCTATAGTGGGAAAAGAAGGAGTATGGACCTGCCACAGGAGTAGCATGTCGCTTCACTTTCACAGGCAGAAGCAGGTGTAAGAAAAAGCCACCAGCCTTGACTATGGTGGTGCCTCTGCACTGAGGCCACCAAGGAGGGTCTCCTGCCCTAGCTGGTTTGGCTCAGTGGATAGAGCGTCAGCTTATGGACTGAAGAGTCCTGGGTTCAATTCCGGTCAAGGGCACATGCCCGGGTTATGGACTGGATCCCCAGTGTAGGGCTTGCAGAAGGCAGCCTATCAATGATTCTGTCTCATCATTGATGTGTCTCTCTCTCCCTCTCCCTTCCTCTCTGAAATCAATAAAACTATATTTAGGAAAAAAAAAAAGAAGGGCCTCCTACCCAAGAGCAAATAAAAGCCATAGTACCTCATCTGAATTGGATCAAGGGGATTCCTTTCTTTCTCTAGTTTCCCACCAACCAATTATGGTACTAGACACTCTTGACATAATTTCCCAGATCATCTTTTGACTTTTGTCTCACTTGAACTTGGTAGCAAGATTCTCAGCTGACAAGTTGATGGCTGAGCCTCTAGCATAGGACTTCTCAACTTTAAGGCATATACATACCTCCTGAGATCTTGGCAGTTTATAGATTCTGATTCAGTAGGTCTGGAATGGACTCAAGGTCCTGTAGTTCTCGAAACCTCCCAGGTATTATCGATGGTGTTAGCCCACATGTCTTCCTAAGTTTTGTTGTTGTTGTTGGAGTTATTCCTTAGAATTGTGCCCAGGGACCACATTCTACAAACCCAGAAAATAGAACCAAAAAGCAACAACAAAAGCATATGTGTTTGAGTGGGTGTGAAATCTAGACCACTGTCTCTGATCACCTTATTCTGCCTGAGGACCCTGAAATGGCAGGAAGGTCACATAACTCTGATGAGACTGGATGATGCTGGTCTCCTTGGAGTAATAAATGATGATGCTTCACTTCCCTCTGTGGTGGCTGTGTTTTAATAACTAGCTAGGGAATATCCTTCAGGCAGAGCAAACAGGCCAGAAATAAACTGAGATGGGAATAACTCTGAATGGGTCACAGCTGAGTCATGAACCATGTTGATTCCCCCATTTTCTGTCACTTGTATGGTGTCAGTTAGGGTAGCCAGCTGATGATATTCCTCTAGGATATTGTCCAACTTTGTTTTCTCTACTTCCACAGATATTATGATAGTTGTCCTTACAAGGAAGTGTCTGAAAGATGAATGTCTTAAAGTTGAAGATTCCTTCTTAACAGCTGTAAGGAAAGTTGACAGCTCTAGGTTTCTGAAAATAAGATAACATGATTTCCCAGGGTATTAGTAATGGTTGATATATTTATATTTTGATCTGATACGTGCTGTCCTTACATTGAGAATCAAGCTATTTATTTACTTTTTATTTCTTTTCTTGGACTCTTAGATCTTCTGAAGGAAACTATGAAATCATTTTATAGGGAGCAAAAAATAGTATGCTGTTTCTATTTCAGATACAGACTGAAGTGAGTGATTAGTAAAACTGTTGGTATCAGTGAAAGAGAAAAATTAGTCAAATTCCTAGGAGAGAAACAAACAAATGAGCAAAGAAGCAAATAAAAAAAACACACCCCAATAATATATTAGGAATTGGCCCAGGATTAAGAGAGACTGTCAGGGCATTAAGTTTCTTTCCTCATAATTCATAGTGGTTTGGAGGTCCTCTGTTGACAATTAAAGGGATTATATATACACTGGATGACTCCATGCCTGAACCATTTTTTTTCTTTATCTGATTTGAATGTCATTATTTGCAGAGAGAAAGGAGACTGGAGAATCAGCTTCAGTGCTCTCACATGTGAAGGCAGGTATTATACCCCAATCTTGGACAGTTTTACTAATTGAATGCTATATTTATAATGCTTAGCATTTTGACTTGCACATACCTGATTCTAAATCTCAACAATACAGATAAGTATTTCATAAGCTTCTGTTTCTACCTATGCTTCACTTAATTCAGAGAACATTCTTATGAAGTAGTTCTTGACTCTTTTTGAAAATGCCTGACTGTACTGAAGCTTAGAGAGGTGGGATTTGCCCAAAGTCACATAGCTGGAAATTTACGGAATTAGATTAAACCTCAATTCTCTGCTTCCAAAACCATGATCTAGTCAATTCACTCCTCTGCCTTATTTACACACCCTGCGTAAGATGTGACCGGGGCATCAAAGGAATAGGAGAGACTCCCTTTTAAGGATCTTGGAGTGCGGTGGATGAACTTCCCTCTGTGATGCCTAGAGGTGGTCTGATTATGTTCAAAGCTCTTAAAAATAAAATATCTTGGCTTATTTCTGGACCAGATTTGACCATTCTCATGAGTCTTGTGTTACTTGTTTGTAGACCTATAGATTTCCCTTAACTTGTTCCCCATAAGCGGTCACTTATTCTGCTTGTAATTTAGCTGGCTGCCTGATAGAGTTCCGCCTTCCCTTCCACACTCTTTCCTATTCTTCACCCTCACCAAACCTGGACTCCTTCATGTGGAGACTAGTTTGGTTTGTTTCCTTTACCGCTTTACTTTTTTATGCTCTCTGCACCATGCAGGGTTGATTATCTTTAGAGTTGGGTTGAGTTAACTCCATTTTATTTATCTTTTGAGATGTGTCTTTAATTGCTAAAGGGACTGCCTGCTATTTCTTTTCAAATTATACTGAAATTGCTGAATGAATTGCACTACAACTACCTGGAGGCAGAATTTGGTAGAAAATATTTTATGTTACTTCCTGAGCCCCATAACGAAGCACACACTATGTTTGTTTCAGCATACCAAAGCCGGCTTTGGTCCTAAATAACGTTTCTAAAATTCTTTTCAAGACAAACATTTTATTGTTTGTATTTTTTAAGCCGCCAGCTTTTAAACAGCTAGATTTTTTTCAACTGTGCTCATGAAATATTTGATCTCATTTAGAAGCAGATTACTCATGGCCTCTGTCAGGGCACTGTGGTTGATACAGTTAGCTCTTCTGTATCTGCCCAGATACTATCTCCACCTTATGTGTGAAATTCTTAATATGATGGGTTAAGTGCATGCCCCTGCCAGGTTGGGTACCACATTGCTTATTATTTTCTGATTGGCAGAGAAAATTCCTCCATTTACGCTTCCATTTTCGCCTGAAAGACCAAATAAATATGGCCTGTGGGCTGGATTTGGGACTGAAATGTTCCCTTTACCCTCAGTTTTGTGAAAAACGTACAAGGGGAGACATTTAAGTGGAGTTGGTGTGGGTTATACCTGGTGCTCATGGGGTATAGTGAGAGGGTGTCTAGAACTTGCCTTCTCCTACGTTGCCCTCCTCTTTTGGTTTCCCTCTCGATCCGATCTTTGTGGTGGCGAACAACCTGCTCATTGACTTACTGCATCTGCTGTAGATACTCAGGTTGCCTTCTGGGCTGTAGGTAATATTCGTGGTCGCTGAATGTTGAGGATGTGTTTGCCTTCTGGCAAAGTGAGTGCCCAGATCCATCTGCAGATGTTACCAATTAGGACCAATGCCATTTTCCATAGCTGTGGGCCTTAACATTCTCCCACCTGCAGGTTTAGAACCATCTGATCCTTAAACTAGTCAGAGCCTGGGCTGATGGGACATTTGTAGCTCCTTTCCTTCTGGACCAGTGAACTCCAGAAAAAGTTGGTTGTTTCCATGAACAGCTCAGTCTCTTGGCCCCACTTCTGCTGGTGATACTAGCATCTAGTTCCCCTTCCAGTCACCTTAGAGATCTGGCCCTGACTGTCAGTTGGGGCTCCTAAACCCCTGACCTGGCTCTTGGACCCCAGGGATGGCCTCTGCTTCTCATACCTCTCTTAGAGCCACCTACCCATCCTCCCCGATATGGCACGGATTTCTACTTGCACTGAAACCTCCTGCCAGTGCTGCTGTGCCCTGCCCTGCACCCTGAGGGCAGATCTCTTGGACCTGAAGACTGGCCAGATTGAGATCAAGAGCACTGCTCCCTTGGGCTTGGTAATCTATACTCCTGGCTCCTCTCTAGACTGAGCTGGCCATTTATAGCCATCTTTTTCCCTGTCCCTTTTCCTTCCAATTTTATTATATGGGCTCTCAAAGCAAGCACTCCCCATCCCTTTTCAAAGCTGCCCTTGGCTCATGATTTCTTGCTGACTGACACTTCCAGCATACCAACCTTGATTTAGAAAGGTTTTTTTATATATGTAAAATCACCTACTATCACACATAATGATAACATGGAAGGAAAATAACATTTTAGAGTTTTCTTATATCCTACTTTTTAAAAATCTTTTTTCCTGACTCCTCTGTAATATCATCTTTAAGATTTCCTTTGTTTAAAAACAAATATTTTTTAAATTAAATTTATTGGGGGTAACATTGGCTTATAAATAACATTATGTAAATTTTAGGTATACAGCTTTATAATACAACGTCTGTATACTCTATGTGCGCTCACCACCCAAAGTATAGACTCCTCTGTCACCTTGTATTTGACCCTCTTTACTCTCTTTGTCCTCTCTGAACCCTCAAACAGATATTAATCAAGAACCTAATAGGTGACAAATACTTTTGTGTATTTTCTTTCCTTGTAGCCAAGTAACTACACTTTGAGCTAGTGTCCTGAATAGGAATAAACTGACACTTAGAGGGAGAAACAGTTTGCCCTAAATCTCTCTCTCTCTCTCTCTCTCTCTCTCTCTCTCCCTCTCTCACGCTCTCTCACACATACACACACACACACACACACACACACACACACACATAGTATACACACATATGGCATGATTTAAATCTAGGTACTTGTGACTTACCAGCATTATTTAACTCTTCAGAGCCAACTTCCTTAATTTTACAGTTATGGAGAATAATGATCAGAGAAATGAAGACACTTGCACAAACTCATTGATTACATTATGTAGGTGTTCTGACTTCCAAACCAATACTTCCAGTATATCACATTTCCTTTTAACTTAATCAGATAAAGCAATTGAAGTAGATTATACTAATGCCCGAGTGGTGGTGAAACATCACCCTTTATTTTCTTTGCCCTTGGCATGCCCCTACTCTCTTCTCTGGTCCCTATTTCTTCCTTTGGTTATTTTTTTCCCCCATTTCTCTGACCATGTCTCCCTATGTTGTAGGGTTGGCAGCCTCAGGGGATATTTGAATTGCTTTTTGTTTGTTTGTTTTTCTTTTTCAATAAAGTGCTGACAGAATAAACTCGTTCTCACCTGGTTATCCCTCTGGTCTCTGTATTTCTTGTACCATGAAATTGTGACTGTTTAAGCATCAGAAACCTCATCCTAATTCAGCCAAGCAAATTAGTTAATGTCAATATCCGGGGGGTCTGAAAGAATCAGTGAGGCATAGAATTTTTGAGCTGGCAGAGATTCTCAGAGCTGGTCTAATGGAATTTAAGGAGTGGCTCTATTGAAATGTTGGCATCTCGCCTAAAAGGAATCTGATATAGTCAGTGTCTGCTTTCAGTTCCCCTTTGATTTCCTTTTCTATGAGTCCACACAGGTATAGACTTGTGCCCTCTTCATCCATTTCTGTGACCAAGCGGGAGAATAAGGTGTGAATGGCCCGAAGAGCAAATCGTGGGTCTCTTCTGTATGGGTAACTCCAATGCATACTTCTAAACTGAATGCTTTTGAACATTCCGTGACAGCCGTCTTTGTAGTCAGCTAAATACAAAAGCTGACTTCTGCAATTAGAAAGAAATGCATGGTGGGGCTCACCTTGGAAACCTTGACTTTGAACGGCCAATACCGGTTCCTCAGCCTTCTTCACAATCCTGAACGCCACTCAGCGCAAGTGTGTGTAAAACTCTTTGATTTTCTGAATTAAAGCCCAACAGGCAACCGATGAACAATATGACCGAAAGATTTTTGTGATAACAAAAGAATTCAAATAACCACAATATATTCCCACATTCACATTTGTTTGCACATCTGTGACTGTGTTGTCATCGTTCCATAATGTCACTATATTATGAAGCAAATATTTGAACAAGATGTTAAGGGACTGAATCACCCAGGCATGTTTATTTTGAAATAATTTCTCATGACCCAAATCCATTGAGTTTGCAGGACTCATGAATTGCACTGGGATTTAGAGAGGAGACATTGTGCCCAGAAATAGTGTGACCATGTTAGATAAGCTCAGGGCTTAAACTATGTTCATATTAGGTGAGCATAGGCTACTGGGAGAGAATAATGTACCTTCAAATTTCTTACCACATGCTGGAGAGAGACATCTTTTAACCATAGAGCTGACCCAAATCCATGTAAACTGGTGTCAATTTTGCAGCATAATAAGGGTTTCCTTTTTTTCCTGGGGAACTTGGAGCTAGGATATGAGAAAAGGAAGTACCAAAACCTTTGTTAATTCAATAAGCTTAAATATCTATTGCACACCAACTATTTGCTGGGCTGTTTTATAGGCACTGGAGGTACTGGTGAAGAAAATTAACAGAAAATCCTGCTTCCATGAGTCTTACATTCTAGTGGAAGGAAACAAGCTATAAACATACTAAATAAACCAAATCTATAACAAAATAGAAAGAAATGAGCACTATGGAAATAAACAGAGCAAGAGAAGGGGCCTAAGGGGGTTGCATATTTAAATAGAACAATCTGGTATCTTTCTGAGAAGACAATATTTGAGCAAAATGCTGCTGGAGGAAAAGTGAGCCCTGTGGATATCTGGGGGAAGGAAGTGTCAGGAAGAGGGAACTGCAAGAGCAAAAGCCTAGAGGAGGGAATGAGCCTGGAGAGTAGTTCCAGAAATGGTGAAAAAACTAAGCTATCTGAAGGGAAGTGAGCAAGGGGATAAGAAAAGAAAGAAAATGGTTGGGTGTGGTGGGAGAGGAGAGATCTTGTCACTCTGTCAGTCTGTTTTGACTCTGATGACTCAGGAGCCCTGTGGTGCTTTAAGCAGAGGAATAGCATGAATTGGTTTTTATTAGGAAAATTCTGCCCCCGCTGTGTTGAGTGGAGTGGCTTGGGGAAAGGTAGAGACAGAGATAATTAGTAGCCTAGACAGTGATGTCAGGTCAACCTGAATACAAGAATAATGGAATTTCTATACTGGCAGAGTAGCCCAAGTTATTGCACTACAGATGTAAATGTGTCAAAGAGCAATAATTTACTTGATTTGTAATAATGCAGAATCAATAGTAATGGGGACAGAGTGCTTGGGAAGATGAGCTTATTCATTTTTCTATGATATAGTGCAGTGTTGATAGAATTGCTCTCATTCTTAGAGACCAGGCAGTTGTTAGCCCAGAGTGATTTGATCTGGACCCACATGGCCATCTAATTGCTACAAGCTTCAGGCTGATGGGATGAATAAAAATATCATGTGTAGGAGTCCTTAGTTCAGTAGTGGCAAGAAATCATTTAACCATAGATAGGTCCCAGCATGAAATAACAGAATAAGCTGTTGAGGTCAGGGGTAGAACTTGAGAGATGGGACTTGGAAGTGAAGTTTTGGTGGGTGAGAGGAAGAGGGCTATCTTATGACGTTCATTGTGGACAGTTCAAAGCAACGCAGCACAAGATGAGAACTTCAAGTTTTGGGAGGGGACAAGGCCACTGTGAGGGAATGTGGGGAATGAACAAGGAGAGTCCATCTAATTCACACTTCTGTTCTGGGCTTCCCAGCACCCCCAGCACTGGGAAAAGCTGGCACCCATGTGTTTGGCAACCACTCTGTTTGATTCCATTGGGTGTGTTCTGTAATGAAAGGAAACACTTGGATGGAACTGAAATTAAAGAGAACCAGGGCAGTGTGGAGTGAGGCAGGAGGACCTGGGAAGCCAAACTCCATGGAACAGGGCGAGCTGAGGCTGACACCCTCACCATTACCATGCTCCCCCAGGCCCTGTATTCATGGTCACTTTGGAACGTCCTCTTATTTTGATTTTGTGCTATAAAATCATTTTGAACCAGTCCTTCTAAAAAAGCTTTTTAGACAAGAAAACATATTTGTCTGCCTGCCACTTTTCAGCAAGTAACTAAGAAATGCAGAAATTGGGAGGGAAAACTAGACAGAATATGCTTTGTCTCAAGTGGATCTGTCGGTAGCAAGAAAGGAGCATTAGCTTCTTTAGTCTCCGGTGCTAAAGTTACTCCGTGTTCCCACTGGAAATGTTCCTTTCATTGTTCTCTGAGTCGTCAGTAATTAACTTATTCCTCTCTACTCCCTGCAGCCCCTACCCTGATCCTGGATCATCGACTTTTTGGTACCATTTCAGGGCAAAATGAAAGAACTATTAAGGTCTTCTCCTTCAAATGTTTCTTCTAGCTCTGTGAGCATTCCATAAAATATTTTAATAGGTGTACATCCTTTCACATTTAAAAAAGACTTATCAAGGAAATACATTTAGAAGAGAGAACACTGATATTCTAAGATGACTAAGATAGCTTTCTTGTTTCATGTTAAAGTATCACAGAATGCCAGGCTGACCACACATGAAAAAACACTGAAGGAGGTGCAGAATGTTGAGCTGTTGTGTAGTGTGTGCGTGCTGATGGACAGCTGCTCAAATAGGGAGATGTGATCTACTTTGTCTTTCATGGTTTTAATCTCTGTGATAACCCCCTGCCTTCTATTTTTGATCTTTCTTTTCTCTAACCTTTGCTTGATGTTTTATTTTGTAGCCTTGGGAAAAATAACACATTCCTTTTAATACAACATAAATGGTGACTTTTCTGTAGTAATCTTCATCACATTGTGAAGAACTCTCCTTTGACACTCAGAAAGCACATAGAGGCATTCATGGCCATTCCCTCAGAGTACCCTGCACTCTCTGTGCATCTGGTGGCAAACAAAGATGGCAGAAGGACTGCCACCGCTGGAGCTAGATATTGGCTGGCACATTTCTGGAGTGTGCGTGTCAGGCCGAGGAAGGCGAGAAGCTACCCCTGACCGCATCCAGTTAAACAAGGGTAAAACTTGAACTTTCCGGCTAACCATTTCCCAACAAACATTATCCCTCCAATTTCTTTCTCCCTGTATTTTGGCTGAGCATTGAACACATCTAATGACAATTTTGTAATGAGACTGAGAAATATAGTACATTATATATTCTTTAAAAAATGACCTTCACAAGACTTTTGGTCCTAGAACTTTGTCAAACCCCATTAGAAGGTGGGGTATATTTCTTCTCCTTTCCTCTTGAAATTGGAAGAATGTTTGACATCCTCAGTGAATAGAATGTTGCAGGAATGTTACCACCTGACTTCTGAGCTATGTCATTACATGGGACATGGCTTCTGGGTGTCTCTCTCATGATGCCTCCCCTTGGAACCCGGCCACCCTGTTGTCAGGAAGCCCAAGCTGCAGGGAGAGCTTATGTTGTAGGGATTCTGGCAGTCAACTCCAGCTAAGGCCCCAGAGAACAGTTGTTATCAACTGCCAGACATTTGAGTGAATGAGATTTTATATGGTTCTAATTCCTATCCATTGAACTATGTCAATTGGTGCTAAATGAAGAAGAGATGAACTGTCCCTGACAAGCTCAGCACAAGTTGCAGATTTGTAATCAGGATAAATGGTGTTTTAAGCCACTAAGTTTTGGGATTGTTTGTTACAAAGATGAAGATGATGGGTCTAGTAACTAAAACCTGTATTCTGAAAAGAGGAAATCCTAGAGTCTATAGCAAGGACAGGATTTTTCTCTAAGTAGCAATAAGATGTAACATGATTATAGCAGGCATAGCTTCTTTGTCTTTTAAACCAATTTACCTACAGTTCTTCCCATAAAACATTCCTGAAATTGAATCATTGTGAAATAGAGAAAAATATATAACACTCTGCTATGGCTTCTAACATAGACAAGAAAAATACATATATATATTTTATGTATATTATAATAATATGTATTATATGTATATTAGTATATATTAAAATACATATACATATGTATAAAAATACCTAGACACTACAGTGCTTTTCCCTGGAGATGCAGCGTTAGGGGTTCTCGCTCTATTTTGAAGCTCTAATCTGACACCCTCCACGGCAAGGGTGGGCCCCAGGCTTCTTTGTTTCCTGTCTCCCGTCTCCTGTGCAGTTGTCAGAAAGGAGACCCAGGGTCACCAGAGATTATCAGGTGCCTTCAAAGTAGCCAGCAGCTTTAGAGTTTGCTTAACTCTGTAGATTACTGCTTTCACTTTGTGGCCTCTGAGGCCATCCCTTGAATTCTTATAAAATAAAACAAACTCTCCCCCCTTAATCTAGTATCTTTAGTTGTTTACAGCAGAAAGATTAGTTATCAGTGTATGTGGTGTGCCTGTATCAAAAGTGAAAATTGGGCATATTTTTTAAAAAGAGTAATTACATTGAGTAATACAGACCCTTTTGTTTATTTCCTCTGAGGTGTCATAGTATCATTTTCAAGTAACTTAATTTGGACAAGAATTCACTGAAAAGTCAAAGCTTGAAGTTTATTCTCTGCATGATTCTTTAAAATAATTAGGAGGTTGAAAAAAATAACCTTGCCTTCTCCTTTTTCAACCTTTTTTAACCAAATGAACAACTGCATAAATTATCCCTCCTGACTCCGCTTTCTTTGAACTTCATTTGATGACCAAACTTTATTGATATCATCGTGGTTGGTTTTTTTCTTCATAGATGTGACCTTGAGTGTCATGGTGATACTCTTAAATATGAGCTGTACCTTAGGATATTTTATACATTGAATAATCTACTCTATTTAGAAGCAGTTTTATAGCCTTGAAATCCAGAAGAATTAAGGTAGAGAGAAGCCAGCTATTTAAATATTTTAAGTTTTTAAGCAATTTTGTGACCCCTGCTGAAACCGTTGGGTCTTCCTGTACCTAGTATTTGGTTGGTGCTTCCATTAGAAAATATATTCACATGTGGAACACAGACAGCTGGAGGAGTGTAGAGAGAGATGCAAGTTATGGAGTTATGCCTGCCTCTGGATGTCAGACACTTTGTTAAAAATTTAAAGATTGCACACTAGAGGCAATTTCTTAAATGGTAGCTTTTGCTTTTGAGGCAGAGCAGATATTATCTCAAGTTAGCTCATTTGTTTTTGATTCTCTGAGGTTTGTGAGGGCATTTTTTAGCTAAATGACCAATCTGGGAAGACAGAAAATGAATGTCTTATCTATTATAACATGAAGGTTTCAATGTGCAATTCATAAATCATGAAGCAAAATTTAAACTCAAAGATTCAGAACTTTGAATGATAATTTTTATGGGATATATATATATATATATATATATATATATATATATATATAGTCAATAAAGGAAACAAAAGTTACTGGGAGAAAAAAAATGAACCAAATAGGGTTGATTTGAAGGAAGGTCATTCAAAGTCACATCTCTGTATGAGGCAGTCTTTGATTAAAAAATAGGTTTTTATTGATTTTTAGAGAGAGAGAGAGAGAGAGAGGAAGGGATAGACAGATAGAAACATCAATGAGAGAGGAACACCAGTGATCAGCTGCCTCTGGCAGAGCCCATACTGGGGATCTCCAGCAACCTAGGCATGTGCCCTGACCTAACGAACCAGCGACCTCTGAGCCACACTGGCTGGGCCATTTGATTTTGAAGTAACTCCAATTGCCTGTAATAACTTGGAAATACAATGAAACGAATTTGTAAAGTTTTGAAAATCATAATTATGGTGCAATTTTTCTGAAGGTCAGATATTTTTTGGCTCATCAGGGTTATCCTGCTTACTGAAAACTGGAAGCATTGCTCTGAGGAATATGGGAGAGTTGGTACTTTATTTTAAGTTAATCAACTGTCTTTCCTTAAGTTGAACTTCATTTAAAATAAGCTTAAAAGCTTCTGACTTGTGACATTACAAAGCCCTACCAAAATAGCAGTAAATCAAGAATAATTTAAATGCGAACTATCAAAGTTTATTAAATAAATAGAGTGAACCAGCTCTTAGAACATTGGATCTAAGTTTTATAATGTATAATGCTGTGTAAAAGTGGCATTTGAAAGCAAGACACCTAAGGTACTTCATTAATTGGAGCTATTCATAAAATTAGTACTTCAAATAGAAGCATTTACAGATAACATTGAATCATCAAAGCAAACAGAAGTAGAAATACACATTAGCTATGTAAACATTTCAGGTGGATAGAACCTGTGCCTTATCTATAGCCACAGAAAGATAAACCAGGAATCCCATCTCAGACAAGAGACTTCAAAATGTAACCCTTGAACAAAGTGTTAATTAAACTCAGCTCCTGAGAACTGGGTACGTAACCAGTGAGAGAGATGAAGCATGGACTAGAAGCAGTAAAAGATCACTCTTGTTGCTCTTTTAACAATTCTTTCCTGGTTTATATAGACTGAAACAAAGTGATGTAATTAACTGAACCCCTTTTCCAAATGGTTTTGGGTTGACACTTCTACATAAATTCTAAATGGCAATGCCGCCTGGCAATAGAAAAGAAGATGGTAATCTTATATAAACCCTCCTCTTCCTCACTTATATTCATTCATTCATGCTGCATTTATTCATTCATTTTTGGTGTCCCAAAAATATGTGTTTGTACTTTGAATCACTATACAGTTAGTATTTATTAACATACAGTTCATTTTCAAAATGTAAAAGAATCTACAGAAATGAGTAATTTTTTTGTCAAAGCCTGTTTTCAAACCAATGACCTTTCTGGTATACGGCACTGCTGATAACGTGAAGCAATGGAATTGCAAGCATCAAGAATCATTTCATTTGGTATTTGTGTGCCTTCAATCCATCAACTGTTGCCAGTTTTGTACCATAAACTTTATCTTTTATGTGTCTCCATAAAAAAGTCCAGTGGCACTTTAGGATAAATTTTCTTTGTTCGAAGCTTAGTCTGGCTTCACCTGTTATTTCAAATCAGTTAAACTAAGAAGGTGTGAAAGTTAAGTGAGTTACCAGCTGTTCAAGTTTATATACATTTTTTGGGGACACCTTGTATTTGTAATTGTCACAGTCTTCTAGGTGTGAGGGCCACGGAAGTGAACACCAGGAATGGTGTCTGCAGACAACAACAAAACCTGTTGTCCTGCTCCTGCTGGTTCTACAGTATTTATTCTGAACAACCTAATGTGTTTCCCCAAGCATATTGAGATCCAAATTCATGTCCATATCCGAGGAATTTATCATCTATGGCTAGGTCAAAACCAAAAGCTATTCTAAAGCAACATTATGAGTGCTGCCATACTTGTGAGTGTCTGGGAAGGCTACCAAGCAGGGAGGACTCATGTCTTGAGATTTGAAAGTGATTGCAAGTTAGTCAAAAGGAGAAAGGTGGCTGTTCTAGGTAAAAATATCAGCAAGTTCAAAATTACCAAGGTGTGCAAGGCTGAATCTGCAGATTGGTAGTGTGGCTGCAACACAGGTGGGACTAGGGATCATAGTTAAGATGAGGGCAGAGAGGCTGATAAATTCAGAAGAGTTGAAAGGGCAATGTTAAGAAGTTTGACTTGTCATCTGAGAGCTACAGAGAATTAATGAAGGTCGTGCAGCACCAGGAGACGGGGTGAGATTTCTGCGTACTTGACAAGTCATCTGGGCATCAGGGTGGAGCCTGTGCTCAGCTGAATTTTCTAGAACAGAATTTGCTACTTGAATGCAGATTCTGCTTGCCATGCTCTCTATTTTTCCTGTTCTGTCTATGGGAGTACATTTTCTCACTTCATCCCTTCCTATTCACAGCTGTTTCTTAAGGCCACGTTAAATTCTCCCTTCACCAGTCAGCAAACTGCAAGAGAAATTATCGGGCACCTGTGACATCAAACAGACACAGTTCCTACCCTTGTGTAGAATTTTGTTTATGACAATGGGAAGTGAATTCTCTTTAATTCACGTTCCTGTTGGAATTTGTTCAGACCACTCGTGTGACACTTATTTGGAAATCCCTTTGTATTCCTCAGGGTTTTGTCAGGAAACAGTCAATCCTGACTGTTTGGCAATTTGCAAAGAACTGAAGGAAAGGGCTATGTACAAGATGTGAGTATGTGCTCTGATCCATAATGCTGTGTAACAAACCTCCCCACACATTGTGATATAGTGTAATAAGTGTTTATTATACCCATGGATTCTGTGGGTTGAGAATTAGAGAAGCTCAAAAAGAATGACACCTTTCTGCTCTATGACGCCTACAACTAAGGCATAGGATTTACAACAGCTTATAACAACAGTGTTTAAAATAGAAGCAGTCATGAGCACAGATTTATTCATAATAAATAAAGGGACCATGTTCCTAATTTATAATGTGAGCTAAGAGGTAAATATAACTTTGGGGCAGCTTAATACATTTGTCATAGTGACCTAAGGCAGAATTGCCACTTCTGTGAAGTGGATATGGAATTCCTTCTCTTTTTCTCAGTTTTGTAGTAGAGAAGGACATTAGGAAGTTACAGGAGAAAAGAAGTTGATCAGTTAGACTCTAAGAAAACCAAGAAAAATTGGGGGGGGGGGTGGCAGTGTAGGTAAAAAGGTGTCATTTTGATAAACTTCGGTTAATGTACCCTGCTATATACTTCTACTGGGATGGTTGTACACTGTTAATGAAGAAACTAATGCAAGGGAGATGAAGCAAAAGGAAGGCTTAAAGCATGTATTATCCTCCCTAATAAAGCATGTATTATTAGTGTTGCATTATGGATCAAATAAAATAATATATATGAAAACTGTATGGTACAAAAGTTCTTATTTGAAGATATTCAGGGCAATACTGGCATGAAATCATAGTGACTCTATTCAAGGCAATGTTCTAAAAGTACTAACCAAGATTGATAGAAAGCATCTATTAAGTACTTGATTCTCACTGGCTCTTAGCTCTTCCAACTGGATTTTTAATTGAATGATTTAGATAATTGTGTCCCTCTTACCCCTAATAAACTTTGACTATGATTAAATAGCCCAAGTAAGTACCAGATGAAGGACAGAGATCCAGAATCTTAAGTTTCATTCTGTGGTCTTTCCCATCATGCTGTCTCCCAATTTATGATTAGGTAGTACATTAAAAAGTAAAAGAAAACATAATTCAATGTGTCCCTGGAGAGAGGTGATAATTATATTTAGAATGTACTCAGTGCACAAATGCTCTCAGTTTTAAAACCATGATTTTATGGGTTTCCTGAAAGGGCATACAGGGGTGGATTTATTGTAAGGAGAAATCTTCAATTATTTTAAGTAGATCAATATGAATTCAGCATCTTGATTAGCAGCAGTATTGACATGTCTGAAACTCCAGTTTTATAGCATCTCCCAACATCTAATTATGGGTAAAAATGAGTTTTCAGGTGGCTGATCAAAGAGTAATTATTGTTTAGCCTCCATGGAATTTGAATGCCAACAAAGGAAGCAGAAAGCTTAGATGCGTATTTTAGTTGACTGATAGAGTTGTTTCCTATGTCTTTTTTCTCCCTTGCATCTGAATATTATATATTGTGTCCCTGTACTGCACACTACATTGACTTTAATGGTTCAAACCTCTAATGAATCAGTTATGTTCTATTCAAATTCAATAGTGTTAATGCATATTTTCATTTCTATGGTACCATGAAACAAAAACATTTCACAAAAATTGACTGCCTCATATATATGAACTGGAAGTAGCTTATGTGTTTTAACAATATTTTACTCTCCCTGCCTTATTCAATGTATTATGTTTCCAAAGTTGAGTTGAGGACAATTATTGTCAATTTAAAAAAGAAAAATAATCTTACCTAAGTAGGGATATGCTATAGTATAGGTGGAAATTATATACTATTGATTTCACTTTCAGAAAGAATAGTTCTATGGTGGCAATTTCTATTATGGTGTGGCTTTATCAAAAAAAATGGCTATATACAAGTTTAACTCCCTTCAGTGAATAGTTTCCTAAACGTTTATGTTATATTTTAAATTAATTCACATTGAACAGACTCATATTAGAACATATTTTCTCCCTTCCTTTCTGAATCCCCATTTGCCTTATACCCAACTTCCCTGAATTTGTCAATTGGATAACATCTCCTAGACTTAGAGTAAGTTTAAGCTAATTTCTTTCATTGACCCCACCAATTTTTAATTAGTCATTATGTCCTGTCACTTTTTTCCCAAAAAGCCACTCATATTTCTTCTACTTTACTATTTATACTGTCATTGTAATTCACACCGTAGGTAACTTGAAGAATTTCTGGGATGGTGGAGCACCAATCTTGGATGCAACAGGTCAAGAATTACAGTCACTGGAAACACCACCTATCTTACAATCTTTATTTATAAAGCAAGGAAGCTGAAACTCAGATAGCTTGAGGATTTTGCCAAAGGTCATAAAGTTAGTAACTGGCAGAAGTGGACCTGAAATCTCGGCCCATGCTTATTCCACTCTGCTACCATCCTACCTAAAAGAGAGGGACTTCTCTAATTATAATGCTTGATATCGGTTTAAGTGTGTAATTTTTTCCAACAAATTATAATTTCGTTAGAAAATTACTTAAAATGCCCTAGCTAGTTTGGCTCAATGGATAGAGCCTTGTCCTGAGGATTGAAGGGTCCCAGGTTCAATTCTGGTCTAGGGTACATGCCTTGGTTGCAGGCTCGATCCCCAGTGTGGGGTGTGTAGGAGGCAGCCGATCAATGATTCTCTCTCATCATCATTGATGTTTCTATCTTTCTTCCTCTCTGAATCAATAAAAATATATTTTAAAGAAAAGAAAATGACTTATATGCTGATGCAGTAAGCATGATTCTCTGTGAGTTAGAGTGTGATATAGAGGATGGTAGGAGGAAAACTGAGTGATTTTATTTACCAGTTGGTAAAACTCTAATCTCTGAGTATGATCACAAGATCTCTAATGAGGAGCTCAGTTTATATTTAGTTGATGCAGAAAATGGGGTTATGTTAGAGGCCACAGTGGAATCTATCAGAACAAATATCAAATTTTTATTTATCAAAAAATCAGCAAGACGTTGGGGCAGAGGAGCTGGAATGGTCCAATATAGTACTCCAGCTAAATACAGGGGTAGGCAAAAGTAGGTTTACAGTTGTGAGCAGAAGAGTTTATTCTTGTAAAGTAGGTCCTCGGTTATGATGGAGATCCATTCCTATGGTGTGATGTAATGCGATTTTCGCCCTAAGTCAGAACCGCCTACATAAGCACCTACGTCACTCACATGGAGCACAGACACAGCAGTAATGAAGTGAAACAGTAAAAAAAAATTAAAAGAAAGAGAACAATTCCTGACCTTTACTTGTGGTAAATAAATAATAAAAAACATAAAGCACATATGTACATACATCAAAATGACAGAACTTTTTTTTTTTTATAAATAGAGATGGTGATGTAATCACAAAACAACGTATGTCAAGTCCGACATAACCTGAGGACTGTCTGTAATATAAAGTAGACATGGAAATGAACGTAGCCCAACAGGGCTGGTAGAGTTATCTAAATTAGGGTGTGACTGAGGGACAGAATCTGACTATAGAAGTTAGTCAGTGGAAGTACAGAAAAAACATTACTGGCTAAAAGATTAATAGGACAAAAGCATGGAGGTAGAGAGAGTTTGAGGATGAGATTAAAAGCGGCTTCATAAGTAGCCATATCCTATCTAACATGCATAAACAAGCATACAGTGAAGGCATGTCATGAAAAGTCTGTCACATTCTATATAAAACTAGAGGCCTGGTGCACGAAATTCATGCATGGGAAGGGTCCCTAGGCCTGGCTGGTGATCAGGGCTGATTGGGGCCTTCCAGCTGCTGGCCAGGGCCTTCCTTTTGGCAATTGAACTCCTGAGGGGACACCTTGCATATTAGCCTTTTTTATATACATATATAGATGCCCTGTTGCTAGGGAGAGGAAGCCAGGCATTGCTATGTGACATCATTACCCGAACAGACACTTAGCATGTTAGCCTTTTTTATATACAGATGTTTTATTCTGAAGACAAGGTAGAAATATAAAAAATGGATTACAGGGAAACCTATTTTATTTCTTTTTCCCATTGACCCCTTCTAGCCTGTCCTTGTCTCCTACCCTAGACCTTCACCACATTATTGTCTGTGTCCATGGGTTATGCATATGTGCATATAAGTTCTTTGGTTAATCTCTTCCCATAACCCCCTCCCACCCTGCCTTCCCTCTGAGATTTATCATTCTGTTCCATGTTTCTATGTCTCTGGATCTATTTTATTCATAAGTTTATTTTGTTCTTTAGATTCCACATAGGAGTGAGATCATGTGGTATTTGTTTTTCTCTGACTGGCTTATTTCACTTAGCATAATACTAGTACTCTCCAGGTCCCTCCATGTTGTCTCAAAGGCTAAGAGATCCCTCTTTTTTTACTGCTGCATAGTATTCCTGGGAAACTTATTTTAAATTAGTTTGAGCCTATTTCAGACATTTAGATGAGAAATGTTGACAGCAAAAAAATAGGCGGTGGTGGTAAGATGCAGAGAATTATTTAGTCCACTTAATGGATAGAGTTGGTGATAAAAGAAAAAGGGAGCTTTCTGCCTTGAGCAGCCAAGCAGAGGATGGAGCCTTCCATGAATCTCAGGCTCTCATTCATTTGGCATAAAAAAGGATCAAGCACATGGCCAGGACTTTGTGTGGAGGGATATTAGACAGGATGAATTTCAGCTACCCCGAAGAGATTAAAGAAAAGATGTTTGAAAATCAATTGAATAAATAGGACTGGACCCCCAAGGAGAGAGTTGGGTCAAGTTTAGTCTACAACATAGTACACAGCATTTAATAGAGTGAACTAGTGACACACATACTCCCATCTATAGAGCAGAAAGGTGTTTGAGACTCTTTTTTTTCAAAATTCTCTGGTAGAAAAAATGTTAACTTGTAAATCACATTGTTATTTTCTTTAAGAGATATGTAGAAAAGCCATTCCCTGTTTCCTATGTGTTACAGTTCTCTATGCTTTCATGCTTTTACTCTAAAGCTATTTATATATTTTTATGATTATAGATACATTATCAATTTAATATACCATTATTAAAATTTGTAGATATAACAGAATACGTATTTGTTTCTCACTGCATGGATCTGAAACAATAGTTTGTTGTTGCTATTTCTGGAAGACTCTAAGATACCTATTTATATATAAAATTCACAATAATAGTTGGGCTTACTATTGCCACTGGAACACATTAGGTATAAAGCAGCAAATAAAAGAAATGCTGAGCTTTCAGTTTCTCACAGCAATAGGATGATCATAGCCAAATTGAAAAAGGCTTAACTAAAGAGATGAGCCTTGCACTGGAGTTGAAATTCAATAGGCTGAGGTTTTTATGGAACCATGAGAAAACAGAGTATCCAAACTTCTATAAAACATGCTTTTTCTTGAGTCACATGTGTTTTTAATCTAAGAACTGTAGCTACTGAATTGTACAATGTGAATTTAATCAGTGACATATTACTACAAACTAAAAACAATCAATAAATCAAATATATAGATCAAACTAAAATCCTCAAACTGTAGTAGCTAATACTTAGTTAAGTGCTCAGCTTTAAGGTATTCAAAATTGAAACAGAGACAAAGAGACTTTAAGACTTTCAAGAGTTTGGCTTTAAAGCTATACTTTTATACTGCCAGCACCAAAAAACCAAATTCCATTATATTAAAAAAAGGTCCAGGCTATAGACAAACATAAGAACCTAAGAGGATGAGGTTAAGAATTTTTAGTTATGAAACTACATTATAAACAGATTGTGGCAGCCGAAGAGTTCCTGCTTTCACCTTTGTTATCCTGATAGAAAGAATAAATCACACATCAGAGGTGATTTACAGATATCTGCAATAGAATGAAGAACAGTAAAGAAACAAAGGACATTTTAAGTGTCCATAATACTAACCCAGCAGAGTAAGAATAATGATAAAATAAAATATGCCATCAATCTGTTCCGCATGGCATCAATACTGTAAATGGATAATCCTCTTCTACCATAGAATCTCCAAAGAGATCCTTTCTCCCTTTCTTCAATATGGTAGTCTTGACTGTGGGATGCTTTCCATCCCATCTCAAAAATAAAAAATAAAAACGTGAAAAGTGAGGACATTTGTCCATATCTGTCCATCTTCATCAAGGCAGAGTCAATTGAGTAAGACAATTAGATGGACATCAATTCTCCCTAACTTACTATTAATTTCCATGATTCCCAAAACTATATAATTATACTAAGTATGACTTTTCCAAATGAGTGTCAACCTATAAATATATTAAAATACCTTCACTTCCTCTAGTTAGAATTTGTAAGTTCTACTAGGTAGTATTTTCACTTTTCAAAAATCTTCTCAAATCATGAATCTAATGGACACTATTTTACAAAATTTGAAAAGAATTTATGACTCATAAAACAGCAGACTAAATGCACCTGAAGTGCCCTCCGTAAGGTCTAACATACACAATGTATCTACAAGGCAGATATATCCCCACTTCATTAGTCATACTGATTAGAAACATGTTTTTAGAATAACAGAAACTTCTCAAACTGAAATGCAAACAGAGAAAAAAGTGAAAATAAAACAGAGCATTCAAGAACTGTGGGACAATTTCAAAGGTCAACCTAATTGTAAATGGAACACCAGAGGAGAAGAAAGAATAAAACAAAGCAAATACATCAAGTGATAGTGAGCAAGAATTTTCTAAACCACAGATCCAAACCCCAAAACATAAATACCTGCCGCTCCCCAAACTACACTTGAGCACATCCTATGTAAAGTGCAGAAAACCAAAGATAAAGAAAATCTTGAAAGAAGCCTGAGTGGGAGAGGGAAAAAGTCACCTCGCCCAGGGAGGAACAAGGATGCTCATTACAGGGACATCTTGTCAGAAACTATACAAACAAGAAGAGTTGAGTGAAATATTTAAGTGATAAAACCCCCCCACCAATTTAGAACCTTATATCTAGTGAAATTTTCCTTTAAAGATGAAAGAGAATGATTTTTTCAAGAAAAACGGAATATATTGCCAGCAGAACTACTCCACATGAACTGTTTAAGGAAGGTTTTTTCAAGCAGAAACAAATAATATCAGACAAAATCTTGAAACTACACACACACACACACACACACACACACCCAAAGTGCACAGAAAAATGCACAAGTAAATAAAAAATTAAAATTATTTTTATTATTAACTGTGCTGAAAGATAAATATTTAAAATAAAAAAAAATCTACTAGGTGTACCAGTTAATAATGCAGATTTTTTTCAATAGATGGAGTTACACATATGTTGATAAATATGCGATTTAATATGTATGCTATTTTGTTGTATTGACAGCAAGCTTCAAAACTTCATATGTCAAATTTGCTGAAGGTGTTAAATTCATAGATATTTTTACACTTAAAAATGTCGAATTTTGTGCCAAAAAAAGAGCATTTGCGGGAAGTTTTAATTCATTACTTTATTTTGAAGGAAAAGTTATCATATACTTCGGGAAGCTTATGATGAACATGCTCCATCTCAAGATACTTGTGAACACTGGTTTAAACACTTTAAAAGTGATGATTTCGATGTGAAAGACAAAGAATGTCCAGGTCAACCGAAAAAGTTTGAAGACCAACAATTACAAGCAGTATTCAATGAAGATGTGTGTCAAACTCAAAAACAACTTGCAGAAAGATTAAACGTAGCTCAGCAAACAATTTCCGATCATTTACAAACAATGGGAAAGATTTTAAAGGAAGGAAGTGGGTGCCACCTCAACTGAACAAAAGACAAATGGAAACCCGAAAAGTCATCAGTAAAATGTTGCTTCAATGGCATGAAAGAAAGTCTTTTTTGCATTGAATTGTGACTGGTGATGAAAAGTGGATTTATTTTGAGAATCCCAAATGCACAAAATCATGGGTTATCTAGGTCCATCAACATTGACTGCAAGGCCAAATTGCTTCGGAAAGAAGACAATGCTCTGCATTTGGTGGGATCAGGAAGGTGAGGTGTATTATGAGCTTCTAAAACCAGGTGAAACTGTTCATACTGATCGCTACTGACAACAAATAATCAGTTTGAACCACGCTTTGATGCTTTGATTGTGAAACGCCCAGAATGTGCCCGAAGACATGGCAAAGTAATTTTGCTTCATGATGACACACCATCACACACTTCAAAACCAGTTAAAGCATCTTGCCTGGGAAGTATTAACCCACCCGCCGTATTCACCAGACCTTGCTCCTTCAGAGTACCACTTGTTCTGATCAATGGCACACACACTTTCTGAGCAGCACTTCAAAACATACGAAGTGGAAAATTGGGTCTCTGAATGGTTTGCCTCAAAACAAGAAAAGTTCTATTGGGACGGTATCCACAAATTACCTGAAACATGCGGAAATGTGTAGCTAGCGATGGACATTACTTTGAATAAAGCACTTTTGATGTTTCTCTTGAAATTATCGTGTGTTTTTTTTTTATTACAAAATCTGCCATTATTAACCGGTACACCTAGTATATACTATGTGTTTATAGCATATGAAAAATAGTCTAACAAATTAACACAAAAGAATTTTGTTTGTAATATTATCCCTCTCTCCCAAGTAGTCTGCATCCTATTTATACTTTCTTTAGTCTCCCTTCCAAATTTATTTTTGGCCTTTTACTATGTCATTTTTCTGATTTGCCTATTTCATCTCTTTTGTTTTCCTCTTCCCACTCTTTCACTTTCTCTTTCCCTATTTCATTTGTTTATAATCAGTAGAAAACAAACACATGGAAAACTTAAAGGATAAAGAAGCATAACATATCACTAGAGTCGGACTAAGATTTGTCACCTATTATACCCAATTAAATAAAATTGGCATGGTATCAATTACCAAGGAGGTATTTTGATTCAGCTGAATTTGCAGAACACCTTCTTGGTGTCTCCTCTAACACTTATAATTCTACTATGTATAATGAAAACATAACTAATTGATAGTATATGATAAATTTTGGATTATCATATCAAGCAATTTGTATATATTTTCTTGTTCAATGCCTACAGTGACCACAATAGAAACTATTTAAGTATGATCTTATAGCGTATCCAATATTTGTGTGTACATGGCAGACTTGGAATTAAAACAGTGAATATAAAATATTAGTATACATTACTTATTTTTACTATATCATAAACTCATTAACAACTACCATTGTAATAACTACAATATCTAACAGAGTCAATAACTGATTTTGAACAAATAAATTAATGACTAATTGAAAAAATAATGCAAAGACTTTTATTCTATAGTTGTAAAACTCAAATATAAAGTTATAATTATAAACAAAAGACAAAAATTCGTGTTAAACGTTGGAAAATAAACACTTTATTTTCTTAGAAGAAATTATGCAAATCACAAATGTTTACCAGCAAAAGACCCAAGGAATTAATAACCCAGAAAAATATCACTGACCTCAGACAAACCACAAGAAGAGATAATTTCATGGGTTATGGAGTGGCTGTTCTTTAATGAGGAGGCCTGATGAGACAACCTATGATGCTCTAGCAGTAGAGTCTGAGAAATTTGAAGCTTGAAATTATAACCTGAGGCATTCTTTAGTTCATTTCTGATGTAGAAAGCTGTGTATGTTTCCATAGCAGAGGATGTATAAAAAAAGATAAGCTAATTAATCAAAAGAGGGAATTAATTGAACATAAATTATCAAAGTAAAATTTGGATAAGCTCTTGATGAAGAAAGGACAGTATGCCATTACTTGTAGAATAATTACTTATCTTGCATAGCAAAAAGCAAAAGAGCCTAAAATCAGATATTATCATATGATATTAAATTTTTAATAATGAGCATAACTTGACTGTATAATATTACCTACATAACATTCTAACCTTTTTAAGAACATTTTCAAATATTCCTGAACAGGCTAAACAAATATTTTATAAATATACAGTGTTCCTCTAAACACTAAAACCAATATATAAAACTTATGAAAATACAATTTTACAATTCTCAGTGCAGAGTGTGACTCTGAATTATAAGGCATTTCTTTGGTGATGAAAAGATTCAAAGAGCATTATTTAAAATACTAGAGGTCCAGTGCATGAAATTTATGCACTGGGGTGGGGGGATCCCTCAGCCCGGGGGATCCCATGGAAAGCTGGCCTAAGCCAGCAGTCAGACATCCTTAGCACTGCAGCCAAGGCGGGAAAGGCTCCCGCCACCACCGCTGCGCTCGCCAACTGTGAGCCTGGCTTCTAGATGAGCAGTGCTCCTGCTGTGGGAGTGCACTGACCACCAGGGAGCAGCTCCTGTGTTGAGCATCTGCCCCCTGGTGGTCAATGCACATTATAGCGAGCGGTTGAGCGGCCTTAGCATGTCATTAGCATATTATGCTTTGATTGGTTGAATGGACAACCGGATGACTGGACACTTAGCATATTAGGCTTTTATTATATAGGATAGGGGTGGGCAAAATGATTTGTATTATAGTTGTAATACAAAAAAATAATATACTAATTAATAAATAATAATACAGGCAGTCCTCGTGGTTACTTCGCCATTTCCCATTTATTTATTAAAAAAATGTTCTGTCATTTTGATGTATGTACATATGTGCTTTATGTTTTTTATTATTTATTTACCACAAGTAAAGGTCAGGAATTGTTATCTTTCTTTTAAAATTTTTTTACTGTTTCACTTCATTACTGCTGTGTCTGTGCTCCATGTGAGTGACGTAGGTGCTAAAGTAGGTGGGTCGCGCCGTAGGAACGGATCTCCGACGTAACCCAAGGGCCAATTGTACTATAACCTGGAACTCTCTGTGTCACCTCACTTTGCTTTTCTCTACTCATCAGCATATCAGTCTTTTTCTTGAGTCTCAAAGAATACTTCCCTTTGATTGTGCTTCAGATTTGTCACTTCTACTAAAATCCCCAGACTTTCCAGCAACTCTACTCATGACTGCTTATCAGGTAATAATATTTTAGGGATTAGCTCTGATCTTAAGATATTGCCAGTCTCTTAACATTGACATTGAGAAATAGTAAGCCTCAGTGACAATCATCTATTTTTTAACTCATTAAAATGTAATGTTCTTGTAAAACTGAAATATCATTGTTATGCAATGAAACATATCTGTGGGGTGGAACATATGTGTGTAAGTGTACAAAAAGAAAGAACTTGGATGAACGATAAGTGAGTATGAGATCAGGGGATATGAATGAAACTGATAAATTGAGACTTGATGTGATTGATCTTCAGTGGTCTCAGAACTCTGTTCATATAAGGCCTTGAAAGAAAACAAAGCATCCTTTATTTAAGTGTTTTAAAAATTCTGTTGCCTCTTAAACAATCATTGAGCCACTGTCAGAATTAGTTGCCTTAGAAATTAAGAATATATTATTTTACGGTTTTGACTCTATGGGTAAATGGCAGTGAGTGAGCTCTCTTCTATGAGAAGTGAAAATGTTATTTAGCTATAATATTGATCACCATGAATCTGTGGTATATGAATATATTTGGAAGGAAAATGTCTAATCCTGATGACTTATAGAATGAGCCATTATAGATATTAGAGGCTTACTTTGTATCTATTATTCTACTACCAACTGTACTTAAATCAGAAAAGTAGAGGTATCTCTAATACAAGTTCTTGTCAAAACAGATAACCAAATTAAAGATATGCTCATTTAAATTTAGTTCCGTTCCATATTGTATTCCTGTCTGCTTCTCATTCTTGGCTCAGCCTTGGGTTAGAAGTCTGGAGAAATAGGCCAATTATTCTCCCACTTCTCAATACTTTTACATTACATTCAATTTTGTAACTGGTTCATGCACTTAGATTTGGATTATCATGAAAGCAGTAATTGTAGATTTCATTTTAGCCATAACTTGAAAATGGAGACTCTACAAATAAAGCCTTCCTATACTTCTAATACTATCTTTCCAATCCTACTTGAGAAAAAAAAGATCCATATAAAAAATTGCAGCAAAATGAAAATGATCTCTAACTATAATTTAGAGCTGCATGAATCTGTGGTAAATGGAATATGTTTGAAAGGAAAGTTTCTAATCCTAAAGACTTTTTCTAGAGCCTTCCATTAAAAATAATTAGGGGCTTACTTTCTATATCTTATTCTACTTTCAAATCCTACTTCTCTAAACTACCAGAGATAGTGACATAGACTTCTATGATAAAGTTTAATTTTTAGAATTGTTTTTCAGATTGTGTGATGATAGGAAAATCAAATCTTCACTCTCTTTTCTTTCTATCTCTAGGTATGGATGAATGTATAGGTTAAAAGAAATATATATGTGTGACACAATACTTACTATTTTGTAATTATGGTAAAGTTATTACTATTCTAAAAAATTAATGCATTAATTCAAATCCCAAGAACAATTAAAAATCTCTTATTCCCTCCTTTTACAAGCAAGAAGATGGGGTTTTGGGTATCAACAAGTTTGGTTATCATAGTTTTTATGTAAAAAAAAAGTTAATAAAATCAGTAAGGGATGTGAAAAAGCCCTATCAATGAGAAACCAAGGATCCTTTTCCTAATAACAAACAAAACCAAATGACACCACTCAATCAAGTTTACAAATATTTTACATTTCAAACATGGAACCTGATAAACCTGTACACAAGTACACCCAGAAAAAAAAAGATTAAATACTTTTATGATTAAAATAAAAGAAAAAATATAGAAATTAACTCAGTATTTATTTTCAAAGTATGAATTAAGCGACAAAATAAAAAATATGAGAAGGATTAAAAGATAATTTATATAGATAACAATTAGAAATTAATGTAAAAGGACAAATCCTATATAATAAAAACCTAATATGCTAAGTGTCCGGTCGTCCAGTCGGCCTTTCAACCAATCAAAGCATAATATGCTAATGATATGCTAAGGCTGCCCAATCACTCGCTATGATGTGCACTGACCACGGGGGGGGGGGGGGGGCAGATGCTCTGACTGGTAGGTTAGCTTGCTGCTGGGGTCCAGCCAATTAGGACTGAGTAACATTGGCCGGACAAGACCTGGAGCCCTCCTGCAGTCCCTCCCAGGCTGGCCAACCTCCCGCATCCCTCCCCAGCCCTGACTGTGCACCAGTGGGGTCCCTCGGACTGGCCTGTGTCCTCTCGCAATACAGGACCCTTCAGCAGATGTCGGAGAGCCAGTTTCAGCCCAACAGCAGAACGACTGGTCACTATGACACGCACTGACCATCGGGGGCAGACGCTTAATGCAGGAGCTGCCACCTGGTGGTCAGTGTGCTCCCACAGGGGGAGCACCACTCATCCAGAAGCTGCGCTCATGGCTGGCGAGTACAGTGATGGTAGCAGGAGCCTCTCCCGCCTCCGTGGCAGTGCTAAGGATGTCCAACTGACGGCTCAGGCCCACGGGGAGCGGGCCTAAACTGTCAGTCAGACATCCCTCTAGGGCTCCTGGACTGTGAGAGGGCACAGGCCGGGCTGAGGGATCCTCCCGAATGCATGAATTTCATGCACTGGGCCTCTAGTGTACAGAATAAAAGATCCCAAATCTAGCTTTAATAGCAAGAATAAAATAAACTTATAACAGCCTAATAAAAGAAGGGGCAAATATTCATTATTCAGAAAGAAAGAAGTATATATAACTATAGTTTTGAAACAGATTATATAAAAATACCAGAGATCTTTGAATGCTACTCTATGATTATAAAGTTGAAAATGTAGACAAAAATATCTTCTGAAACAAAAACTATCAATGTTGATGTAAATAAAAACTTATCCCATGAATTTATGGAAAACTTGTGAGTACAAAGGCTGTAACCTATAGAAGAAAATAGAAAAGTAATCTCAAAATTTAGCAAGTGTTGATTTTGGATATGGATTTATGTAACCTTTAAAGCAAAGCTTCCACAACAGTGTACAGTAGCCTACCGGTATGTTTAGATCAGCATTTTGGCATCTTAGGAGCTTGAGTCACCATTAAAAATTAATGGGATGCCACTCCCCTACCCAAAGAGTTTTTGTTTATGTGAATTATGTCTACCAATATTTACTGTTTTAGAAATTAAAATTGAGAAATTTAGAAAACATTTTATTGTATTTAATTATAATAACAAATACATTAGACATTAACTTAAAACACACTAGACATTAACTTAAAACACACTTTTTTATGAAAAAAGTATAATTTGAAAAATTATGTATTTTTCAAATAAGAAAACTCGGGAATAGTGCCATTGTTTTACATTTAAAGATATTTCTAGCATGGCTGGTGTGATTTAATGGTTGAGTATAAACCCATGAACCAAGAGGTCACTGGTTTAATTCTTGGTCAGGGCACATGCCTGGGTTGAGGACTTGATCCCCAGTAGCGGGTGTGCAGGAGTCAACCTATGGATGATGTTTCTGTTTCATTACTGTTTCTATCTCTCTCTCCCTCTCACTTCCTCTCTCTCTAAAGATCAATAAAATAAATAGATAAATCTTCAGCCCAGCCAGTGTTGCTCAGTGGTTGAGCATCCACCTATAAACTAGGAGGTCAGAGTTTGATTCTGGTCAGGGCACATGCCCGGTTGCAGACTCAATATCCAGGAGGGGGCAGGTAGGAGGCAGCCAGCTGACCAATGATTCTCTCTCATCATTGATGTTTCCATATCTCTCACCCTCTCCCTTCCTCTCTGAAATAAAAAAAGTCTCTCTACTGCTTGATTTAATAGAAGAGAACTTGATTATCATATATGATATTTCATTCAATCTGTTGTAATATGGTGTTTAGATTGAAATATAAAAAATTGGCGTCATACAAATATGTATTTGGAAAAAGAAACATATTTCAATAGGTTTTTCATATAATTGGAAATATTTTTTGGTACCCCACCAAAACTTGACAGATGGCATTTTCTTAAAGGTTAGTTTCAATGTAGAATCTTAAACCTATACAAAAGTTATTCATATTTAGTTTAAACTTCATTGGTCTCTCTTAGATGTCAAATTGATATTTTATTCATAAAACTTTTAATATAATGCATTGATCAAATGGAAATCTTGGTTTTCCAAATGTTGATACTTTTCCTGATGCAATATAAAAATAACATTTGCTAAGATCACCACTCCTCTCATCTGAAAAATCGTTAACTTGTGAAAGGCTCTTTGCCTTATTATGCAAGATACAAGTTTTCCAAAATTTTAGTATTTGCTTGAAAACTTGAATTTCATCATTGGCTACAAATACTGCGAGCTTTTCTTAAAATGACATGCTTACTTCATTCATTTTTGAGAAAATGTTTGTAAATAATTCTGTCTGAATAACCATGTTTTGTTGGTTATTCCTTCTTGTAAAAATATATTCAATGACAAAAGCAAGTAAGTCAGTCTATAACTCAAAATTAAACCACAAAGTTCTCTGAGACAAACACTGTACTTCCTATATAAAGCAGACATGCTGTGTATGTAAGTCCTATGTTGTCACACAGAATATTAAAATAGAACCTGTACCAAGTGTTGATTTTGTATTTTTTGTATTTGTTGTAAAATACTATTTTTCTAATTCCTTGAGAACATTTATAAGTGAAACTGGATATTTTCTTTTTTCCCGTGTATTACGTGTATATGTGATGAAACATACAGGTACAGTTTGGTGTCGTTGCTTTGATTCATGCTAACATGCAAGAAGTTTGATCCACTGCTACTTTTGCTTTATTAGTGCAAATAAACCACAAAACAAAGGAAGCAAGTAACACTTTATGATTATTATGAAAATAGGTTTTGCTTTCTGGACTTGTGAAAGAGTCTTGAGAAATATTCAGGATCAACATCACATTTTGGGAACTTTCAGTCTAGATAATGAGTTATAACTTTGGCAGCGATAAAAAAAGGAAAATTGTAAAAAATTAAAAGTAATAGAGATATAGCCTTATGAGGTTATAAACATTTATAAAGCCTAAAAGTCACAGATAGAAAAAATTGGCACAGCAAAAGTCACATAAATCAATGAATTAGATTATAGATTCCTGTCCTGAAAGAGATTTAAATATATTCTGCAATGAAATAAATGAAAACATAGCATTTTAAGTGGGAGAAAAGATGGTTTATTCAACCTGTGGTGTTTTATAATTGGTCCTAGATCTGGTTGGAAAAAAAAATCATATACCAAGTAAATTCTAGAGTGATTTAAAAATAAAAAATTAAAAATAATTTAAAAGAAAATTAGGATTATATTTGTAAAAATTTTGAGGGTTTCCTCCTAAATGAGACTAAAAAATTAAATGATGTAAATAGAAGTGGGAGTAAAATCACTGCAAAATAAAAAAATAATGAATTCCAGAATGGCATAAATATAAGAATGAAATAAAACTATTATTTATTAACACTAATATACAAAAAGTTCCTACAACTTAATAAAAAAAAGAAAAACTACCCAATAGAACACTGAAGAAAAGATATGACTCAATAGTTAGAAAAGGAAATGAAAATGTTTAGTAAACTTGAAAAGATTTTCAGTGTTAGTCATATTTAGAGAACTATATATTAAAACAAAATGAAATACCATTTTTCACTGTCAAATTCACAGAAATAAAGAAGGATAACTTCTGGCAATGAGAAGAAGAGGAAAATGTATTACACATTACTAATGAGGAATTTTAAATCACATCTAATATATATTAATGTCATCAGGCAACATTTATAAAGCAAAAATAATATGACTTTTAATTCAGAAATGGTACTTTTGAGGAACACTTCTTTTGGAATTAAAAGGACCAGTGAATAAGTAAGCACAAGTATGTAAGACTGTGGAAGCCTTGTTTGTGGAACCAAATCTTAAGAAATAATAAAAAATCCTGAAATTTTTTAATGGGAAATTGTTGAAATTTTTGTTAAATCCTTGCCTTAGAATATTATGCAACAATTAAACATGAATTAGATCTATATGGCTAAGTGGAAGAATTTACTTATTAAGTAAGAAAAATAAGTAGCAAAATAATGCATATTATATATATATATATATATATATATATACACACACACACACATACATATATATACTAGAGGCCCAGTGCACAAATTCATGAACAGGTGGGGTCCGGCCAGCCTGCCCTGATTGGGCCGATTGGGTAGGGCTGGCCGAGGGGAGGGCTGTGGGCGGTTGGCCGGCAGGCCCCGCCTCCTGGTCGAACTCCTGGTCAAACTCCCGGTTGAGGGGAAAATTTGCATATTAGTCTTTTATTATATAGTATGTGAAAGAAATTGGAAACTGAAAATAGAGGAACATTAAATATATGTATTTGTGTTTTGTTATAACAAATTTATACAGATATTAAAATAAAAAAGTAGTGGATATTTTGAAGAACTATTTAATATTATACTTCTCATATTTTATCACTTGCATCATGCAACTATTATGAAATGAAAGAGAAGAGAGAATAAAAATAGTTATTGGAATAATTTAGATTAAATTATTAATTTTGATACCTATGTTAACTTCAGGATTGATCTACAATATGTGCCATGACTCAAATTACTTCTCCATATTTCACTCATCACTTTGTCTAAGTACCAAGACCCCACTCTTAATTGTGAGTAATAATATTTATAAACAATAGGACAACTACCATTCCCCTGTTCTTCAGTTTCTCTGACTAATATTAATCCCAAAGTCTTCCATACACATTTAGAACATATAACAATTTATTCTAACTGATGATAATTTTGTGGTCATTATAAATATTTTTTAACGAACATTTTTAATGGTTTTAGAAGATTTTTCAGTAGGAAGGACAAGGAGGTTAAATATAGTAGGTAAAGGGAGAACAAAGAAGGACAGTTTGTGTCTGGGATCACATCAATTTTTATTAAGAACTAGAGGCCCAGTGTATGACATTCATGCACTTGGGGTGGTGGGCACAGTCTGCACCCTTTAGCAGTCCAGGAGCCCTCAGGGGATGTCCCACTGATGGCTTAGGCCTGCTCCCCATGGGACATCCTTAGAGCTGTGTGCCGCTGCACTCGCCAGCCATGAGCCTGGCTTGTGTTGAGCTCCTGTGTTGAGCGTCTGCCCCCTGATGGTCAGTGCGTGTCATAGCGACTGGTCATTCCACCGTTAGGTCAATTTGCTTATTACCCTTTTATTATATAGGATGCCTATTCATTTGGTTACTCGCAATGGTTTTTGTGTAAATAACTGAACTTCTCTAAGTCTCAATATCTTCATTTTATAATTGGAATAAGAATAATGTATAACTAATAAGTTGATGTGATGATTGAACATGTTAAGCTACCTAAATCATAGTGCTTGTACGCAGTATTATTACTATTAATAGAAGCCTGATGCACGAATTTGTGCATGGGTGGGGTCTCTTGGCTTTGCTGGCGATCAAGGCTGATTGGGGCCATCTTGCCCAGTCCCCATCGGGGCTGATCGGCCTGGGGGAGGGACCATGGGAGCTTGGCCGGCCATGGGAGGTTGACTGTGGGAGCGCACTGACCACCAGGGGGCACTTCTGCATTGAGTGTCTTCCCCCTGGTGGTCAGTGAGCATCATGGCGACCAGTTGACTGGTCATTCAGTCAGCTGGTCATAATGGTCACTTAGGCTTTTATATATATAGATTATTAGGTTATTTATTGTATATTGGACTTTAAAGAGGGCCAGAGTTATGCAAGGCAGATAAAAAGGAGGTATTTTGAGAAGAGAAATGGTTAGAGCAAGGATTTTGATTTGTAAAACAAAACATTTAAGCTAACCTCCTAAGAAAAGTGTACGTTAAGTCTATATTTCATAAGTTTTTAAATTAAATTTATTGGGATGACATTGGTTAATAGGATCACATAGGTTTTAGGTGTAGATCTTGACCACTTATCTTGTCAGAAAATTTGTAAACGTTTTATGACAGCTCTTGCCTGTGTATTTGTTTTACATTATCTGTGTATCTGGCTGCAAAGAAGTATAATCTGTCTTCTAAAAGCCAAGTCATAGATAAACTTAAACCCTGTTTACTGACCTGATGCTAAAAATTGACCCTTGGGGATCAATCATTAGCTGTCAGAATGAAAAGGAGCATTTGAGATAAGCTGGACAATGGATTAAAAGATTTTAAAATATTGACTAGTCAGTACTATTTTAAAATCAGAAAAGAAATTCTAAGGAAATATTTTTTTTAACCAGAGTCCAAGGATTATTTTAAATAAAAAGACATATATGTGCATATGCGCATACTACTCACTTAGCTAAAATAACCTTGCCTCACAGTAAAAATTTTTTTTGCATTTTAAGTCTAAATTTTCTATTGTTGGATTTAATAGTGCTCATTAAATCATCATGTTGGCAAAACTTTCTGTCATTCATGTGCTATAGTATCTGTAATGTTAATGCAAAAATTAATAGTATAATAGAAAAATTGAGCAGAACAATAACACTATTCTTGTTGAAATAGCCATGATGGGTTCCAGGAAAATGAAATTGACACTCGGATGAGGACCAATCTCTGGGTACATATCTTCCTATTGTCAGATTTGCAGACTTGTATCTCAAAGGGTCCACTAGCCCTACCTGATTTGACTCAGTGGATAAAGCATTGGCCTGCAGACAGAAGGGTCCTGGGTTCGATTCTGATCAAGGGCACATACCTCAGTTGCAGGCTCTGTCCCTGGCCCCTATCAAGGTGCATGCTGGAGACAACAAATTGATGATGTGTCTCTCTCACATTGATTGTTTCTATCTCTTTATCCCTCTCTCTCCCTTCCACTCTCTCTAAGAATCAATGGAAAAACATCATCAGGTGAGAATTAACAACAATAAAAAATATAGACTTTCTTTACTCTGCTCTCCTTGATTTTTTTTATTTGCAAGAAAACATATCAGTTATTTTGTATATGGCAGCACTTTAACATGATAAAGAAGTTTAAATGTTTTTAGATAAATTTCATCATAAATATATTCAGAAATTCTCATGTCTTTCTAGCACCATATTTTAGACAATTTAAAAAGTTAACACTCAAGCTTTACAGGAAAGATATTAGTGTCTTAAAGACAGGCTTTTGTCAAAGATGTGTAAACTAAGATCAATAAAAATCGGGAGTTTACAGTCATACAATTCAATAGGAAGTCACCTGCCTAATTGGTGTGAATATAAAAGAGGAAAAACTTTTAGAGGACAATAGTTATAAAAGTAAAAAGGCTTTCACTTTTTAACTCATCAATTAAATTTATAGGCATTCATCCTATATAGATATACTTGGAAAAATATTCATATATGGAGATATGAATATAGACATGAATGCTCTTTGTTGCCTGTTGTAGCAAAAAAAATAGATATGATTGGATTATACAACATTAAAGATTATGCATGTTTAAATATATAGATATAGACATACGGATATTGGTATATTCACTGACATATTTTCCTTTATTGCATTTGTATTGCTATCCCATCAATGATGTCTTCTCATAGGTGTAGGCCAGGTGGCAGTCACGACATAATGTCTCTGCCTGAACATATGCAGACAAAACTACAGCATCAACATCTGCAAAAGGGTGTCAATGGCCTGGAATAATTCAGAACTCTTTATTCTCTGAAAAAAAAAATGATGATGGATTAGGGTTGGAGAAGATAAGAAATTGAGATCTTTAATAACATTCCTGAATCAAAAATACACTTTTTACACATAATTGCAAGGCCAGCTTAAAAGCTCAGAACCATTGATTTTTAGTTACGTACTTTAGAGTTTCTTTAAGAAATACTTTATCACTAATGTTCTTGATGGCAAGGAGCATAATGCTCTGTAGAAAAATCTGACGTGGCATATTTTACTGAGGCAAATTTTGTCAATCAAAGAATGCCCGCAATGAACAGAAAAGTTATCATATCTTGTCATTTTCCTGTTGCAAATATTTATGACTTTAATTTAGTATGGCAAACTCATTTTAGTGATTGACAGTTGATGTCATGCGGTGGTCAACTTCAGGTAATTTTCTTAGGAGCTCTCACCGGAGGCTGATCTTTCTCTTATGTAAATGGATGATTAAGCTCCTTTGTCTAATTGTCCAATTGTAAACTAACCATTCAATATGTATAGATTTCTTACAGCAACACTTTAAAGAATGAGTGTTTTTGCATTAGCAGTATTTGCTTGAGTATTACTGTTCAGAGCTAAGGCTGTGTATTGATGAGCTATCACCCACTGCAGCTCTGATACCTGCAGAAGTGCCATTCTTTGAAATGAACCAATGTTTTCACTATTGGCTGTTCAACCTTGCAGTGGTTTCTATTACATTTTCTTGTGGGTAAATAGGGCCATCTGTCTGAATTAAATCAGATTTACCTTATTGCACTGATCCTGACACTCATTTTTATTTTCACATTTTAATATCTCTGAAATTGAGATGTATTTCACAGTTGATGATGCCTTATAATTAATGTCAACTAGGAAGATGTTGTGGTCAAGGCATGTGAAATTTTGCAGGTGAAATAAGCACAAGCAAGCACCAAACCATTTTAGACTAGAGACCTGGTGCACGAAAGTCATGCCCGGTGGTGGTGGGGGGCGGTTTCCTCAGCCCGACCTGCACCCTCTCCACCTTATTGCACTGATCCTGACGCTCATTTTTATTTTCACATTTTAATATCTCTGAAATTGAGATGTATTTCACAGTTGATGATGCCTTATAATTAATGTCAACTAGGAAGATGTTGTGGTGAAGGCATGTGAAATTTTTCAGGTGAAATAAGCACAAGCAAGCACCAAACCATTTTAGACTAGAGGCCTGGTGCACGAAATTCATGCCCGGTGGTGGTGGGGGGCGGTTTCCTCAGCCCGACCTGCACCCTCTCCAATCCGGGAGCCCTCAGGGGATGTCCTACTGGACTCCCTCTGCAGGAGGCAACCGGGCTGATCAGGGGAAGGTGCTGCCCCCATCACCCCGCTGCTGCTGCCATTGCTGGCTGCTGCAGCCGCCAAGGTGTTTTCATCAACATGGACTCCAGTCCCTTCACCACGAAAAAATGACAACTTTTTTTAGGCATTTTCAAGATGTCTCTTTCATAGGATATCACCTTTCTTCCTTTCTTTCTTTCTTTCTTTCTTTCTTTCTTTCTTTCTTTCTTTCTTTCTTTCTTTCTTTCTTTCTTTCTTTCTTTCTTTCTTTCTTTCTTTCTTTCTTTCCTCACCTGAGGATATTTTTTCCATTGATTTTTAGAGAGCGTGGAAGAGAGAGGGAAAGACAGAGAGAAACATCAATGTGAGAGGGACACTTCGATTGGTTGCCTCCTGCATGAGCCCTGACCTGGGCCCCAGCCAAGGAGGAGCCTGCAACCTAGGTACATGCCCTTGACCAGAATTGAACTCGGACCCTGCGGTTGGCAGGCCGAGGCTCTATCCACTGAGCAAAACCAGCTAGGGCAGGATATGACATTTCTTAGCCCCTCCAGCAGTGGACCTTCATTTTTTCCTCCAGGAGTGAGGTGGAAAAACCCTAGATCACCTTCTTGGATTCTTATTACCCAAGTTACCAAGAACACTGTGAGTGGTGTACTGGGAGCTTAGCCAATGAGCAGTAAGAAAAGGTGTTTCCTCTGCAGCTCACGCTCAGAGGCGGGACTGCCATTGTGCCCCTGCTGGCAGGTCCTGTTCTCTGTGGGCCTGCTCACTGTGGCGGCGGCTGGCAGGCAGGCCCTACTCCCTGCTCTCTGCGGGCCCTGCTCCACCCTGCTCTCTGTGGGCCTGCACCATCCGTGGCTGGCCTCTGTACATCAGTCCCCTCCCTCCCACCTGCCCATGCAGCCTCCCCCTAAGCAGTTGTGACTGTTACAGTGTCCTGGCTAATTTGCATATTACCTATTTTATATATATATATAGAGAGAGATTGTATTAAATATGGTACTTAAATCTTTAAAAAATGTTTATCAAATTAATATGTGCACACAGCTTAAAAATAAAATTGGATAACAGACTATATTATGAAAAACATAATAACATAATTTTGGCTTTATAGCTATGTCTGTGAAAAACACTTACCTGCTTTTTCTTGATTTATGAACTTACTAAATTGTCTATATACTCCCTGCTATAAATGAGAATTTTGTGTTTTATACTCTCATCCTCTTTCCAATTTAGTCCTCAAGCTTTCCTCTCACTCTCAGGTCCTAGTTTATGTCATTGTACTTCAACGTTTACATTGTCAAGTTGATTTTTCTGCCATTCAAAGAATATTAATATCAATTCCTATTCCTTGTGCTTTACTCATGTTACTTCAAATCATGCCAAATTATGCTTTGCCTTTCATTTACAATGTTAATTTTCTTTAAAAAATATTGTCTTTCGCAAAGTTGTGACTTGCTTTAACCTATTTTTTGTAATTATATGTCTTTATTTATTATCATTTATGTTTTATTTTAATGTGTCTTCAAGTAATTTTGCAAGAGAAAATGTGTTGAAAGTTAAACTCTGATTTTTTTTTCATATTTGAAAAAATATTATATTCACCTTTAATTGAAAGCAAGGTTGAGTATAGAACAAAAATAATTTTTTCATGGATCTTTGAGCATATTTCTTCATTCCCTTTCAGGAAACAATATTACCACTGAGAAGTATGCTGTCATTTCGATCCTTTTTTCTTGTAGGTGATCATTTTTCTTTCTCTCTAGATTTTAGTACCTTGTATTTATTCTTTGGGTGTAGAAAGTTCACATTGAGGTTTTTAAGTGTTTTGATTTTAATTTCATGTGCTAGTTACTGTGGGTAATTTTAATTAGAAAATTTCTAATTTCCTTCAGTTCTGGGTCATATTACCTATTATTGTTATTTCTTTTAAAATATTAATTCATTATCTGCATTCTCTCCTTTTAAGATTTTGAATATCAATTATTGAGCTCACTGGAATACATTTTCTTTAATATTTTACATATTTTTTTTGTTATGCATTCTGCAAGATTTTTCTTCGGCTTGATCCTTAAATGACTCATATAATCATTATTTTTGTAATTATAACTTGAGTTACTTAGAGCTCTTTTTTGTTTTCTCTTTGCTGCTTTCCTTTGCAATTATGGCTGCATTAACTGCTCAATCTTTTAAAAATATGAATATTTTAAAGTTATTTTCACCCAAATTATTTTTATATTTTTTCTTCTTTTTCATCTATGATTTCTCACTTTAAAAAAATTGAACATGCTCTGCCCATCATAGGATATAATCAAATGTAGTTCGTTTTTTTCTATTCATGCTTAGGGATGAGTCAGTAACCCTGAGAGTTATGTATTAAATCCGTATTGGCTGGTAGATTTATTTGAGGTATGTGGGTACTTGGAAGCCCTCCAAATATCTTGGATTCCAAAGCCCGCATTACCTGTCCTAATTCTCCTCTTCTGTCATTGCACGGGACTCTCTTCAATTTGTTTGGAGAATAATCTTTATTTTTTAACCTGCAGTGTAAACACCAAGTAGTACCATTGTTAATTTTTTTCTGGTGGTAGAAGAAAGTAAAAGCTCCACTGAAGAAAGTCAATTAATTCTCCCGTTTTCCACACCACCCTGCCCTTTTGTTTTCCAAGTACATGGATTTCTAAGTTCTTAATCTTTTCAAGATATGACTATTGAGGTCTGCACATGCCTTGGCTATTGTCCTCTCTGTGGGTGTTCTGGAAAGTTTTTTACTTTGCTTTTTGAGTAATATGTTTTTTTTATCTACTTTTTAAAATTGTGGGGGAAGCAGGGGATGGAGGCAATTGAACCCCCTTGCCTCAGATGGCCCTCTTACAATTTCCTCATTATTCTAAGTTTATGCCTTTTAATTCCTTTCTTATCTTTGCAGTAGGTCATAAGAGGGAAAGATAATAGAATCTTAAATCATAATACCAATATTATAATTAAAATATTTGAATTGATTAGATAAAATATGTGGTATATGCTGTTCAATGGACTTCATTTTCTTTAATACATATATATATATATATATATATATATATATATATATATATATAATGAATAAGAAGTAGAAATAAAACAAGGGGAGCATAGAGTGGTGGGTAAAGTCATAATCTCTGTAGAGAGGATATGCTAGGCTCCGGCAATTTAGGGATGTATGACCTAGAAATATATTTCTCCTCTCAAAACTTTATTTTATCACCTGTCAGTGACATAAGTAATATAATTTACCTCATAGTATTCTTGTAAAATTCAAATAAAATTGTGGCATATAAAGAACTTAATATGGGAATTTGTGTAGGTAAGTGGTAAAGGGTAACCCTTAGTCTTATTGATATTAGTAAAGAAAAAAAATTCTATTACCTTATCTAGTTTATCACTTATTTTTGTAAGCTTGTTTTAAGAGCTTGGTCTGTACAAAAACAACTTTTTTTTCAGAGTTTATTCCATTATCAAACATTTATTGAGCAATAAAAAAAGGAGCTGTGTACTATTGGAAGAATAAACCTACAAGCCTAAACTTACAGTTCTGTGTGACAGGGACCATCATGTTTATAAGCAGAGCCCCGTGCAATGACAGATGAGGAGAGGGCTGACTCACACTAAAGGAGAGACAAGGTAAAGGGCTTCAGCTTAACAACTAGCCAGTCAGCAAGCAGGGTGGAGAAACTCAAATAGGGGAAAAATACGTGCAAAACCTTCAAATATTAAAAAAAATTAAACTTAGAGCATTTTGAGCTGAATGGCATTGAATAAACTAGAGTAAAATGACTAGAATAGAATTGAGGTGTTCAAAATGGCATATGTAAATTACTATACTTTCAACGGAACCTTGAAGGGGCTCAAGGGGATAAATGTATCCTACAGGGAAAGACATTAGTATCGATAGTATCACAATTTGCCAACATTTACATCTTCCTTTAATATCTCACTTTCTAATCTTTCTCCTGTATGGTCTCTTTCCCTTTATTTCCCTTATGATCCCTTAGACATATTACTGCTCAGCCAGACCCTCAGGGTAGTATGCTGCTGATCCCTGTACTAGCCCAGCTGTCTAAGAGTAAAGGCCATCATCTCATTCTGTTCACATTTTTCAAATATATTCAGCAGTTCTGCAACCTGACAGGCAAATGGTCTGGCAAAAATTCAGATCCTGACACTAACCATGTTAGGTGACATGAGTATGCACAAAAGAGTAAAGTAATTCCATTCCCAGCTGGCTATTGAGAACCCATATTCATGGCAACAAATTGTTGTCATGTTGGCACTGCTAATATGTCTGAACCTGTCATAACATTGAAGAATTCACAGCCCCGATTCTCTTTGAAGTCTTTGCTTCAAACAAAAAAATTAGAGTCAGTAATCCCTGTCTTAGGCTGGCCCACAACAAAAACAAAGTTAAATGGACTTCAAAGGAAAGCGCCAACTGCCCATCCACTGGGAAGAGAGATAGAAGAGAGCAATCATGTGGTATACGCAAGATTGAGGATGAGAGTAAAAACTGTTCAGATCAATTCAACTCACTTAATCAGCCATGAGTTAAAAAAAAAGAATCATTAAACTTAGTCAAATGGAATAATTTAGATCAAAGACTGAAAATGACCAAACAGATCTTCTTCTAGAGTGCTCCCAGCGTCAACTGATCACCTGTCTGAACAACAACAACAAAATGCATCAGGCAGATATTTCCATGAGTCAAATGTCTTAGATGAAACGAAAGGGAAAGAACTTCACCTGTAGAGTTTTCTGCATCAGAGATGTTGAAGGTCAGGGAAGTTGGGAACTGGAGAAAATCTACTACTCTGCCAATTTGCAAATGCATCAGAAACAACCATGTTCCAGTGCAGAATATTTCTCTATTCAGGGTGTTTGCCTGCCTCTATTCTCCTTCACCCAGAAAGCTTTCTGTCTCTAGCTACTCTCAGTTGGACTAGATATTGTATTTAAATTAACAAACAAAATGGAGACAAGCTCATTAGCAATGCATGATGACTGAGCTGTGGGGACCAATGGTAATAAGATGATATTGAAAGATAATATTGTATGTCAACTGTAATTGAAAAATAAAACATTTAAAAAATATGATATTGGAAGAATTCATGTCAAGCCTAATCTATTAAATGTTTTTATAAGGAAGAGCATAAAACATTGTTACAAATTCCTCAATGTTATCAAATTGTATGGTGTTAAACCATATAGAAAGGCAGAAATTAAAACAAATAATGATTTTAATATAAACAAATAAAAATGACAAAAGAAAGGAAAATTTAATGACTGAAAACTCACAAATTCTTACACAGTTAAAATACTGACCCCCAAATCCAGCAATAGCCCTTTGTACTATAGAATGATGGAGTGACAGTAGCAGTCAGTACTTAAGCAAGATTTTAAAAACTGTGGGTCATTTAAGTGTATCTATACTGAATGATTTATTTGCACATCTGTCATTCTAAAATATGTTGCTTCACATAGCAATTTAAATGCCTCTAATGTCCTAATGATAAATTAATCCTATTGTTTCAGTAATTTCCTAATACTCCACAGTTCTATAAAAGTTCATTGTCGTTTTCCATCATGTGTGACAAATTCAAATGTGAATCAGTATTTCACATGTTTAAAAATAATGTCATTTTTGCTCTGAAAAGTAATTTGATTGAAAAACAATTTTACTTTTTATGTAGGGTGACCTGGAAAAGGAAGCTATTGGCAAATTATACATTTCATTATATGGAACAATGTGTGGTTGAAGAGGCTGAAAGAGACCTATCAGGTTCAGACAAATTGGGTTTAGATATCAAAGTGGGAGACTTGTGTACTATGGTTGACAACTTGTATTAAAATCATTTTGGAGTAGGGGAGTACAAAATTTTCGCTTCCCAATTTGTTAGCACAAATTTCAGAACTGAAAAGGTCATTGCATTTGAGAGAAGCTCTGGAGGAGGAGGGAAGCTATCTTAAGGGAAATGAAGAAGACTGTGTTCTAAAGCATGAAATGACAGGCTTTGACAAAGGATACAAGACATTTTTTTATCCAAAACAAATTTTCTCAACTGAGTTGGGCATTTTGCAATTGAATCTCTCATCTTGACTATTAAAACTCGAAGACATTAAGTTTTGGTGGAAACGTTAAACAACACCCTGGAATGTAATTTGTAAAACCCAGTCAGTGACCTAGTTTCTTCAAAGAGCAAATTGCAAGGAAAAAGAGAAAAAAAGGAATTGGAACTTGGCACAATGGCAGAAGGTTGGTTTCTCAGTTTTCCAGTCCCACTATATGCATTGCCAAAGGGTGCACATGAGTTTCCCTGCCATGCTGGGTTTGGGAGTAAATATTGAAGGCTTTTGATTTACATTATAGAACATATTGGGAGGTGGCACTTCTTGGCTGTGCCCTGATGTAAATAGATGGTTACACAGACTGGCATCTGTTTCATGGATGCCTTGGGAGTTCTGACAACCAGCTTTCCAATGGACAGCATATCAAGAATGAGAAGTCTGGCATAGTCTTCAAAAATATTTTAATTAGAAGTAGCAATCATGAAACAAAGATTTAAGATTTTCTTAAAAAATTGCTTCTTTGCTGTAGTATTTTATTGAATGGGTGGCATTATTTAAATAAAATAAGAGATTTATCACGTAGTATACAAAAGCAGGCATTATAGGTAGATTGCATAGAACTTGTTTTTTATATTTCAAATGATACGTATTTTTTTAATGCACAAGCAGAACATTTTAATGGAAACTTTAGAATCAGTGGCTATGCCAGCCTAGACTCCCAAATTACCATGGCAAAAATAGTGTTCTGGTAAAGAGAGTGTATTTCCTGGGGGGTCTGAAGTCATCCTTCAGGGTTCTTACCCCTGCTCAGAATATTGTCTAATCTACAAGATATTGATGGGGGCACATTTTTAGTAACTGATATCAAGAAAATTCAATTGATTAGGAGATAATTAAGGAGGTAAGACAATGGCAATTCCTAAGTGTCTTTATCCAAAAACCTGGAACTGAACCAAATGAAAGATTCAAAAACAAACAAACAAAAAACTTAGGAAAAAAATTCAGGAGATCTTTCTTTTTTAAAATCGCCTCTTTTTATTTTGGAATAATATTTAACTTATGGAGAAGATGCAAAGATGTACAGTGAGCTCCATATACCCTACACCCAGTTTCCCGCATTGTTAACACCTAATATTATTACCATTCGTCAAAATAAAACACTGATGGGCATATTACTATGAACTACATTCTAGACTTTATTTGAATTGCACCAGTTTTGTTTTTTTCTTTAAAGCCTTCTCCTAATGTGCTCTTGCTGGTTTACGTTACCCATGAATACATTGCATTTGGTTGTCATGTCTCCCCCGTCACCTCGGGTCTGCGATAGTTTCTCAATCTTTGCTTATTTTCATAACCTTGACAGTCTTGGGAAGTACTGGCCAGGTGTCCTGCAGAATGCCCCCATATCTGAGTTTTTCTGTTCCTTTTTTTGTGATAAGACTGGAGTTGTTAGTGTTTGGAAAGGATACGGCATATGTCAAGCGCCCGTCTTGTCACATGATGTGACAAGGAGGTGTATGATGTCCACATGACATCACTCGTGATGTTAACCTTCATCACTTGGTTGAGATACTGCTTATCAGTCAGGCTTCTGCACTGCAAAGTTACTATTTTCCCCATTATCAACTTTATTATTGTGAAGTGAGACTCTAAGTCTATGCCACTAACATAGCAAATAAGGGGTGAAGTCAAGCTTCACCCAGAATATACCTTTTACCTAATTTTCACTTAATACTTGTTCAATTATCAATGAATGGTTTTTAAATGAAAATACAATAGTTTTCAGTTCTTTCCATAATATCTTTCTGTATATGCCCCAGCCCCAGTATAAAGCAGAGGGAACGTATTCATCCTTGATTAACTCTGTACTGCACTGACAACTCTCCCTCCACTATCAATGTGCACCAGTATTTTAAAGTAGTTACCATTTTATTAGCATAATTATTTGACAATTATTGTGTCATCCTTCTAAGGTGGGTCCAGAAAACTTTGGTTAACTAAATATTGAGGAAACTCCCAGTGCTATTGCTCACATCCTTTTTCTCCTTACATTCTCTCTCTCTCTCTCTCTCTCTCTCATTCTCTCTCTCTCACACACACACACAAACACACCCTCTCACCCTCCTCTTTACAATGGTGTTCCTGCATAGTGTCCTTCTTTACAACCCTGGTTTGATAACAAAAAAATCCTCCATTGCCATCCTGCCTCCTCATTTTCACTTTTTATTGTTTTTCTTAGATCATTTATGTTCTTATGACTTTAGATCTTGATTTTCATTTTTATTATCCCCATTTGGTGTAACCAGCCCGCTTGGTGTTCTTGAATCTGGCTCTGAATAGCTCACATATTTTACTAAGTCATGTAAACCTGTTGCCAGTCTTTGTGGAACCCTGGCATAGAAATCCACTTACGCAGCTTATGAAATAGCTATTCTAAACACACACATAGAATTATGGAAATGTTAAAGTGGAAACAAATAAATCAAAGCTTTAAGACCATCATTTGGAAAGTAGCTCTGCATCCATGGTGCTTCTAAGAAATCCTGGCAGTAGAATTTTCGTTTGGGTAGAGCATGACTCAGACTCTATAGGATCATAGTTCAAAGTGAGAGGGGAGGGTGATGGCACATAAACTTTCTGAGATAGTGCGTTCAGCATGCAGCCCACAGCCTACCTCAGCCCTGGCTGCCCTGGAGTTAGGGAGGGCTTTTCCACTCGTCTGTCAGCTGTCATTGTGCATCAAGGAGACAGAGTAGAGGATATTCCTCCTCAGTAGAAGCTGGAGGGGAAAGCAGTTCCCTTTACAAGGAGAAGAGGACTGAGCAGGAATTACAAGCCCATCCGTGCTGTCATGGGATCTTTTCTGACAAGCATCATGACTTGTGGATGCAGACATGGAAAATTCTCCTGCTATGTTACCCATGAAATGTCAATAAGGTGGACATGCCCAAATGCTAGTGACTTTTAAAGCTATAGAGAACACCTATGTCTGGAGGGAATAAGCAGAATATTATATGTGGTGTGATTTGAGGACTACTGAAATGATTTCCAGCCCCCAGACTTCTTAGTTTTTCTTCTACTGGACTGTTTCCTCATACTCTTGATAATTGAATTTATCTCCAAGAGTACACCTACCAATATAGTGGTAAAAGCTTTCTTACAGAGGGAGCTACTGAGTACTCTTGCCTCTTTGCAACTATATTTTTCAGTGCTTTATTAAAAAATTTTAATATGTTTTTTAAATTGATTTCAGAGAAAGGAAAGTAGAAGAGGAGAGAGAGAGAGAGCGAGATAGAAACATCAATGATGAGAGAGAATCATCAATTGGCACCTCCTGCACACCTCAAACCCCGGGGATTGAACCTACAACCCAGGCATGTTTCCTGAGCAGGAATTGAACCATGACCTCCTGGTTCATAGGTTGATGCTCCACCACTGAGCCATACCAGCTGGGCTTCAGTGCTTTTATAGATAATGTTCAGCATATGCAACTTTGTTTACTAATGGCTTCCTGACCTGAGAATTTCCGAGACAGGAATTTTATTTCTCTTGTCTATGTGTGCTCCGAATTTGATTGCTGTGCCTGGCATATATAATTTACAATTAATATGTATTGAATTTAATGCAATGAAAGAATAACTAAAGAATCTGTAATCCCAGACTAGTGCTTTTAACAAGAATTAGTTTAATAGATTAGCCAGCTAAGTATGCCTAGAGAATGAGATAAGAGCAGCTAAATTTCGATATGCTTCAGGTAGACAGGTCTGAGCAGAGGTTCAGGGAAGACATCTCCTAAGGCGCGTTTAAAATCATTGGTGTGGCAGGAGACATTCAGAACTAAAAAGCAGTTGGGGAAGTCAAAATAAAAAGAGATGGAAAATACTTCAAAGCTATTTAAAAATTCTGAGGCATTGGTTTTACTAGGAATTTCGAAAGCCCAGTGATTAAAATGCTGAAATATTTCCTTCCAATTAAACTTCTTTTTATAGTTTTGAAAATATGTACCAACAATTAACTCCAAAGAGAATAATCGGGATTGATAGTCGCAGAGGTTCAGGCCATTAAACAAGCTAAAATAGGGCACAGAAAACAAACACACATACACACACACACACACACACACACACACAAGATTTCCTTAAATCCAGGGTGAAATGGACTTTGATTTTCTTTTGACTTTTTTTGGTCTTGTTTTTGTTCTTGTCATTGCTGTTGCTTTAACAAAGGAAGCATATATGTTACTCTGCCTTTTCAAATCATGAGCCCAATTAAGGATTATTGGCATGTCGCATAATTAGTTCAACAAAAAGTTGTCTAAAAACAGTCAATTACCTGTTTCATGTCAGATGTTGGAAATGTTGTTACCCTAAATAATCTTTAATTATTTGACACAATTATGCTTGATTAATATATCATTAACAAAATTTATTAATTGGTATGGTGGGTGAAAGAAGACTCCTGTTAAAACTGTGTCGACTAAAATATAAAATGAAAGAATCTCACTTTTGTAAAAAATTATACTCTTATAAGTCTGTTTTGTTTATTTAAATGTGACAATGTCATTTCAGTGTCATAAATTTGGTACCTCTGATAATTCATTTATTTTCTATAAAATTCATCTCAGGCAAGAAAATACATGTGTATGCTTTTGAAATTCTTTGGAAAAGCCTTTCTTTGTGAGTGAAAAATGGAAAATCTTTAGTCACCAATTGTATTTTTGACATTGGAGAGCTCAAAAGGTACATATATTCTGTTGGAAAGAAGCTGATATTAGATATTAATAAATCTTTTCACTAGCTAACATCTCCACGTTATATTATAAAAGCAGTGCATTTATATTTATGGGATATTTTTAAAAGTTATTAAGTAGAGAATAAACTCTTGTTACTTTAAAATACTCACCTCTAGCGATATCATATAGTGCTTAGAGAAATGTAAATTGAGATAAACTTTCTGGAAGATAATGTATCCTTTGTTTTTTTCTAGATTCATACTTATACCTAGTTGTAAGTATGGCTTTATGTGAAAAGGAATCACAAGTACTTTATAATTTGTTTGCCAATAAGTTCATAGTAGTTTTAAAAATTTCAAGAGATCAATAACTCATTATGTTACAAATACATAGTCTCTTTTCCATTATCAACCTTTTCAAGAGTGGTCAATATTTCCTACTTATGCTTCCACTCAGTCCTAAAATATGCTTTCTGTCCTTATTACTTCATTGAAATGTCTCACCAAAGAACTCTTAATTATCTGAACTAAGAACCCATTCATTTTCTTCATTGTCCTTAATATTTTTGTGATTTGGAGACAGGCCCTTTCTGCCTTTCTGGAAATATCTCTCTCTTGGCCTCCATGATACTATATATAGCAGTGTCCTTATATCTCCCAGACCCTCCATGCTTCCAAGTAAGCACACTTTCTTTTTCATCTCTTGTGAGGCTTTCACCAAGGGCTTTAGATGCATTATCTCATTTAATTCTCACAATTCTATAGGGAATTCTCAAGCACAGATTTGTGTTTCCCTAGTACGGTGACACCACTGAAAACTCTGCTTACACTGTTACCTGTTGGAAGCTAGTTTTTCTGTGATTTCATGGCCTCCTGACTAACACATGTTCAGCTTAGAAATCTGCAAATGCTCTGAGCCAGTAAAGTGGCAAGTGTGGGATTCACTTCATTGTGTTTCCTTCCTCTTAGGGATCTTGGTTTTTCAAGTTCAACTGCCTTAGTTGTACTCTGATGTATGCAAATATGTTTTTATTGATTTTTCAGAAAGGAGGGGAGAGGGAGAGAAAGAGATAGAAGCATCAATGATGAGAGAGAATTGTTGATCGGCTGCCTCCTGCACAGTCCCTACTGGGGATCAAGCCTGCAACCCAGGCATGTGCCCTTGACTGGAATCGAACCCGGGACCTTTTAGTCCACAGACAGATGCTGTAACCACTGAGACAAACCAGCTAGGGCTTAAACATATATTTAACATAGTTTTATAGTAGTTCTGGGGGGAAGATTCAGTCTGATCCAAACTGTTCCTTTAAGGCTGGAGAGGAAAGTTTTTAGCAGTGCATCTTGAGTGGCAGTCTGATAACTCTATCTTACTAGCCCATGATGGGATCTGAAGATTGTGCCAGTATATACCAAAACTGCTTCCTAGGAAGTCTCACAATGTCAGCTGAATCAAACAGTTGATTTATATTTCTTGCATGCCTTAGTTGATTTACATTCTTGATTGACTTTTATCCCATGTCTTTAAGTCATATGACCATAGTCCTGTCTACTGTATTATATAATACATTTTAATGGAAAGTGCTTTATATCAGAGATTTGAAATCCAGGTTTATAAGCCTGACGCTGCCTGATCTAAATGTAGAACTTTTAAAATGTCACTTAACAACTTTGTGTTAGCTTCAATCAAATGGTGGTAATGACTGTTCTTTGCCTGTTTCAAAGTAACAGAAAGTACGCATATGTGAAATGTTTTGAAGTCACTGGGAATAGTACTTGATATATTCAAGGTAAAAAAACATTAAACAGAGTGATTCTACTTGGCTAGAAATACCCATTATATTTTTATGGATCCCTTTTTATTTACTTTTTTTTCTGAGAAAATGAGAAAATTACTGACTCTTAGAGCTTTAAAGCATAGTCAACTGCAAAATATTGTCCTTTTGTTTTTATTGTATTCTATATGTACTTATTTGTTCCATAAAAGACAAAAGATGCCTCATTTCATAATAATCACTACCAATGTTTGAGATTTTACTACCTTACAGAAACCTGGAAAACCTTGTTTCTAACCCTTAGCATGGCTATTTGTGGTAAGCAATATTTCCACTGTACAGATCAGTCCATAAGTACTGAGTAAATCTTCAGGTTGAAGATAATTACAAGGTAGGGTGAGAGATTAATAAGGCAAAACCCCAACTTGTCTATGCAACATCTTGGGAAATTTTCAGGGAAGGCATGTCCTGTTGTCAAAATTTAATGTCTTTAATCTTGGTTCACTATAATGAAATGTGTGCTGAGTCTGGTCCTTCCAGATTTTATACGGTCAATGCTTTATGAGCAAATGGCTGGATACTGGGACATAACCAATACCCATTATAGGAGAAGACATTCTCCATCTGCTATGTGAACATATGCCTATGTGAGCCATCAAAGTAAAGTTGAAAGCAAGTAAGACATATGATGTCAGAGACCTGGAAATATTTTAGAAAAAAGTCATTAAAGTAAACCTTGAAGGAAAGGAATATTAACCCAAATTTTCTTCACCCATTTAAATATTTCATTAAGATTTCTATTCACAAAATGATAAACCGAAGAAATAACTGGGAAGAAATTACTTTTAAGTTGGGAAAATTTCATATAATTGTTGAGTTATGCCAGCAAACTAATAAAAAAGCCATTTATGACTACTTTGCAGATAGATAGCTCCCCAAATAACCGTATATCACAACAATGTAAATAAAACATTGACTTTTATCACTTTGCCTTAAGGAAGGCAATATGGATGGTTAAATCAAATAGCTTACTGTAATTTTGTCTGCCCTGTGATAAATATTCCAAATTATTCCTGTGCTGATGGGTTTACTGGCACTGACCACTCTAATTTTCTCTACCAGTCTTTGCCCAGTGGATTCCTCCATTGATGCATGCATTAGATTTCTACCTGACAACACTATACACTCGAGCACATTTGAAGAAATCATTTAAATTGTGAGGTCAGGCCAAGGAATAAAATGTACTATTGAAAAAAAAATCATGACATTGTATGATCCAGTTATGTATGTATATTTTCAAAAATTATTCTTACTCTTTTTTACCATTAAATGAGAAAGGATAATCAATTACTCTATGAATAAAGACTGTTATAAACCAATATAATCATGAATAAGATCAGCAAAATAAAAATTTATCATACAGAGAGAAAGTTTATTCTCAGCATTAGTGTGTGTGTTTTATTTATATTCATTATTTAATATACAAAAAGATGAGAAGGTATTTAGCCGATTATTTTCATTGCATATAGATAGATGAGAAACCTCTATGTGGAGATTGCTGCCAAGTTAATTATTTTAAAATTTTACTCTCATTACATAGCTCTCTATTCAAAGAACTTCAGTTGCTCTCAATACCTTAATCTGGCCCCAAATATTTTTTACCACATTCCAACCACTTTCTGTTGGCATGTTGAAAGTGACTATGAGATCCTCATGCAATTATGACCTTAAGTGCAGAGCCTGTATCTAATTCACCTAACAGTAGACAGTGAATACTGTACTTTTCTGCTTTTCCTTAAACTTATCAATATCTTTCAGGTCAAGTTCAAGTATGATGTAATTAAAGACATTCTTTTTTTTTTAATATACTTTATTGATTTTTTACAGAGAGGAAAGGAGAGAGAGAGTTAGAAACATCGATGAGAGAGAAACATCGATCAGCTGCCTCCTGCACATCTCCTACTGGGGATGTGCCGCAACCCAGGTACATGCCCTTGACCAGAATCAAACCTGGGACCTTTCAGTCCGCAGGCCGATGCTCTATCCACTGAGCCAAACCGGTTTCGGCAAGACATTCTTGTTTAATTCTTAATGTTTGTGCATTCACGTTGGGATTTCATTTATTCTCCTGTTTTCTCTAATTTATGTTCAGTGCATCCTGTATCATTGGGGAGATTGTAAACTCCTTGTTGGTAAGAACTCCATCATCTGCTTTTTGCACTTCCCAGATTGCATTGTGTAGTGCAGTGTACTTCGTAGGTATTAAGCAAATATTGGTAATTTTGAATTTAACTTAAAGTAAATATTTCCTATATACTCAGCAGATATAAAATATAACCACCGCAGTTGCATGATCACATCTTCTCTCAGTATCTCTTTGTTTTTCACTCTAGTTAGATTTATTCTGTTTGAAGAGACTCAGTAACTCTAAATATCCTTTGAAATTAGTTCAAAATTGTTATTGCCAAGGTAGATTTAGTAGTAATGGGAACACCAGATGCTAATAATATCCTGACAGTGTGACAGGATCATTGAAGTTGAAATAAAATGACATACATGGAAATTAAACTTAAACTGTGAAGTGACATTTAAGTATCAAGTATTATGATTGGTGTGTCCACATTCTGTCCCAATGGTGTGTCACTCCTCGATCTACCCTAAAACTAGAACCACATGAGGAGTGAGATTAGGTATCACATCCCTTGTGAATGAGGGCAGAATATTATTTCTTAATTCCACTCCAAATGTGGATCAGTAACACACAAATACACAGAAAAATGAGATAATTTCTCAATTATGACTCACTGCCCTTTTAAACAAAGAGATATAATTGATTTTCTCTGGTTTCCCAGCAGTAGCTGGCAGAAAAAGAAATGGTATTCCTGACCTTCACGATGTTGTATAACCTGTGAAATTAAATCAGGATGGTAGAAAGTGGAAAGAAAACAAGTGTTTGCATTGATCTATAGAAATTAAGTGAATTGGGTAAATATTTGTCATGGTGAAACATGGCATAATAGATAAAATATATTAGATTCTACCATATTCTACTCAATTTTTTTTTTTACTATGAATCATGAAATAAAAGAAAAACCTTGGTACTTGGGTTAAAATATACAGGAATGTTTTCTTTATTGATGACACTATATTTATAATTACCAACTAGATGAAAATACTTTCAGCAGCAAGTAGACGCCTATTCCCCTAGAAATCTATCTGTCATTTGGGGATGGGTGAATTATGAATTGACAAATGTTGTGTCAATATTAATGCCACTTGATGATCTAGAAACATTATAGGTCTACACATTTACCTTAGTGCTTCTTGTTAATAATGAAGAATAATTGGAGCTGAAGGTAGTCTGTTCAGTGATTCTAAAGGAGTAACAGGCAAACCTGGTAATCTTAAAAAAATTGTCTAGCGTATCTTCCCTAGTGAAACTTACAGAAAATTAGCTGTTGAAATATCACATAGTTAAAGGGTTCTCATGAAGGATTTGTAGTTCACTAGGCCTACATGACCATATTAGTTCTTCATTTTTTTCTGTTTCCAATTTCTCTTCTGATCTCTTTTGTGTAACCTATTGCATATTAGACTGTGATGCACTCTTCTTTAAAGCAGTTTTATTTCCAGATTTATCTGATGATTTTTTTTTTAAATTCAGGATCTCTACCTATTTTCCTCTGTTGGCAAAGAAGTTGTTACACAGTATGCTGGCTGCTTAAAGAAGGTTAATGGAATGTTGAAGGGATGGCAGAAATGGGTCAGTGGTTGCCTGTATGAAGTGGAGCACAGCGGCAACATAGAATATGTTCATTCGTGGTCAGTTAGGGTCGTGCAACCTGAAGGAGACACTGAAAGTGCTAAGGTTAGAAGAGGATTCTTTGGTTTAGATTTTCCATTGCAAAAGGTACTGGGAATCTGAAAGGCTTTTAGATGTCAGAAATTCTTGTGAGGTAATGATTTATTCATAGATGATATTCAAACCATCTGAATGTTAAAATTACTTTGCCTAATTAGAACGAGAATTTTGAGAAAATTGTTATTTGAATACATACAATAAATATTAGAATAGATTTGGTGATGTTTCTGTCTGTGAATATAAAAGCTAAGGATAAAAATATATGTGCCTGGGGTTAGAAAACTGAAAAAAAAAAACGGATCAACCAACAAATGCCTAACACTAATTTACAATTTATTCTTGTGAAACTTCAGTCTGATTTTGTTACTTTCTCTGACTTTCCTAGTATATTTTGAACAGATGAGAACAAGTACTATTCATTTTTATGTCTTTGGAACTTACTGCAGTGGCAGAGTATAGTTAGCAAAAATAAATGTTTGCGGTATAAGTAAATAAATGAGTCAATGGAGTTTTAATTTATTGGAGACATCTGAGAGGTTTGAAGATTCAATTGGAAAAGAAATTGGGGTTTGGATTTTATTATTTTGTTCCAAACCACATTTGTGGATATTGGGTAACATGGTATTGGGTTAGGTTTAAGTCCAGGGTTTAAAAGATACTTATGGATAGCAATGCTCAAAAGTGCAGATTGCATAGTCTTTAAAGTGGACTTTGTGGGTGATCTATAGAATATAGCATTAATATGTTTTAATACCATGACTATGTTTACCCTCTTAAAGCATCAATATTCAATTTCATGGAAGGAATTCACTGAGTCATCTGTAGCAAGAACTTTGTCACTCCCTTGTACATATAGCATTTTGTATAGTTCAATATTCAATGGGCATTTGAGTATCTATCACCTATTTGTTATCTGTCATCTATCTATCTAGCATTTGAGTATCTATCACCTACTTGTTATCTGTTATCTATCTATCTATCTATCTATCTATCTATCTATCTATCATCTATCTATCTATCTATCTATCTATCTATCTATCTATCATCTATCATCAATCTCTGGCAGCCGTTCTAAGGGACATCTTAAAAGGCCATTTCAAAAGGCCTCTGAAAAGCTGATAATTTCTTTATAGTTTACAATGAAGTGTTCACTACATTTAATACTCACAGGGGAACTTGCATTTTGTTTTCCACTTTGGTGCATCTTATAGTTTCCCCAGAACTAACATAATGATGTACCTAACTGAGATAATAAAAGACTATCGCCAAAAAGTTAAATTAGTTTATCTAATTTCTTCTGTGAAAACTTCCACATGCACTGCCTTATATCATAAAGCATTGAAGAGCATGTATTGACATAGATTTTAGGTTGGATGGTATCTGGGTATGCTTATTTAACTTAGACCCAAATGATTTCACTCTTTCTCTTTCAATTTAAATGTTATTTTTTTAGTCCAATTATGGAACTGTTTGCCCTGGGGAAATAGTGTGTTAAATAATTACAAGCTATAAATTTCAATTTATCACACTACTGCTAAACAATCTAATGAGCCTATTATAGACGTCCTCTACCTGTAATAAAAAAAAAGGTCCATTAAACAATATCCTGTCTTAAATTTTAAAATTTACTGAAGACCTATTATCTGAGGATTTGTCTGCTAAATTCTGGGCACTGGACAGAGAAAGAGTAAGGAACATGATTAAGAGAAGTTCCTAGATTATAAAAGAAGTTTACCACTTCCCTATAAAGGAATGAAAGGTAAAGACATATTGATAGTTTGCTTAAGAATGGGTCTAATTGGAACAAAGGTGATGAGGGGCTATTTCTGCCCATAGGTACAGAAGGGCACACTTGACAGGGGTATTAGGAGAGCTGGGCATAGGAAAAGAACTGTGTCCATATTTTCTTCCACAAGCATAATTTTTAGTACAGAAATATCCTGCTGTGGGATATCATGTGTAAAAAAAATGTGTGAATTTAAGGAGCATACTAGCAGAATGAACAAATATCAAAGGACTCAATGTACTGTATCGCAATAAAATCTATGTTCTCAATTATTGGATAAAAGGGCAATGCACACCCAAATTATGTCTCCTGACTAAATTAAAATAAAACAAAACAACAACAAACCAGTTCTTCAATTGGAACTAACCAATTTATTGACACTTGAAAGAAAGTTTTACTGGGGACCCAATTCTAAGACAACAATTATTTTCTCTAAACACTTCTGCCAGTCTAATGGTCATTTCTTCATAACTGATCTCTCTTTTCACTTGGGCTGATTGAATATTCTTAGCTAATGGCTTTCTGCAGTTTTTCTCGAATGGGTTTAGGTATGGATTTCTATTCTGCATAGTATATAATATGATTTAGATAAGTAGATATGCAAATGTTTCCATGGTTTTGAAAAATTTGCAACCATTGTTTCTTTTCCTATTGCCTCTCTCCAACCTCTCTATTCTGTTTTTCTTGGACCACGATTAGCTGTCTTTAGAACTTCTCATTCTATACTTCAGATTCCTTAAGATTTGATTTCACATTTTGGCTTTCCTTATCTATGTGCTACATTCTTGTTAATTTCTTTAGTGTCGATTTTCAGTTTATTGATTCTTTGTTTAGCTGCAGTGATCTGATATTTAATCCATTCATGGTGTCTAATTAATTTTAAAATTTAATAGTTTGTCTTTTGGGATATCTTCACATTTGTCCAACAAATTAAGACAAGGGGTTGAGCATTTGTGTCTCTGAGGCAACAGCCATTAGACTTGGTGTTAACTAGGGAGGAGATGTAAGATTGGGTGACACAACTCCCTTTGGCTAAGGCATATTAATGGACAAGGACAAAATACAAGCTATTAGTAGCCTGCACTCCCCGCGCGCCCCCCCCCCCCCCCCCCCCGCCACCAGAGCTAGGGGATTAGTTGCCTTGTTCCTGAAGGGAGTAACCTAAGGTACCTTGGCATCCACTACAGTACTACAGTCTACTCCTTGACTCCTCAGACCTCATTATTATTAATAATGTCACCTAATATGGGAATAATTCTTCTAGGATTTGGTTGACCCCCGATTCTGGGGAAACAAGTAAGGACAATTGGTGGGATAAACTATAGCGTCTAGCTGCTGCAATTTGTCTCAAGGCTGTAATTGACAATTTTCTTCTTTTTCTAAAAATTCTCAACTTCTCTGACTAGCATCTTTGCTGTTTTAGGTAAATAACTGGTTAAGTTACATAGACCTTTATTTCTGAGGAGTGTGAGTTCCTGGTCACCATGTCCTTCTCACATTGTGACTGCTATACGTGTCCATTCATCACTAAAATTGAGTAGGGTATTATTCTTTCCTTCCCTGTTGCTTAACAACAACCTTCTTCCTTCTCATGATCAGGGTCAGTTACCCCTGCCAGCATGTCTCTTTTCCTTGTCTGCTTGTCTTTTGGCGTGAAGAGTTGAAAAAGACTGACGAGCAAACACAGATTGAATTTTAATGGGACTCTTACTTTGCTCTTTGATAAAAGACTCAGTTCTTTGGGAATCAGGACATCAAGACCTCAAGGCCTTAAATTTGTCGAGATAAGAAGGATAAATCACCCAAGTACATTACTGGGAGTAATGGTCAGTAGTGCCAATCCTTTTTCAAACCCTTAGGTCCTGAAAACATTGGGTACCAATTAAAGGTATATATTGCATCCTACATAGTTCCTCATCCTTGCAGGATATCCTTTCTAAGCACCCTTTAAAATACTATTCTCTCTATTAGGCTGGCAGTGGATACCATGGGCATATGCATCTCCTTTGCATCTCCTTTGCTGTAAAGCTGTTCCCTTCCTCCATGACATTGTTGGTAGGTTCTCATGTCAATGGATGAAACATTCAGTAAACTTTAAATAGCGGTGCTAGTCAAGGCTCTACTGGCAAGTTAAGCAAACACATTCCTGCAATATGTATTGATCTCAGTCGTGATGAATAGCTGCTCTTTCCAACGTAGAAGAGGTCCAATATAATCAACTTACCCTGAAATGGCTGATTGGATTTCTCAAGATACAGTGCTATACTGGGGACTCAGCATAGGTCAATGTCGCTGGGAGGTTAGACATGTCAGTAGAGGAAAATAGATTAGTCTGGATCAGTGGGAATATATGTTTGGGGGCTCATGCATAGTCTCCATTTCTGCCTTCATAGCTACTCTGTTCATTAGAGCATTATGCCAGCACAGGGGTAGACAATGGCAGAGACTGGCTAAAAAGCAACAAAGTCCTCCTGATACTGGTTGTTTAATGTCTCTTTCATGGTGGATCCTTCCAGGTGGGCATGAATGTGTGGTATAAATATCAATATCTTCACACTTTGTGCTCATTTCCATAAGTACAGCAACAGATATTTTCTCCAGAACATTTTATACTTGGTCTTCTAATCTTTCTCTTTCTGGGATTCTAACCAACTGGCCAAGCCATACACCACTGCCTTAAGCGACCTTTACTTTCACACAAATAAAGAACAAGGCAAAATTAAACAACTTAGTGCAATGCAGTTTTGCTACATTAATAAAATTGAACCGTAATCATGTAAAAATTTGACCATTTTTCTAAGATTCAACATATTTATTTCTAAGATGTGTGATGCATTTTATGTATACTGCCAGTATATCCCTAGTTTAACAAATCCATGTTTTTTTGTTTTATCTTTGCCAAATATTTTAACACATAGCTGAGTATGGAAAATTGGGAAAAAAACAGATGCCATGGGGGATAATTACTGAGGCCAAACTGGACATATGGCAAAATCTCTCCCTTCATTATCAAGAGCAGCTAACCTTTTTTTCTCTAGATGGATGTTTCACTTTTTAAATCCAGCGTGCTGTGAGACTGCCTTCTTATAAATAAGAAATAAGGAGTACTCTATCTCTGTATCACCTTGCTTTATGAAAATGCCTTTGCCTTAGACACAATCATTTTGCTGTATGGAATCCCCTCAAGAAGGTTCACTTTGGAAAAACAAGAATCCTCCTACTTAGCTATGAATAAAATCCAGGCACAACCCTCTAAATCCCAAAGCTTTAGCTTCCTACAACTGCATTCTAACTATAAACCGAGTTTACTTCTAATTGTCCAGAAGCTGTGGTAGCTTCAGGGCAACACGGTGTACTAAAGTAGCCTCTGGTCTCCTTACCTGGGGCTGTGTTTTTTTTTTTTTAATGGAGAGATTTGGCTGTATAGAAATTTAGCACTCATCTTATTGGACTAGGGCCTTACTCTGAGGTTCTATAGTGGCTACCATGGAGTTAACATTTATTATGTACCAGGCATTATTCACTCCATTTACGTGTCTTACCTTGATAACAATTATCAAAAGTATTAATCTTCCCCAAACATATTTTACAGTTAAGGAAGTTGGAGGTTACACAGTTAGTAAATGAAACTGCCAGACACAATGTTTGTATGTATGTATGTATGTATTTATTTATTTATTTATTGTCTATCCTATATAATAAAAGCCTAATATGCCAATAATCGACTGAATGGCGGAACAACTTGTGGAATGGCTATAATACACACTAACTACCAGGGGGCAGATGCTCAACGCAGGATCTGCTACCAGCCCACAGGCCCCAGGCTAGCCAAGGCGGGTTCCAGTGGGGGCACCCCGATTGCCCTGCTGGTTGCCCCGCAGAGGGATGCAACCGGTGGTGGTTGCAGGGCCCAGGGCCGGCCGGTGAGTGGGCTGTGGAGGAGGGCAGGGCCAACCTACAAGTGGGCCAGCACTACCCCTGCCAATTGCCCCACCAGTCATCTCCCTTAGAGGGCGGTGACTGGCGATGGTGGGGTAATCAGGGGGCAAGGCAGGCTGATGAGTGGGGGGTGGGGCCGGAAAGCAGGCAGCACCAGGCCAGCCAAGGCAGGTGCCAGCGGGGGCCCCCGATTGCCCCGCCGGTCGCCCCACAGATCAGCCCTGATTGCCGGCCAGACCTACGGACCCTACCCATGCATGAATTTCACAGCATTACCTATATTTGTTTAGGTAATTTATTCATGCAACAACTCTTTACTGACTTACCACTCTGTCCAGGAACTATTTTAGGCACTAGAAATTAATCAGAACACAAAGGAAAAAACAGACTTTGACCTCAGAAACTATGAGTTTAAAGAGATAGAAAATAGTTAATCAAATAAATATTTACTATGTCATGTTAAGATAAGTGTTTTGAAGAAAAATAAAGCAGGGGTTACAGAGTCCTCAAAGCTGCCCAACAAAGCAGAAAATACCTTTATTTCTTAGAGTTGAGTCACTGAGAAGTTAAACTTGTCCAGTATTAGTCAGAGCTTGTAAGTGGATTTCTTTGAATTCCAAATTCCAGAATCTGTGATCTTTTCAACATCATGCTCATTCTCTATTTCGCATCTTGTACCTCCCTTGGTTTCTTTGTGCTTCTAAAGTCCTCTTCAAAACTTCCACTCCAGCATCGACTTGTCTTCTTTATTCCCTTCCAAGAAAGCATGAAGGTAAAGTATTTGCCACAAGAAAGTGCAAAAGAGAGATAGAAAAAGAAAAGAAATTCAGAGAACTAAACCCAGTATTATGAATAATTTTGTAGCATAGGAAGCTTGTTTTCAAAATGTCTCTTACCACCTCAAATGTTTTCCTTTGAGATTTTATGATGTCCATGAGAGCTTAGGGATCTACCTATGCATTTCCTTCTGTTTACTCTTTTCTTATCCTGTGCTCCTGTTTATGCTATTTTGGGAAATTACAAAATTATTCAATTTAAGGTGTTAAAATGTGAAATGGCTTAATTTAATAGAACACCAAGATAGACTGCTAATTTTCAGAGTTGCCCTCAGGGCTCACCATCTGAGTTGAAACATAGAAAGATTCCTTCAGATGAATAGGGAAACAATGATTTTGTCAGGAAATGTTTACTGATCTCATGAAAGTACACTCTGGTAGCTGTATAATTGGCTTGTGCAGAGTGTTGAGTGAAAATATTTTAACCACTCAATATCAGTATGTTCTTTCATATCTTGATGTAATTATACCTGTGATTTTCTTGCCTGAAATGCCCTTCTTTTGTACTCCACATAGTCAATTCTTCTAGTCCTTCAAGATGTAGTGCAGATTACATAATTCTTCTCTGTATGTCTAAAGACCTTTGTATTTAGTTCTGTTACAGAACTTCCCATATTGCATTAAAATTAATTTTAGTTATGAGTTTATATAATATATATATATATATATACTTAAAACTCAATGGATTTTTCTTTCTTTTATTTTTAATTAATTTATTTTAAATTTTAAATTTTATGTTTAAAATAGTATTATATTTTATATTCATATTCTTATCTATATATTACACTACACTTTCTCATATTGGTATACCTCTCAGGAATTTAGTCAAATTGTTAATATTTATGGAATACCATTTGCATTTAAAATATTATTTGTAAAGAAGGTATAGATGTAGTTTATTACTTTTAATAACTTATTAATGAAAAGGGAACTGAAAATACTCATTTCCCCAAAAGAAGGGTTTACTATTATCAATGATGGCATTTATTTTCAGACTCATTCTTTGAAGCAAGAAATTATGTTTTGATTAACGCCATTAACCATGTGCAAATGAAAATACTGTAAATTCCTAAAATGTGTTTGTGGTTGGTCTTGATCATTTGCATTCCTTTTATTGGTTATAAGGAACAATAGAGTTTGATATTGAGTGATTTTGAAAAATCATTTGTCTGAATGAAATCATAGACCCATATATTGATTCTTTTCACTTATATCTGCTGAGACAAAATGATATTACAAATGTAAGCAAATGGTTCTTTCAGATTTTGGGGGTAATTTCAGTACATTCATAGTCAAGTTGATAGTATATTATTTTTGATTTCTATGACCTATGAAAGATTCCTGAGGGGGATGTCCCTACAATAATAATACTCTTTCTTACAGACATTGATGAATTTATGCTGTTACTGAAGACAAAAATCAATGACTATTTTAGGATGAGTAAAAATCAGTGACTGATTTAACTCCCCCTCAGACTCAGGGCTCCCCAGCATTTGACTGGTATAATTGGCAGAATTCCAAGTCAAAACATCTTTGTCTTGGCTTCTCATTCTGCTGGTGCTAACTGTGGAAACCTGGGCAACGCTCTTCATACCTCTTTGAGCTTTAGTTTCATCATCTGTGAAATGGGCATAATACTTTTATTTTAGGGGTACTGTGAGAATTAAATGTTATAATACATGTTGAAGTAGTTTCATAAGTATAAAATGCAATATGGGATGGGTTTAAAAACATACACCCTCTTTATTAACTCAATTAAACACATTCTGATTGACTCTGTCCACCATAAAAGGTCATGATACACAGTATATTCTTATTTTTCTCACACTCTTTTGAAGCTAAATCATATTACGTCCATACAGATATTCAAGATCTACTTGACAGATTTGTAGACTACAAGTAGTTTTTAAGATCCTTTTTCTTGTTTAAAATTCTACTTTTATCACTTCAGAAATGTCACCCTAAGAATACATGCTGACAGATGACTGAAGATCCTACTCTGGAGCAATGTAGAAAGCAACTGCATTCTTGAGGGAAAAGTAAATGAGAAAGATTGGATTCATTAGAAGGCACATACGTTTTGTGCTCTGTTAGCAACACCTGTCTTACTTAGAGAGACTTGATTTATAAGAACTATCAAATCAATGAATTACAAAGAAGAAAATATTAAAATGTGCATTGAAGTAAAAACAACAACAACTCTGGTATAGAGGAAATGAGGTTGCTAACAGGACATGATCTTGATGGATAGAAAGAATGGAAAGGTTTGAAAAACAATGGATAGCAATACCAGAGTTCCTTTGACATAATACTTTAAAAGTCAAAAGCATCCATTTTATAAGTATGAAATAGCATATTTTTCTACATATTTTTTTATCTAACTTTACTGAGGTCAAAGCAAGGCAAAGCAACATATCTAAAGTAAAGCACACTCCACACACACACACACACACACACACACACACAGGTGTGCACACACACCTGTGAAGCAAATGCAAAACTATCTTATCACTCTCTGGATTCTGCTCTCACAAGTGTATTAAAATAAAGATGAGAATATGAAACCTATAGCATGAAGCTACAGCTAGCTATATTAGGTCACTTTTGCTTTGGTGACCACCCAAACCGGGAATTCCTTTCAGTGAGAGAATAGTTTTTTAAATATTCTCAATTAAATACCTCGATTCAAAAAAAAAGTGCCATCACTTCAGAAAACCTAAAAATCTGGATTGAGCCATATACTTATTTTAGTATTTCTTGTCTTGAAATACATGGCAATACAACTTAAAGGAACAGGATATTTTATATATAAATTTGACTGATCATGATTGTTCACATACATGGGAAAAATTAACTGGGATGCCTGAAGTTAGTCTTAGTGGGGAGAAAAAAAACTAATGAAGTAAAATTTACAAAATATTTTGTCAGGTTGAAGTTCAAACTATAGTTTATAAATAAGTTTTTATACTACCTGCACCAGAAAGCAGTTCAAAAAGTCAAAAGGCAGTTTAAAACGATTATAAGTATATCCCAATCTGGGGTCTATAAAAAAGCATCTTATCATTTGGATAGTTCAGTCCTTAAGGTGTAATATGTTATACCTACACCTGGCACAAACCAAGGACACACTATCTAGCATCCAGTAGGTACAGAGGTCACTAAGTCTCTTTCCTGCAAATGCATGGTAATGTAGGGAAGAACTCTACAAAATTTAATTGGGTGCAGAAGGGTCTACCTAGCGGGTTGGTCAGTTTCCTCTTGAGGGACTACCGAGTAGAACACTGGGTGAAATAAATAGGAAAAAAAGGAAGTGATATTTTGTAAACAGGCAGTTGTCCGTTGACTGGAAAACAGCTCTATTTTCTTTCTGCAAATGTTTATTTAAAAATTATGAAGTTCTATAACCCATTGCTTATCACGCTTACTCTGATAAGGTCATATAATTTAACAAATCCTGTAGTGGCATATCTACATTGCTTCACTAATTTTACTCAGCTGTTGAAATTATGGCATTGCAAAATGTGTATTCTGAGCAAATTGTGATTCCCTAGATGGGGCAGTCCAAAAGGAAGATAGGACCCTGAACAAAACTTTATATCCCCTTTTTTACATACATGGCTGAACAAATGAAGCTTTTACTTAATATGCTATTATAAAAATGGATATGGGTATGGTAAAGTAGATAGAGAGTTCAGACAATGATTTATGCCAACTTTACTATAAAGTATTTCTACTGGGTGTCCTTAACAATAATGATGGAGAACTCAAATTGCATTTTCTCCAAAAGAATATGAAATACAGATTTTAAAAGTATGGATTTTAGTTGTAGAAATTTTTCTAGAATTAGTAATGATTACATCTAGACAAACAAAAATGATTAGATATCAGTTTTTAAAAATGTTAAGCTATTTGAGATGATATAGACGGAAAGGGTGCCGAAACGATTCAGAATGGAAGTGTGACTCATGAGCACAACTTGACAAAATCAGTCTGAGGTCCATGTGTATGCACATTCTGCAAAGCCTTGAGCAGTGTTCAGAGAGAGCATCACCATATGATCTTCTGGAATCTATAGCTAAAAAAGGGTGTCTCACTGGCCAGTTATGCTGAAAGATTTCAGGTCAAAACATTTTAGGTGATTTTCCTTCTGGGCATGGGAAAGATGACCTATATGATATACACTGGCCTGTGAATTGGGCTCTGTACAGGGGTTAGATTTTTTTTCTTTTTTTTTCTTTTCATCATTGCAAGTCTTTTCTTAGAGAGAACATGATATAATATTTTCTTCATCTATTCAATTTAAAAGCAGATGACTTCTGAGAGATGTCGACTGTAAAATTTTCGCCTGTCAGCATACTTAAGGAAAATGTTTTTCCTTTCTGCTGTAAAGGAACATTTCCATATGCATTTGTTCCAGCATTTTCATACCCTGTCCTAATTTCCAATTTGCATGATAACAACATGATAATAGCATAAAAGACATTAAGAAAAAAATAACTTGAACTGCTTATGACTCCAAAATTGAAGAGATGCCATAAAGGCATGGTTGACTGGAAAATAGTTCCATTATCCCTTTTAGACAGGCTTGTGATGAAGACTTAATGACTTACAAATACTAGAACATTCTTCATCTAATGAGATCAGGATGTTTTTATTTTTTGTTACCCAGAGATCCTGGGATCAGTTGCACAGCCTTCAGCAGGTGGTTGAAACTTTTCCTTCCTGTAGAAAGTTGTGGGAGTCCTGTCAGCTGGGGAGCATTTATCCTAGTTGTTGGAGGGAGTTCTGGAGAAGTCTGTTGCGTCAACTTTTGGCACTCCCTTGTAGATTTCCTGTATGCTAATGAGTATTCTCAAAACACATTTTGTGCTCATGGACTTCTTTCCTTACACCTAGCAGCTGGCCATGATATTGTTTAGCTTGTGGGAATTCCCTTTTGCCACAGTGAAATTCTCAGACCATGCCTCTGGTTCACTTGCTTAGGTCCAATACCTTTTCTGGTGAGAGGATATTACCTGCTTTGTATCAAACTGTTTTTCCTTCCGATGCTCTTCTTTGTTAGACTTGCTGTTGGTATCTGCTGATAAGAAGAACAGAGGTCAAGTAGAGCTCACATTCTCCTTGCACGCGATACAACTAAATGCTCAAGTAGAATGGAGCCCTCTAAGACAAACTTTGACATCCTAATATTGACAAAAGCAATGAAGTTAGATGAAATGTTATGCACAATTTCTCTGAAAAGCCTTTTTGATCCCTCATCTAATTGAGATGGGGTGTATGTAAATTCAGATTTCTGGATCATTTTCCTGAATTTCTAATTCAGTATTTCTGTCCCTGAGGCTCTAATATGGGGTATCCTAGGTAAAGATAATCCTACTACGCACACTAAAAAGTTTGAGAAGAACTTAGCTGATATTCATGTTGCTGTCGGTGTCTCCTGGGACATTGTGAAAACCTTGTGAAAACCTAGGAGTCTGCATGGAACAGCAGAGCAGCTGGGTAAGTTCTGATTCTTGTTTCTCTCCCAGCAGCTGATTCGGCCTGCCTGAAAGCAATCTTAACTGTAGACAATCTTAGGAATTGTGCATGTTTTATTCCCTTAAAGCCCAATAAAACATTTCATGGTTTGATGCTTGTCAGCATACTTTTGTTGTTTTTATGTTCATAAATGATCAGGCTGAATAGGTTGTTCCTCTAACAACATGATTGCTTGCATAGCAGAACAACAGCAAAGTTCAAAGATTAAAGTCAACTATTCTACATCCCTTTTAGCTTCAGTCTATGAGTGCAGAGCAATTTTGACAATAAGAGAATCAAGTTCTCTAGTTATATAATGTGAGATAAATCTTTTATTCATTTGTACCCCACAAAAATTGTTACCTAGAAATTTGCAGTTAATGGTGGTTTCTTATGACTATCGACTCTCCAGGGAGACAATGATATTCTTTCACTATATTTTCAAAATATGCTGTTTATCTTCAGGGAATACATACCATACTAAATTACATACTAAGTTGTCTTTGTCATTTAGTTAAACAGTTCCTGTTATGTTAAATCCCATGATCATCTTTTATGATGTGTTAAATTCAAGATTTCCTATTTCATTGCAGTAGCATTGAATATTGTTTAATAAACACTGCTCTTTTAAATGTATGCTTTTAAGACACTATTATAGTATATTTTAGATGAGCTGTTACATATTTTAAAAATATAGCTTCTATGTAGATGAATAAATTCCATGTACTTATGTAATATTTCTTTAGAGTGTGCTCCATCAACTTTATTTTTCACAATTGTGTTTTCTGAATTTTTAATCTGGAAGCTGTATTTTTTCAGGCCACTGTTTGATGGTTTGGCAATACACAAAATAAAGGCCATTTTCTCTTTAATGTATACCATCAAACCACAATAATAATAATAATATAATCTTTCAATATATGTGACAATTTAGATAAACTATATATAATTTTTTTCTTTGGAATTGTGAAGAATGAGTTCATCTCTTGTCAGTGGTGTTCTTATGTATTAAATGATGGCAGGAGGACTAGATTCTTTTGTGAGGTGCTTTCCAGTGCCAACATGCTCACGTTTTGGTGTTGTGTGTAAAGAGGACCTCATGACATGCGTGCATCTGTGCATTCACTCACTCAAAACATAGATCAAGAGGAATTCCTTTATGCTGGGCATAATCCTGAGTACTGAGGATTGAAAGGAAAAACGTTTGTTTTGCGGTGTGGCCTTTGTTTCTTTGACTCCTTTTCTATTGGGTATGTGCACGTGTGTACTGTTAACTCTAGAGCTTTAACGCTTCTGAAATCCTGAACCTCAAGATATATTTCATCTTATAATTTTAAGGATCTCACCTAAGAAAATAGAGGATATTTCATTTTATAATTTGAAAGGTCTCACCTAAGAAAATAGAGGAATCTGGGACATGCAATTTCAGACCCCCAGACTTAGCAGTGCAGGACAGCATATGTGAGGCTGAGAGAGAACAGTTTAATAAGTGGCACATAAATGCAGATATTATCTATAAAAGAAGTAACTGAAATACAAACGCATATTTTCAACGTGAGGAAATTGATGAAGCAAAGTATCTGATCCTACCACAGCCAAATATTATTTAATCACAAAAAATCATATATTAAAAGAGACTGCATTGACCATGAGAAATATAATTACAAGACTTTTTAAAAAATATTTTTATTGATTTTAGAGAGGAAAGGAGAGGGAGAGAGAGAGAGAGAGAAACATCAATGATGATAGAGAACCATTGATTGGCTGCCTCCTGCACGCCCCCTACTGGGGATCGAGCCTGCAACCGAGGTACATGCCCTTGACAGGAATCGAATCCGGGACCCTTCAGTCTGCAGGCCGATGCTCTATCCACTGAACCAAACCAGCTAGGGCACAAGATTTTTAATTATAGTGAAAATCAAGATTCTGAGTTGTATGTACAGAATATAGGGACCTATCTTCATAATCTGGAATGTACTATTCAATATCATTAATTATAGCTGTCTTTACATAAAAGAGAAGTTATTAAGCTGTGTTTTATTCTTTAAATTTTTCTTAGTTTCCTAATATTTCCTGTAATGAGCATGTATTATATTCAGAGGGAGAAAAATCATTTCACAAATTACATTTAGCTAATCCCCTCTTAGACATTATGCTAAGTGTGCACAATGAATTTAACTTTCACTTCCCTCTGTGAAACCCAAATGAGTTATTTCAATTTTTACATGAATTGTGCTTGTCTTCTTTTTCCCCTTGAAAATTGATGTTACTTAGAATAAACGCATAGGAGAATGTTGTAAAGAGCAGTCAGAGAAGAGGAAATGATCATGGGATATTTCTTACCATTGCAAAGTGATACTTATATTTTTAAGTGAGGAATCGGGAAAGGGGAAGTATAGGTCAAAAGGAAACTTCGGGATGATCTGTCTAATTAAAATTCGAAAAGTGAGAACACTATTGGCAAGAATTGAAAAGTAGAAGTGAAGAGTGACCAATCACATGTCCGGAAAAAAAAATAAAAAGAAGAAAAGGAATCAGAAATTTGAGTGAAAATTTTAATTAGGAATATAGACATATGAATGTATTTCTATGTTCCTAATTAAAATGTAATCACATATGCCTATAGGTAGTAGTCATAGTCCATATCCTAAAGGAATGTATGTTACTAAAATAGAAATATTTAGTTCTTAAACACAGAACAATAGAAAATTCACTGTTTGGTACAGCATAACAGCTTATAAGAAACTCAGGAAGAGCCTGGCTGGTGTGGCTTAGTGGTTGAGCGTCAACCTATGAACCAGGAGGTCATGATTTGATTCCCATGCCTGGGTTGTGGGCTTGATTCTCGGTGGGGGGGGGGGCTTGATTCTCTCTCATCATTGATGTTTCTGTCTCTCTTTCCCTCTTCCTTCCTCTCTGAAATCAATAAAAATATATTTTAAAAAAGAAACTCAGGAAGAAAACTGGGGTCAGAGAAGTAAGAATTCCTTCTATATGGAAGAAGGTTAACAACTAAATGACAGGAAGAATTTAGAGAGTTTTAATTATTGTAGTAACTAAAATATTGTACATATAATAACAAACAATTTGTGTGTGCCTATTGTGCCATGTGCTCTTCTAAGCACTTCAGTTATCACCCCAACTTACCAGGTAGGTAGTGGTACTGCTTTCATTTCGTTAGTGAAGACACTGAGGCAAAGTGAGGTGAAAAACTTGATCCAGTCACATAGCAAGTAATTAATGGATCCAAGATTAGAACTCAGGCGCATGGACTGAAAGATTTGTTATTACTGCCACACTGCACATTGGCACGCAGCTTAATTAGTAGGTGTGCAGACTGGGAGACATTGCCTAATACAGAATGTACATTATGCAAGGTCTTAACTCAGTCACAGTTACCAACCAAATCATTTTGTCACTTGTTATCAATTTAGAAGAGATAAATTATACTCTGAATGATAAACTCATCAATTTCAATTAACTAAGCTTTCCTTAGTGATAAATTAAGCGTTCCTTGTGACGGAACAACTTTTACTTTCTATGGTGTGTTGGTCGTTTCTAATGGATGAGGAAACAAGCTTCCCTATAATGCACTGTGTCAAAAATCTGTGATCTTCTATTCAAATACGCTTTTTCTATGACCTCTGCTTTATCTCTGAGAGAAAAACAAAGAATGCAGTAAAAGTATATTTTAATTATGAAACGTGTGTTATGACTCTGAGTGTCAGAAGTATACACACACGCCTTTTACTTTAAAACTTTTTGTATTCCCACCCTGTCCAGTTTGGCTCCAGTGGACAGAGCGTCCACCTACGGGCTGAAGCGTCTCAGGGTCAATTCTGGTCAAGGGCTCATATGTTGGTTGCAAGCTCCATGTGTTTCTCTCACATCGATGTTTCTCTCTGTCTTTCCCTCTCTCTTCCTCTCTCTCTAAAAAGCAGTGGAAACATACCCTCAGGTGAGGATTAAAACCCCTCCACAAAAAACCTGTTATTTCTAAAACTTGGTAAGTCAATATGCTAAAATTATATCCATTTTAATTTATGTTTTTAGTGTGTTTGAAATTTCCTTCCTTTAGAAACCAAAAATTTTTTAGTTAAAATGCTGAGATTTACTTTAACCAAACCATATTTTAAAGCATATTTGCTTTGGGTTTGCCTTTTCACAGTAGTCAATTTGACATATCCAGGAGCAAGTATTCTGAGGGCTTACCTCACTATTTGCCAAGATACTATTAAGATACTATTAATGTCAGGTATGGTGCTATGTGTTAAGCAATTTAGCTTATTTATTTGGCATGGTAAAATTTTCCCATTTTGAACTATGGTAATTATGCAATCCTAAGTTTTTGGTAGAGTTACATCATAACTACATCATAACTAATCCCATCCTCATTAACTATTTATTGATTTTCTTCTTTGTGCCAGGTTTTAAGAATTCAAGTAGGTCTAGATAAGATTCTCCATCTGTAAGAAACTAAAACACACATGAGATTTTTCAGAAAGTATTTCAGTTGAAATTTGCAGGTGAGATTCCATTGCAAAAAACTTTGAAGAATAATTCAATTACTTTGCCTTCTTGAAGTATTGTTGAAATGAAAAGAATAGGTCACATTTCTAATATCTTGTTAATTCTTTTTATGTGCTAGGGGATTAATATATTTTAATTATCCTATGTAACCTTTACAAAATACCTAAAATGTGCTTAAACTCAATCCTGCTCAGCAGTGAGAGTGCAGGAAGGTCTTACATAGGTGAAGTGACTAGACAAAAGTCATGCATTAACTGAATGGCAGACATGAGATTTGAACAAAGGTGGTTAAACTCCAAAGCCTGTTCTTTTCCCATTACATGCTTTAAAAAATTAGACATATTGCCGGGAGTGAAATCTCTTTAGTTGTGTAGGGAAGAGAAATTTTTATATCTAATGCAAGTGAAGATCTGAACTGCAATAAAAGTCAGTTATTTGAAAGCTCTTTTCATTAGCTTGGGAGGGCCAGAGATGAAAAAGAAATATTGCAGAGAGAAAGTTGATTAAAATTTTATACTTTGAGGATAAATGAATTAAAATAGATGTGACTAATGATAAATTAACACATGATAATCAGCACTTTAGACTGCAAGATAGATTGAATATAGAATTATAGAGAGACAGGAGAGGGGACTATTCAGAGGAGAAATGCCAGTATCATAGGGAGAGTTGACATAACATTTGTTTCCACAGTAAGGAAGTCAGCAAAAGTAGGTAGCTCCTATCAAGGGACTAGAGCATATATGCATTGTTTTTACTTTACCAATCTTCTCTCTCTCTCTCTCTCTCTCTCTCTCCAATCTTGGCTGCCTCCAGACTCCCTGAATCCTCCTTCTTCTCTCTTTTGATATTTAATCTACCTCTGACCATCTCTGATTCCCTTACCTATGATGTATTAGTATATGGAACTCTCATTCTTGACTATAGTGTCACAGAACTTTGGCTAGGACTGTTGTCCTTTAAAAGTCATGCCCCTTACCTGTCCATAACTCACTGCAAGCATCTGTGTCACTATAGTCACAGAGTGTTGCTAGATTCAGGGCATCACATTTCTAACCCAAATCTACCTTTGACCCTACCTCTGACTTGCTCTTCCATGTCCTGGACTTATTTCACCATCCATGAGGCTATTACAGATTGCAATATTCCATTTTACTTTATATCCAAAATCTTAACAGACGGATACTCATTGTATCCATGCTATTAAATTAAAATTTTAAAACACAACTCATTAACCTATATATTTCTTGTTTCATGTCTCAAAACCAATTAATAAACATGTGTAGTTCCCTCAAGCTTGCTCTGGCTCATAATAAACTACATATACTTAATCTCTAATATAGTTAAATGACTATACATTTGAATTGAAATTCTAGAAACCAACACAGGAAATTAACATTTAAAAATAAACATTATAATGTCAAATACTATTTTTTTGTTTTGAATTTATCATAGAGATACTTGAGGAAAAGGTTATATAGCAGTGATTTTAGGAGATTTGAACTTCCAAGGACTACATAGATAGGCAACACAGAAAGGTTCTCTACTTTCTAGAATTTTGCTTGTAAGTTCATGGTGTCTGTTATCCTGCATGTAGTTTGCCATGATTGCTACTTTAAGACTATCTGATGAGTTTGGAGGCATTTGATATAATAAATAACATGAGGAAAGAAAAGGAAGTAGGTGGTTTGGAAAAACAGTTAAGTATTAATGATAGAGAAAGAGCTTGGGAAGATTAAGTAATGGTTAGAAGATAGATGAGAAAATGAGAACATTTTTAATTAGCAAGTTTGAAAAAACACTGTTTGAGATAGAATTAACTGCATTAAGGTTAGTGCTGGTGAAAGAAAAGATGTAGCTCAAGTTATCCACAATACAACTGGAAATAAGAAAATCAGGTCACAGGAGTCTTTGAAGTACACACTGTTAAATGAATTAAACAAGGAGGCCATTACTCTGAAGTGCCTCTAATGCCATGGCTGACTAGTAAGCAAATCAACGCTCAGCCTGTACAGGCCTCAAGGTTAGGAACCCAATTAAAAACAGCCAATTAGGCTTTAAGCTACAGCCAATCAATAACTTCCTTGCTTTGCTTTTATACGTCCTCTACACAAGTCTTCCCTTGGCTCTGCCAGCAGAGTGCTCCTGACCACGTCCAGTTTGGTTCTGCCAGATAGGAGTCAATTTTTGCTCAAATCAACTCTTAAAACTTTGAATTTGTCTCAGTTTATCTTTTAACACCACCAAATAACTATAACTATTGGACAAAGGTTTTACTAACTTTTGGAGGAACAAGAAAGATGGATTTATGGCAAATTGGAAGTGTAATTAAGGCTTACAGCTGGGCATTTATAACAAGGAAAATGCTGTGAGGACCATGGACAAAAGGGGACTCATCTATGAGGCTGCATGTGACTCCAACTTACAATCAAATCCTCTTTAAGATTACAGTTTTCAAGCATGTGATCAAAGACATGGCAATTTGTTTTTTGTTTTATTATGGGTAGACTTTTATTGATAAATTATTTACCTTTTTTATGCCCTCAAAATTAGACAATCCATGACTATACTCACTGTTAAGGAATTTGAAATCAAATAAGAAGACTTGTAATAAGTAACATCTGGAGAGGACAGGTTTATTAGGGTACCTATTTGTTTGTATAACTACGTAGCACAGAATTGGATTAGGCAAACCAATAAATTTATACAAAGGAGAGAACGATACATACTGTCTACGATGTTGAATAGTTGTTATTTATATAAAATGAAATATCAAGGATAGCTTCACATTGTAAAAGTACTTTAGTCACTGTTAATATCAACATAAAAGTGGCTGCTAAAAAATAATAATACATTTATAAATGGAAAATACATATTGAAAAATCTTTGTCACAAAATTAACTCTACATTGTAATTAACTTGAAGTACCTAGAGATAAGCCATAAAAAGAAAACAAGATAATTGAGATGATGGTATGTCTTCATCATTAATTTTTAATATAATTGCTAGTCTTCTATTTGTATTAATTTTTCCCTGGACATAATTTTTAAATTTATATTTTCCAATAATTTTAATCATGTATGCTTATGAACATTAGCAAATCCTTTTAAAAGCAATTTAAATATTTATACATCCATACTAAGTTTTTTATGCAACTATCAAAGGAAGAATTAGGTAGATTTAATGCACTGATCTGTATGATTTTCAAGACATATTCTAAAGTGGGAAAAATCGAAAAACAGCTACCAGAAAGTATGTTCATTTTAACTTAAGAGGGAAATTAAGATGTATTTAATTTAAAGAAAGATGACATATAACCAATGCTGAGCTGTCTTCTCTGTGGCTCCCATATCCTGAGGCTACAGAAAAGAGAGGGATAAAAAAACCCAAAAGCTCAGATCACAAACTATTGTTGGGAGAGAGAGGTCTCAGATGGTGTGGAAGGCTCACAATGAATCTACTCTCCATCTACAGAGCACACAGATGCTCTGGACAGATTATCCCACTTGAAACATGAGGAAAAGGGTAAAGAAAAGATGACAACTGTGTAAACATCTCACCATGGGATGTTGGAAGAGGAAAAGAAACCTAATATGCAAAGAGAACAGGTAAAGAATCCAACCTGAAAAAATGTCCAAAAAACAAAAGAAAATTCCCCAAGAGACTCCCCATTTGAAAATAAATTAATAAGCATATTCAGTAAAAAAGAACTCAAACATAAAATCATAGACACAGACTGAAATGTGTGACTCTTTTAAGTGTAAAAGAAAAGAAAACCAAGGACCAAAAGAGCAACATTAAGAAGTTAATAATACCTCCCCCCAACCCCTGGTCCCTCAGGTTGTAAAGTAGTAAAGGGCAAAAGGGGTCAAGTATATGGTAATGGAAAGAGATTTGACTTTGGGTGGTAAACATACAATGAAATATAGAGATGATGTAGTATAGAATTGTACACTTAAAACCTATATATTAAAACCAATGTCATCCCAATAAATTTAACTTAAAAATTATTAATAAACATAAAAGGTTGAAGAACATAGTAGATACAGTTAATAAAAAATAATAAATGATATAGAAGAAAAACTTATTTTAATTAAGGCAAACCTAAAAGAAAGGACAAAAAAAATCTATAGAAAATAAATAGATATATGGAGTAGTTATAGCCTATCATAAATATCATAAAAATCATCCAAGTGGAAAATAGAATACTTAGATATAACAGAAGAAAACTTCCTGAATGGAATCTGATGGTCAAAAGTGAAAATTGAGTTCTGATCATAAAAGACAGAACAATTAACACATATATATGCTATTTACATCACCAAACTTCAAGAGAAGAAAATGAACTCTGAGAAGGAAATAATTTTTCTCTATAGAGAGAAAAAAAATCAAGCTGCTCTTGGACTTCTCTAACAACATTCAATGCCAAAGGCAATGAAGTGATACCTACACAATTATGAAAAAAAAGTAATGCTAGAAGACATATTCACACATGTCATACAACTATAAAAGCTACAGACAGATACTCTGAAACAAAATCATTCAGGAAATAAAATATTATTGAGCCCTTACTAAAAATATAAATAAGACTGGCTGATGTGGCTCAGTGGTTGAGCATCTACCTATGTACCAGGAGCTCAGGGTTTGATTCTGGTCAAGGAACATGCCCGGGTTGCGGGTTCCATCCCCAGTGTGGGGCATGCAGGAGGCAGCCAGTCAATGATTCTTTCTCATCATTTATGTTTCTATCTATCACTCCCTCTCCCTTCCTCTCTGAAATCAATAAAAATATATTAAATGAATGAATGAATGAATGCATAAAACTACTCAACAATGAAATCTAATCAATTAAGAAATAGAATAAAAATAGAACACTTAAGAAAGAGAAAATTCTTATTAAAAGAGCCAATGGTACCATGAAATCATTTAAATATAGACGGAAGACTAAACACTTAAGATTACATATCATGATTAGAAAAAGAGGACTGGATGTATCCAAACCAGCCCTCATAGTACTTGGTTATCACAGATTCTGGCCCCATGTGGCTCCCTGGTCCTTTCCTTGCATTGTATGTCAGGCAAACAGGCCTGGTTTCTGGACTTGTAAACAATTGTGCTTCTGTTCCCAGCCCCAATGATTTTCCAAAAATTTTGTAAAATGGATTGGTAATACAAAGATGAATTGAGGAATAATTTATAAAATATCTTTATGATGGGGCATAATTAGTATTTAAGTTAAGCTATTTGACTTCAAATAATGCCTATTTTTAGCTAGTTGAAATTGAACCAGTTTTGTGACTTAATCTATTGGCAGCAATGTGGCTTGATGATTTCTTTCTGAATTTACTCATTGAGTTCCATAATATAAAGAATAAGAATTTAATGTTCTCTGAAAAATTATAGCCAAAACTATATTCAATTCAGTCATTGTGTTGTTTGAGGAGGGAAAAAAGGTATACTTTTATATTTTTTATAACCCTAAGCAGAAGACTATCTAGAGAAGGGCCAGTATTAGTTAGATTAAATTGATAGCTATTAAGAAATTAAAAAATCAAATCAAATTTATATATGAAACAATAAATTTACTTCATTTTGTGCACATAAATGTATTTATAGGTAGAAAATGGTGATTTTTTGACTGATTTAGTTTTAATTTTTCTGGGAAGTGATATTCTTAAACATAAGCAGACTGATTAAAAACTATATTCTTACATTATTTTCTTACATTACTATATAATGTAAGAGTGAAAAGTGGACAAACAATTCCTAAAGATGGAGGATTTAGATGCTTCAGCTAAGAATATACAAACTTTAAGCATTATCTGCCTGTTGAATGCTATCCTAGTCATTAGCTAACTTCTGGCTGTGAAGGCCAAGGTGAAATTAAAATATCCCTTTATTACACTTTCTTTCTGAGAGAGAAGGTAGTATAAGTTTGTAATGGAATGTTTTGACTTTTTTATGTATATTATCCTCCTCCTTTCTGTTACTGAAAAAGATTACAAAAATAAATAATGATATATTTTCTAACCATTGCAGTCTATCCCTTTGTACTAGTTTCTTGGGATGCTCAAACAACGTTAGGACTTTTAGGGAACAACGTACACATCTAATTCTCCAAGGGCTTATCGCTCCTCCCCCACTTCAGTCCAACCAGATAACTGCCAAGTCCTCTCCTAGTTTCCCACCCTTTCATTCATTCATCAGACCTTTATCACTGCCCACTGAATAATACAGACTGAGTCCCTGCCTCCAGGAAGTTTTCATTCTGGTAGAGAGTGAGAACAGCAAAGTTAAGAAGTATTCTTCTCCCATTGTGGTAACACTGCCTTTGGGCTAGCCCAGGCTTTTACCACCTCAATAACATCACACGTTGGCTGGATAACTCTGTTGTGAAGGCCACCCTGTGCACTGCAGATGATTTGCAGCACCTGTGGCCCCTACTCACTGGATTCCAGCAGCATCCCAACTTGTGACAACCAGAACTATTTACAGACATTGTCAAATATAAACTAAGAAGCAAAATCACCTGAAGTTCAGAATCACTGGCCTGGGCAAGGTACTGGGACCTCCCTTCAAAAGTCCCATTGTTATGCTACTCCAGAGCTGTGTCAGCATCTACTCTTAGCTGAGGATTCTTTATTTGTTCTAGGCAAATGGAGCCACTTCCAAGTCTCCAATTTTTTCAGATCCCCAGGACTTCCCACCTTGGGAATCGATGCTGACCTAGCAGAAATAGTTTAAGAGGTTTCTGGCAAAGTGGCTGTTTTGTTTCAATGTTACATATAGTTCACTTGCATTCTGAGTATGGATGCTGCATATTGATATTCCCTTGCCATCTCTAATTGAGTCATGGCATGGTTGCTGATATTTGTGTGTGTGTGTGTTTTAAGAGAGAGAGGGGAAGACAGAGAGAAATATTATCCATTGAGAAAAACATATCTATTGGTTGTCTCCTGCATGAACCCCCAACTAGGGAGAGCTCAGGCTGGGTAGGAGCTACAATTGAGGTACATGCTCTCGACCGGAATTGAACCCAGGACCCTTGGGTCTGCAGGCTGACACTCTATCCGCTGAGCCAAACCAGCTAGGGCTTCACAGTGTTCTTGATCATGACTTCCTGTGAGCCTGTTTCTTGGTATATATCTAAATATCCTGGTAGCTTAATCCTAGTCCAAACTGCAAGTTGTTTTCTGCATCCAGACTTATGGGTCTTCATTTTGTCAGCCCACCTCCTTCTCCTTATTGGCTAAGAACAGGATCAAATCAACAAGAAAATTAGCTGTAACATTCTTCAGAAAATAAAGTCTTCATCTCTCTTTTTGGCTTGTTACAGTTTGGGTGGGGGGGCAATGAGCTGCCCTGTGATGGAAAGTTTTCATAATCAGATTTTTTCTCTAATTTTACGGCAAATGTTGGAGACCTGGTTCTGTACACATATCTAAACTAAACAATCCTGTCTTTAATTGCAGCTTTTTACATCCTTCTTTTGTTGTCCTGGGGAGAATAGTTATTGGCAGTGCTTAAATTTCCATTATAATAGGAAAAAAGAAGTGTAAATGTATTTTTCTATTACAAGCAATAGCCAGGGATATATTTATAGTCGCTTAACAACAACATGAACTCCTCTGTAATGCTACTCAGTTTAAACTCAGCACTGAATACATTTACACCTGCATCTACCCTGATCGTCCGTCCCCTGGCTTGCTGCAATCCCTTGTGCATGCTTTTCATTTGTGGACATGTTGTGGCCCAGTTTCCAGTGGTTCACACGCCTGTGCTGAGCACATTCCAGGTTTCCTTGTACTTCTTTTCTTGCTGAAGACAATTGCTGAATGAAAGGTTGAAAGATCTATTTTTGGTAAGCCAGACTGGATGAAGCCATTTTTTGAGTAGCCATCCACCACAGTAGTGATAGAGGGTGACCTGAGTGTGTTTTGTGTGTGCGCACGTGTACACACACACACACACGCACACACTTTTGTCTGACACATGGTTGATTTAAGAGTTGTAGGACTCTGCTTATACTGAAGTATCTTATCTAATACATTTTAGTAAAGACTTCCCTTTGAAAATCATATGACCCTTTGTAAAATTTATGAAATATCTGAGAATTTCATTTTTTCAACAGAGGAATTTTCAAGAGAGAGGTTAAGAAGACCATCCAGCCCAGAAATATTCCTGTCTAAAAGCCCAGAATATGTTAGTTTTGACAAAATTTCAAGGCACAGGCATGGCACTCCCAGTTGTACTATGATCAGTTGTACAACGAATAGCCGTTAAATGTTCTTCCTGTTTCTCCTCTCACTTGCAGTATGGAACTTCTAACAGCCCCTTCTTTTAGCTGTAGCAAAAATGACTACTAGGAAACAACAGATTTTAATGACTGTCTAGTCAAAAATATGGGTTGTTCTAACATATTAAAATTACAACCATAAATCTCCTTTGAATTCCTGTAGTTTTTCTCCACTTTGCCAGCCCCTTTATCCTGAAATACATGAAGATAACAAAAGAATGACAAGTCTAAACTACAGATGGTTTTTCCCTTTCTCTCATCTCTTTCATTTTTAATGCAGATGATGGGATCTTTGGGACTTAGAGCCATATTTGACAGCTTTTTTTATGTTTATTTAGACTGTGAGTTATGCTACAATTTGGATTTGAGGCACTCTTTCCAGGAATAAGTCATTTGTTATCCATGTATATTTTAGTGGCTAAGATGTGAATAAGCAGGTTTTATTGTTTCTTTATTGTAATTTACACTCTCCTATATCTTTTTTTTTAACCAAAGACTCAGTTTTCTTCTGATTTTAGTAAAAAACAGTTGGCTATATTTTTGTTTTTAGTGCCACATATCCAAAGAGTGTGAAGGCAAAGAAAGAATCAAAATGAAACCCCATTGTTTATTTAAGAAATAAAAATTCTTCAAGTACATAAATAACATATCTCTCATGTTTATAATACTAGCTCCTTTTTTAGCATTTGTCTCAGAACTAGTTCCCAGTATTCTGCACCACCTAGATGTACAATAAACATCTAGCATCTCACTAAAGAAAGTAATCAATTTCATGAGCCCCGCCTGAAAGCTAAGACAGCAAGCCTTGCCCTGGAGGAAAGCTGCTCTGCAGTGTCATAAACCCTTAGGCTATTTCTTGTCTTGCAAAATGAATTGTATTACAGGTGTTTTGCTTTGTGAAAAAAACAACTCCGGGTGACACTCAGTGTTTTTCAGAGTGTCAGATTTCTAAAAAAAAAAAATCTTTATGGCTCATTCCTACTTTGCTACCATTAACTTCTTGTTGCCCAAATGATTTCTCTTCTTAAGCGGATGGGAATGGACATTAAGAAAAAAACAAAACAAAACAAAAAACCACAAAAAAACCCCCACAACGTTGTCAGAATGATTGACACTCTTCTTTCCTTTATGGCAAAAAGCGTGGAGTGTGGTATCCCTTCTAAGTAGAAGCCAGTTTCAAAGTTTGTTTAAAAATCATCACAAGATGTTTTTCCAAATCTAGAGAACTCAGGAGGTCCGTATTTCTCTCATCCTCTTTGAGATGACTTTCCATACAAAGGGCACGGCGATTTGTATTGAGGTAGCAAAGACATCTTGTTGGTATTTGAAATTCATGTTCTTTTTCTCCTGACATGTTGACTTTTACAGACTTTTGAAACTCTTACATAACTGATAAATGCAGTCCAAATTGACCAATTTTTTTTAAAAAAATTATCTTTATTGTTGAAAGTATGCAGAGGTCCCCTTTGTTTTTTTGTTATTATTTTTGTGGAAACTGAACATGTGAATAAATTTAAAGTTATATATCTGACTGTTCCTCCTCCCTTCACCTTCCCCTCCCAAGCCTTCGCCACACTATTGTCTGTGTCCATGGACTATGCATATAAATTCCCCATTTAATCTCACCTCCCCCTACCAACCACCTCTCCTTGCCCTCTGAAATTCATCAGTCTGTTCATGCTTCTATGCCTCTGGATCTATTTTGTTCTTTTTTTCTCAAGATTGGTGAAGATATTCAGAGTCTCTTTTGTTTCCATATAAATTTTTGGAATATTTGTTCTAGATCTATGAAATATGCCATTGAATAATGAGAATTGCATTGAATCTATAGATTGCTTTGGATGGTATGTACATTTCAATCAAGTTAATTCTTCTAATTCATAAACATGGTATGTGCTTCCACTTATTTATATCTTCCTCAAGTTTTTTCTTTAATGTCCTAAGTTTTCCAAGTACAGATCTTTTAGCTTCTTGGTTAAATATATTCCTATGTACCTTATTTTTTGTTGCAATAGTAAATAGGTTTTTAATATTTTTAATATTATTCTTCATAGAAACTCATTAATTTATAATAATAAGTATTCTGACTGCTTACATCAAAGGAATGTTGAGGACTATTAATAAATTTTGGAATCTTCACCCAATTAGGAAAACATTCCTCAGGTCCATTTTGATTTTACAGATGAAGAAAAGTAAGCTATGCGTTGTTTGTTAAGTTTTCAGAGCAAATTAAAGTGAGCTTTAAGAGTGACAGGTTAGTTCAGAACGTCTTTACTTATTTTCTCATGTAGAAATTTTTACTGTGAATTTAAATCTTTGGCAAATGGCCAAACAATAGATAAGGCCTCTGAATGACATGTGGATTTATGGTTGGAATTTAGGCATTAAAAACTGGCCATAGAAATCCCTAATAGTATCTTTAGATGAATGAGTTCCAGCCCTGACAGTGACTTAAGGGAGAAAAACCAAACTCCTCTATGTGAGAAATCCTGAACCAAGCCAATTCAGAGGAGAGTAAATCAAAGATGCATTTGTTGTGGCTATCGTTCAAAATTTTATGCAAAGGTTTGCTGGTATTCACTTGAGCTAAGAGGAGAGAAAATATAACACTAACAGATTTTTAGTGCTGAAAACATGAAATTTACCTTTAAGATGAGAAAGAAAACACATTTATCATTCACATTATTTGCACCTACAACTTTTTGCCCTTAGAATGTGACTGCCAAAATGATTTCTTTCGATAGCTGTACATGAAATTTTCATGGAAAATGAACTCAATTTTACCTTGATTACTCATTTAAAATGCATATATATTGCTGCAGTCAGTCTTGTGAAATTGGTTCCTCATGTACTTCATTTGATAATAACATCTTCCCCTGAAGTAGCAGTTCAGGAAATGAAGAACTGAACATTTTACTTTCTATCGCTCAGGCAGTCTTCTCATCATCAGAAACAAGTGGAGACAGAGGGAATAAGATTATGAGAGGTCTTATAGCTGATAAAAAGAAACAAGGGATAAATGTCCATTAGTCACACCCAGGCTATTCTATCATTCAGTTAATTTCTCAGTTTTTTTTTCTTCCTTGTATAACACAGTGAGCACAATATTTGCTCTCAAGAACATCGCAGTCTAATGTGCAAGAAGGAAATGTAAACTAATGATGCCACTCAGGAAATACTAATACAGAAACCAATCCCCAATTTCCAGGGTCTTAAATGCGATCTCTTAAAGTCTGGACTACATACATTCTAAGCCACGGTTCCCCATGAGATGGTTCATTATTGAAATTTCTTATCAAAATGTACTTTGATTCTTGCTTTAGTAGAGAAGAGAAAAAATAGAGAGTTAGACTTTGGTAGTTAAGTACTTCACATGGATAGAGTTAAGCATTGGAAATTAAATACTTCACATGGATAGAGTTAAGCATTGGTAATTACATACTTCACATTAGTCAGTTCCCAAACAGTTCATTTCCCAAAGCATATGGCCAAGCCCACCTTCAAAGGGATGGGGGAAATGCATTTCAAACATGGTCCTGGAAGAAAAGAGTTTGTGATGTAGGTGTTTATTAACAATGCCTGTCACAATAATTACAAATAAAGTACTCAAAGTGGTGAAAATAGAATGTTTAAAACGATTATAAAAGCAATGGAGCATTGTTTGAGAAGTCAGTCTAAAAGGTTATCTTGAAGAATGATTCGGCCTTTGTCAAGTGGACATGGCTGTCCAGGAGGGAGGAACAGTGACTAAAATAGCACAACAGGAAAGGAAAAGAGAAGGCAAGATTTAATGCTATGAGGATTGACTTGGAAACTTTTTAATTCCATGCTAAGAAACTTGGAATTTTTCTTGCAGGTAAGGGGAACTATAGACTTTTAAATGGAAGGGTGGGGTAATAATATTTGTCTTTAAAACAAAATCACTCTTCTTGGAGAAGAGCGAATTGATTTGAGAAGAATGAGACCATAGGTACTGCAGTCTAGGCAGGAGATGATGTGACTCTGATATATATCAATAAAGTATGGACACTAGAGATGGATTTGAGAGGCACTAGGGTGTGGGAACCAGTACCTGCTGATACTGTACTATGAATAAAAATGTGAAAAAACACGATCTCTACCTGTAAGTAGATTATAACCAAGGAAGAAATCAGACATATAAAGAAACAACATTTGTAAAAGTTTAAGTGTTCAGATAGGCAACACTTAAGAGAATGCCACAGAGGACATCACAACCTTACATTCTGGAGTCATGCCAACTTCTTGTGACCTTTTAATTGACATGCCCCAGGGTTGTTTTTGGCTTTCTTCTCGTTTATTTCTCTGTATTACAATGAACTATTTTATACATGTCTAGCAAAGCGTATGTTCTTACCTGCCATGACCTGCATGACAGTTCATTCTGAAGCATTGACCACCCTTTCCCACAAACTTATTGTGAATGTTACCATCATCCAGAATTTCCACACTTCTGAAATAATGAATTTAATAAACATTAATCTCTAACTATATCCTTGGGTGATGACATTTGAAATCTGGGTACTTGATGGTGGAAGGTAAATTGGAGTACAATTAAAGTAGACAGAAACATTCCTCAAGTTTTTAATCTTTTATTTTGAAAGATCAGCTTAATTTGCACCATATTTTATTATTTTTATTATCAGACCAGGAGACAAACATAAGACAGAGGGATTTATAGTATTATTCGTGGTCTTCATCTTTCTATTGCTCTTTTCTTTACAGCCATCTCTGATAATTTCTTTCATGCCCACTGCAAATAACTTCATACTCCTTTTGTACTGTAGTATCTGATGGAATTTTGAAATTTCTATGCTGTTTACTTTCAGCCATTTCCAACTTCTGTTAACTAGGTAGGGGTTTTAGAAACTGCAGTAATTAGCACTAGCAAATATATGACCCCTCCCTTCTCAAGCCAAGAAAACAATATTACTTAGTATTAGTTAAAATAAATAAGCTATTATTTATGGCATAGATTCATTTATGCAGGGATATTCTTAGAAATTCTATTTAATGTAATGGGAAGTGGCCTAATTATGCCCTGTTTTCTTTATGCCATTTACTTATAGTCCTGTCAGTTTTTATATGACCACTTTAAATTTTAAGCCCTCAGAGAACAAGAATTTCAACTACATAACTCTATATAGCATTTAGCATAGCCTCTTCCTTTGGCTCATGCTGCTTTAATGTTTTTAGTTTTACTGATAAAATTGAAATTATTTGAAATTTTGGAGCAAAAGGGGATTGCTGTTGAAAATTTTATTTACTTTATTAGATACCTATATTCATTGATAAACACTAATAGTCCTAAAATATTAATATTAAGAGATGCTGAACTTGCACCTAAGGCTTAATAATCACCAAAATAAATTGACTAAACTTATTTTCATCTTAAGTTTTTTAAGGGAAAATATATTCAAATGACTGTACAATTAATCTTTTGTAGTATTTCTTTTTAAAGCAAACATTTCATTTGTTCACAGAATCAATCTCTCTATATACTTGGAATTTGAAAAGACTTGTGCTATTGATACAGTAATGAGTGACAAAGTCTGATTCAAGAGAAACCTTAGAAGCCATTTTTATTAGAAAGATGAAAAATTAATGGCACAAGAGGTCAAATCCTGCAGATACTTTGACAACTAGAGGCATGATTTAGTGACAAGACCACTGACTTAGAAATTAGAAAGCTCTGGTTTTATTTCTAGTTGTGCCAAATATTTTTACACTTCAGTTTTCTAATCTCTTGGACATAAAATACAGGCTGTATAATCTTTAAGTTCCTACACAATTTAAAAGTCCAAAAATTGAAGTCAAGGTCACACTAGAGTTAAAAAGAGCAGTCAGTGACTAACTTCCTGAGGGCTTAGAGCTGCAATGTCAAGAGAGAGAAGTATACACATTAAACTTCAGCAACAGCAAGATGAGGCAAGCAAGAAGGACCAGCGTTGGGGGCAGATTAGATGAGGTGAGTATGGTTGACACCAAGCACAGTGCATGTGTGAGAGAGGCCAAGTCAGCACCTACCGAGCCTGGTGGGTGCAAAGTTCAGAGACTAGGGAAATGAGAGAGCACAGAGTGGGAATTATGACAGAAAACCTTGCAGGATCTTGGGCAACCAGAAACTCTACATCTCAAGAAGTCTGCATAACCAGAATGGTTATATTTCAGCAACTAAATATAGGGTTAATATTAAGCCTAGGGCTCTGAGTCCAAGGTCAGGAATAAACTCAGAGACTGAACAATTCTACAGCTACAGCTGCCTTGTCTGAGACCAAAAGGAGATGGATAGGGAAAAAAGGTGATTCTGACATGTTTCCCCCTTCTCCAAATATATAAAGTATACTATATTTGTATTTATACATTTATATTTAATATGATACTTAATTATTATATTAAAATTCAGGATGAGTGCCAGTCTGGGGATTTTATCTCAAGATCCTATTTAACACCCTTTCCCTAATCTTTAGTGATTTTATATATTTGGAGGAGGGGAAAACATGTCAGAATCATCCTTGTTTGATTAACATTTATATTTTAATATAATATTTAATATTTTAGTATTTATGTTATATATCTATATTACAATAGTAATGTTCCATATCTTGACATTTCAGTAGAAAAAATTGGAATCACTGAATAATAAATAGAGATACAAACCAGCTGAATTGAGAGGAGACTAAATTTTTCTGAATACAAAGGGGATATTAAGATGGGGTTGGTAGAGTTCTATGGAGAGTGAAAGTCCTGATGATTCACAGTTATGAGGATTTGAGAAATAGAACAAAAGGAGCTGGTACTTGCAGAAGAGACATTTGAAGAAGATTTTTCTGAAAAGAGTTTTACACAATTTGTAAAATCCAACCCATCTAAAAAGATTAATAAAATATTCATTTCTCAGTAATGCAGTATGGGTGCTTTTGGTATAGGGCAAAGATAAACACTGTCCTTGTATGTCTAGTCCCACTTGGCTCTGATAATATTCACAATCTCTAAGAGTGGTTCTCAAGTGATGTTTTAAAATAGTAGTCTTTTGGGAAACTTATTGACAAATTGCAAATATCTCTCATTAGCACCGCACACACTCACATACACACACTGTGTACAAGCATATCTCATATAATGACAGAAGTATACTAGTACAACACAATGGTTCTGGTATCCTTTTATTTTTAAACTAGAGGCCTGGTGCAAGAAATTCGTGTGTGGGTATGGTCTCCAGGCCTGGCCTGCGATCAGGGCCATCTTTCCTGCCTGCCTGTAACCAGCCCTGCTCCCCACCACTACCCACTCCTGGTTCTTCATTCGCCATTGGGCAATCAGAGCCTGCTGGCTGGGAAAGGGACTGAGAGGTGGTCAGTGTGCCTCATAGTGACTGGTTGAGCAGTTGTCTGGTTGTTCCACTGTTAGGGTCAATTTGCATAGTACCTTTTTGTTATATAGGATATGTTCTTATTGATTTCAGAGCGGAATGGAAGGAAGAGAGTTAGAAACATCAATGATGAGAGAGGATCATTGATCGGCTACCTTCTGAACCCTCTCATTGGGGATCGAGTCCACCACTTGGGCATGTGCCCTGACCAGGAATCCAACCATGACCTCCTAGTTCATAGATAGAGGCGCAACCACTGAGCCATGCAGGCTTGGCTGGTATCCTTTTATTTATTTTATTTTTTAAAAACATACTCTAATGGCTACTTGCATTTTTGTTTCTGCCTCATAGTAACAAACATTTTTTTGTTTTTTTTAATATATTTTATTGATTTTTTACAGAGGGGAAGGGAGAGAGATAGTTAGAAACATCGATGAGAGAGAAACATTGATCAGCTGCCTCCTGCACACTCCCTCGTGTGTATGTGCCCACAACCAAGGTACACACCCTTAAGTCCACAGGCCAACGCTCTATCCACTGAGCCAAACCAGTTAGGGCAACAAACATGTTTTAATATGCTTATCATAAGTTTTTTTTCCTTTTCTCATTGTACAAAGGGACTTTTATTTCTTAAGTTATCATTTGCTGTACCTTGTTCCAGATAATGGGTTGGAGTTCATTCCTGGTTACAGGTGAAAGGATGCTGATAACTAAACTGTTCGGGTTTGGAAAAGAGGACAGGTTCCATCCTTGCCCTTCCTGCATGGACTTAGACCTGTGTGCACCTGAGAATTCTCTGGCTCTTGCCCACAGCTATGTCCCCAGATGGGAGAGATAAAGGACCCCTTAGCAAGAGGCAAATATTTTCCACTCTTCAAGAGGTATTATCTATTCTGTTACAGAAAAGCCAGGATGTAAACTTGATCCATTGGCAGGCCATCAGTAGACATTTATCTGGAAACTTCCCCAGAGGAGACACAGCACTGCTGCAAACAACAGCTGAAACCAACACCTGAGAAGAAAAGGAAAAAAACAACAACCAACAACTGGTTAAGTTAGTTTAAACAATGAAATATTTTCATCAACATTTTACAAGTGGCTAGTCTGAATTGAGATATGCTTTAAGTATAAATATACACCAGATCTCAAAAACTTAGTATGGAAAAAAGTATGCCCTCTGCACCCAGGTTTGGATCTCATCCATAGGGGTGGGGGCCTTCCACCAATTTCCTTCTTCTTTGGAACTCTGCCTCAGCCCTATGGGTAAGGTAGTCATTACTCCCATTATCTACTGCTCTTGTGTTCTTTAATAGTAAAATATTTCTTTAATGTTTCTGTGGTTATATGTTAAAATAACATTTTGGGTTAAATAAGATATATTATTAAAATTAATCACATTTGTTTTATTTTCATCTTTTTAACATGGTTACCAGAAAATAAAAAATTACCTATGTGACCTTGAAAAGATTTTAAATGCATGATGAAGAATACTGGCAAATAATTAAGCCAATTTAATAGATATTGTTCCAGAAAGTACTTCACAACGAAAAGAGACACATGTTTTGACTGTTTTACTCCACATTTTAATCATACAAACCTCTCAAGGTAAAAATAGTATGGTCAACAGTTGTATAAAAGTGTGATTTAAAAAAAGTATAATCAGCCCAGCAGGGGTGACTCAGTTAGTTGAGTGTCCTCCGATTGATGTTTCTCTCTCACCTCTCTCTCTCTCTCTCTCTCTCTCTCTCTCTCTCTCTCTCTCTCTTTCTCTCTCTCTCTCTCTCTCCCCCTCTCTCTCGTTCATGGGTTGATGCTCAACCACTGAGCAAACTGATCATGCCAACATATGCCTCCACCTAAGATGAAGGAATGTAGGATGAAGAGGAGTGTAGGATGAAGGAGTCTCCATGATACACATCACTAACAACACTTTTTGGCTAAAGAAACAGGCCCATGTGCAGTGGCTGTTGACATTCGGCATTCCTCATGTTTTAGTTGATCACTCCTCGGTAAACCACATCAATGACATTGTATTTATCTTGTTCCACTCCCGGATGTAAATATAGGGACAAGCATGTTTGGTGAAAGCTAATACTCACAACACACTTACCTGATAGAAAGGAAACAGCTGTCTCTACTAATACTCAAAGTTCTTTCTTCCAAAGGCAAACTGGCAGTAGCTGGGCACCTGTTCATGTTCTCTAAGTGATAAGTGGCTCAATGTCTAAGGATACATGCTGTATTATATTTCCAAAATGGGAATTAGCCTTCTGATATCGAGTCATAAGAGCCAATATCGGTGAACAGTATCCCATTTTCCCAGGAGATGCGTCTGTGTACATAGTATACATATGTGTACAATTAGTGCCTCTCAGCTCCAATCTAAACCCTTTATTGTCCTACTTGTGAACCTAGACCTTGTAAACATTTCTCCGTAGTTGAACTCTGGCAAACATTGCCAGTTGAGGATGCTGAGACACACAAGAGAAAGGGGCTCCCTTCTTCATCCCGGTGTACCTTCTATTCTTCTTGCTATTACAGCATTTTGGCTGGCCTGGGTTGACACAGAAACAGGCATTTCGTGGTATTCACTATCAAAGAGTTTCAGCATTTTGCCATGAATAACTTTCTGGAGAGTTCCATGGACACCCTAGACCTGTGGTCGGCAAACTGTGGCTCTTTGGTCCCTTCAGTGTGGCTCTTCCACAAAATACCACGTGCGGGCGCGCATGTACAGTGCGATTGAAACTTCGTGGCCCATGCGCAGAAGCCGGTATTTTGTGCAGAGCCGGTATTTTGTGGAAGAACCACACTGAAGGGGCCAAAGAGCCGCATGTGGCTCGCGAGCCGCGGTTTGCCAAGCCACAGTTTGCCGACCACTGCTCTAGACAACTTTCCAGTTGAGGTCTTTCTGCAGGCAGGCAGCTTCACATTGAACACTGCAGCTCTCACAGACAACCCAATGCTAAGTTCAAGGGCAGCCCCCCAGGTAGCTTTCACACAAGTTTTTTCAGCACTCCAGTGTAACTTCCTATGAGAAAATCTTGGCCTGTGGCACCTAGATGAACTCTTCTATGATCTGTAGGCCACAGCCATGCCCTCTGCAACCAGATCTGGATCTCATCCTTAGGGGTGGGGGCCTTCCACCAGTTTGCTTCTTCTTTGATACTCTGCCTCAGCCCTATGGTTGCTGCAGTCATTACTCCCATTATCTGCTGCTCCTGTGTTCTTTAAATTTCACTGTATCCCCTTGGTAGCTAATCTCCTGTTAGTAGTTAATACTCCTTTGTATTAAGGATTCATTGTTCAAATTGCTCTGTGGTTTCTGTCTTCTAATATGATGCTTACCACTCCATAACATTCCATTTCCATTCCATAACATCTCCCATAGTTTAATAATCTCAAATAGGAAATACTATTAATAGTTAAGGCCCTACAAATATATGAAATATTTTAAATTTATTTTTTTATTTTATAACGACTTTATCAATACACCTAAGGATCAAAGAAGATAAAATTCAATTACCATTGATTTAAAGATTCCTTACTTTTTTTTCATAGCATTAATCATTTTTCATATTATCAAATACATTAGATAATTTAAATACATAGATAATATAGTAGCATATATAGTAGTCATATAGTGAGTACTGAGGTACAGGGACTTTCTGTAAGTTGCTCAAAGTTTTTCATGCAGCAAAGAGGTAGCTGGAAATCAAAGTGTATTTTTATGGCTACTAATCTTATACTCCTGACCATACTGGGCTTGTGTACTTTCCCCACACTTCCTACTACATTTTCACTTGGATGAGACTGGACATCCAAATGGTACAGAAAGAAATTTTCCCCCAAATTTTAAAATAAATGTTTCTTTGTGTTTCATGTTTCCTGTATGCCCAGTCTAGCGTTTCCTATTCATACTTTTCTTTTAGAGGAATAAGACATGGCATTCATGTTCCTTCCAAAACTATATGGTTGGACTAAGTGTCACTTTAAAACAATACACCAAATGATTTATTTTGGTTCCTGATTGCATTATTGTGACATTATTTTAATGTAACCTTCTGTGTGAAGTTTGCCCAAATGTTGTCCCTGACCCTGGCCGTTGCTATTAGTCCCTTTTCATTAGATTATGATCATAAAATTTGCAATGAGAATTCATTATATTTAACCCCAGGAAATCAAAGGACTTCCAGCTTGGCTGTGTGCATTTGCATAATTTTTTTCTGCTTTGTGGTTTAGCTGATGCTAACTATGCCATGGGACTTGCATGAGAGATGTTTTAACAAATGGTGGCAATAAATAACAGGGAGGCCAAGACAATCAATTTGACAGACCTTCATGTGCGCAGATGTTAGCATGTGGATGTCTAGGACTGGTGCCCTCATGTGAAATGTCAAAGGTAGGAGCAGAGGGGTCCTGGTGATTTAGAAGAAGCAATGTTAAGAATTGCTGCAAATTTGTTTGAAAAGAAAACATTTGTGATCAAGAATGAGGGTTAGTGTTTGCTTTAAGGTCTGGGTTAGTGTTGGGGCTTTGGCCCAATTTATTATAATACAACCGGAGGCCCGGTGCACAAATCTGTGCACGGGTGGGGTCTGGCCGGCCTGCCCCAATCGGGCAGATCGGGTCGGGCCAGCTAGGGGAGGGGCCGTGGGCGGTTGGTGGGCCTGCCCCGCCCCCTGATCGAACTCTGGTCGAACTCTGGTGGAGGGGACAATTTGCATATTACCCTTTTATTATATAGGATGTGTTGTGCTTGATGGTCTAGGGAGACAATGGTTCTATTAGAGAGAGGCAGCAGAGTATAAGGGTTCAAACTACGAATTGGAGAGCTAAGCTGCCTGGATTCAGAGTTGACCTTTGCTCCTTTGTAGCTGATTGATTTTGTTGCTTACGCTTTTTCTACTTCGTGTTTCTCATCAATAAATTGTGCATAAGAATATTTCATACATCACATGGTTATGTTTTCTAGAATTACTCAAAACTGCTGAATGTGAAATCTACTTAGAACAGTGTATATTATGAACAATGTAACAGTATTGTTATTATCATTGTTATCAGTGATATAGAACTTGTTAGAAATCAGTACATCTAGATATCTTCTGATAAGCTCTTTTAGTCTTATTTTAATTTGATCTACTTTAGGGAATATGAAGCAGACTTTCGTATTATTAAGCTGGTAGGAGAATAAAAGCACAATTTGGCCTCTGAATGAAAAGAATTTAGACATTTTCTGTGCAAAGGAAAAAGGAAGTGTATTCCGTACACCAGCAGGCATTCAACATCAGGCACCATATTGCAGATGGCACATGAGGGAAGGAAGTAAGGACAGAGCGGTGACCTGGACTAGGTTCATAGACGAACAGGGTCAGCACGTCCAAGACAACTTTCTAGATCTAACCACAGACTTTATTTAAGACTGCTGTTCTCTTGGAACAGTGTTTCCCCCTGGCTTTTCCTAACAGACTCAGAGAGACAGCTCCACCAGTTTAAAATTATTCCATTTAAGAGCACTTATTCTAAGTTCTGGCAGTGACTGTCAGTGCTATTGTGTTCAATGTCTCTGCATGCCTTGGAGTGGCATAAACTTCAGGGTTCCTTGTGTTTTTGGCTTGTCTCTGGTTCATACAACAGTGAACCTGGTGTAATTGTCTTACTGTTTTCTTAAAAAAACTTCTTGCTATGATAGACATTTTAGTTCACATATACCATATGTACAAATATGTGTGTATATATTATATAATAAATATATTATATTTTATTTTCTTCTTGGCCTCCTAAGAGCTGTAAGAGAGAACATGTACAATGAGGGTAAATACCACATCAGAAGGGAGTTTTTTCACAACCTCTATAAAAGGAGATTATTTTCAAAAATTCCTGCTGGGCAATCTACCATGGTTCTCAGCTACTGGATATATCCAGAAAGTGTCAAATCTGGGAAAACAATGAGATTATTTTAGTAACCCAGGTAATAAAAATTAATGAATTCCATTAAACAAACAGTAACAAGGGATGAGGAAAAGATAAAGTCAAGGCAGATTTAGGAGTGAAATTTGAATGGCCTGGAAACTTAAAAGGCCTGGAGTATGCTGTGCAAAGGAAACAGGTATCAACCATGACTTCCAGGATTCTGGCTTGAGCAATAGAGAAATATGCCCAAGTATTTTATCACAGCATTTGCAACAAAACCCACTATAAATAGAAGGAGTCGAGTTTCATGTAATGTCTACAACCACAAGTGAATTTTAAGTGTAGCACAGGGCAATTTACAATATTCGGGGGACCTGGGTCAATGATGCCAAGCCTAAATACTTTTGAATTCTACAATAGTCACCCATTTGTTTTTAATGAGTTTCAGTGTAATTAAGCTTGGCAAAATATCCTTTTGACCTCCACTATCTGAAGGGTCATCCCAGTTCCAGAGCTCAGCCGAGGCCCAGGCGATGACTACATTGTGTTTCAACTTCTCATTCAGCCCAATCCTGGTTCCTTCACTCCCCCCATGGGTGTGTATTCTGAAAACACTTCCCAATAAACTTCCTTCAGGCGCATCTTCATCTCAAAGTCTGCTTCCTGGGAAAACCAACCTGTACATCTTTTTAGCAGCTTCTCGTTTTCTGTCTTTTCAACTTGAGATGCATGCACTATTTCTTAAGCATACATCTATGATTTTGCTAACTGTGTTCTACTCTTTATAAACACTGTGCTGTAGAGACTTGGTTGAGAAGTTGGTCTTTCTTCAGAAGTTAATGGCGGCCCCGTGAAGTTGGTATTAAGAAGTAATACACCTTTCAAGTTAATTCCTTTATAGCTGTGGTATGTACCTCTTGAATCTTGTAATTAGTCTTTGGGTAATCTTGATAATACTATAAACGTATTGGTGAAGTCAAATATGGTTTTAAGACAGAAATTACTATATCAAGATCTTTAGACGTGTTTCCAGTTGTGGTAATAATTATATCCAAAGTCATCTTGTTTAGTTCTGATGCTTTCTGTGAATTAACAGCTAGTTTTAAAAATTAAATCTTAATAAGAGAAGAACTCTGAGATGTCCCAAATTAAATTACAGCACGTCAGAGCGTGAGAGGAAGAGGTAAGAGGTTACTTAGTTAACTGAACCACAGGTGGAAACCAACAAAAGAGTGCTCACATTCCTGAATGTATGTTAAAATTTTGAATTAACTTCCTGGCAAATATCTAAAAAACAAAAACAATAACTGACTACCAGAAGCCACTGCCTCCTACTTTGCATAAACTTTCTAGACTGCTACCACAACCAATCAAGAAGTAGGAACTATTTCTTCCTGATGGGACTGTGTACCTAACCTAGAACTGCCCCTGCTTCACCTTTTCCTGCCCCCCTCCCTTATCTATAGCCAGTGTAAATTCTTTCAAAACTGCTGACATCTTTCTTCCCCAAACCATTGCATAAAAATGCTCTGAGCACTTCAGGACCATGGACATGATCACCTTCTCCATCACATGCTGCTGGTGGATAGACTCTAGGTCCCAGGACCTGGTTTTTTCTGTCTAGGATATGGTTCAAAAAAGTCTTTCATTCAGAAAAACGTTCAGCCTTGAAAGTTAGTTTAATAATCTCTTCTGAAATTAAAAAAAAAATCTCAAAACAGGGGTTACCGATGGTAGCACAATAATGGAAGAGAGGCTAATTATAGGTGAGAGGCTCTTCTTAAAAATCCTAGTTTCCGACTATGTGGCATCTGCTTTAGCTTTGATAGCTTCCTCCAAGAGGTAACCAAGGACCTCCAGCTGTGTGTTTATATTTAATGTCAGGAAAGCTGCCGGGAACCGGCAATAGCAAAACTGTTTATTTCCAAAAAGAAGAGACATTTACATCTCACCGTGCTGTGCATGGATGCAGGCATGGTTTAAGGAAATTAACACTATAAAAAGATAGTGTTATATTTTACATCCTTGGGCTTCATGCATTTGCTTTGCAAAGAAAAATTATATGGGAGATGTTAAGAATGAATGGGTTGGGTAAGGTGGAAGAGGGCTTTGCTTTATTAAACTTTCAGGGTGAAACAGAAGTAAGTCTAGTGAAGATATGTGACAATCGGATGCTGTGTAAGAGTCCTGCTGTTCTGTGCTGCGGTGATCCCAAGTTAGATTTTGTTTTACTGGTTCTGCAGGATATCTATTATTTTGATAGGAACAGATGTGCACTAGATAATTACAATGTGATGAGCTGGATTTAATCTCTGCAATTAGGCTTCCAGGGATGACTTTAAGAAGTCCAGAAGGTCAAAGTCAAAAGGCGTTAGTAGATTCCCATAAGCACATTTTGTGTGTGTGTGTGTGTGTGTGTGTGTGTGTGTGTGTGTGTGTGTAGGGAGGGGGATAGGCTGCTGTTCCAGACACAAAACCATTTGAAAAAGTGAATAGGAGAGATTAGACATACAATTTAGAATCTTCATTAAAAATTGCTTTCAGTGGGTGTCTAGAAAATTCTATTTCACTCTGAAGTAATTTTAATAGTTATTCTGTATACATAGCAGGCTACATCTCTTTGGCCAACTCCCACAAAATATGGACAGGAAAACAAAACAAAAAATCCAGTGAAGTACAAAACTTCAAGATGTACATTTCGTGAGATGCAAACAGAAGCATTAAATACAATACAATGAAACCAAATGAAATATGAGAGAAATGTCCAGAATGTGATCCAAGCAAGTATGTTTCAAATGTGCAGGATATGAACTAGCCTTTGACATTGAAAGAAAGCATAATGTGTATAAGTCATCGAAAGAAATAACTTGTTTTCTTTCTAGGACAGTTGAAATTGAGGAAATGCCCTGCCTGTCCAAGTTTAATTTTTTCACTGAGCCATAAAGATGACAAAAACTCCCAGTGTATATAAGTTCATTTTCACATCTAAAACAAATCTGAAACATTGCACAATTTCTTAATAAGCACTAAGTATTTTTTAACCAGATTTTAGATGGTTAAAAATTCTCACTTTATTGTTATTCAATATCTACAATTATTTTAATGATTCTTAATTGTGGTTTTTTTTCAGAATTTTATTTTTAAGTTTTTGAGCTCAATTTCTATAAAACAAGTTATCATTGTGAGTAAGAGATAAAGGCACTGAGTCTCACACATATTAAATTATTTCACTAAGGGATGACAGCAAGTTTCCTGCAGACCAAAAATGAATGTTTGCAACCTTTCTCTTCATCACCTGCTGAGTTTATTCTTTTGCTATCTGCATGAATGCTTGATGGCATCACCATAGAATTTATGAATTTGAGAAATATTTTTTCAGTTATCTTCTCAAATATTTTGTCTCTTTTATACATCAGTTTATATTCCTTAGGAAGCCCAAGAGAGGGAATGGAGATTGTAGGAAAAGAAAACGGAAGATGGAAAATTCACATATTCTGGGCACTCTGGGGAGGGTAGTTAGTTGCCTCAGTTGTCACTATCTCACATAAAGGATCCAAAGGACAAAGTCAATTTTAGAGCCTAGTGGAATTATGATCTTCATCTCTAAAATCCATAGTTGGAATGTTGTTTTCTGTAGCATTTAATATTAAAAAGAGCTGTATCCAAGTTAGTCAGGGTAATTTATTAATTCACTATTTAGTCAACATTTGTGAGTATCTATTGTCAAAAATGGTTTTTACATTTGAAAGGCTTACATTCTATGGAAGAGGAAGAGTATACAGAAAATTACAATACAACTACAATATTAATGAACTAGAGGCCTGATGCACAAAATTCATGCAAGGATAGGCCTTCCCAGCCCTGGCTGCGGGGGCCCTCGCAGCCCGTGTCTGCTACCACACACGCCTGGTTCCCCGGTTCTGCAGAGCCCCCCAATAGATTGCCCCACAGAGGGTGGCCTGGGCCTCCCTCTTTGGGGTGATCATGGAGTTCCCCCATGGGTCTCCCCCCAGCAGGTGGCCTGGGCCTCCCTCTGTGGGGTGATCAATCGTGAACTCTCCTTTGCCCCCATTGATCAGCCCGCAGAGGGTGGCTTGGGCCTCTCTCTTTGGGGCAATCACAGAGCTCCCCCCTTTTTATCACCCCACTGGCCAGTGGCCTGGGCCCCCTTATGCGGGGTGATCATGGGGAGATGGCAGGTCCCCTGACCAATTACATTGCACCCTCCTTGGCTGGCCTGGCACCAGTGCATGTCATAGCGTGGTCATCCGGTCATGTAATCTGAATTCTGACTTTAAGAAAGAAAGAGCCTTGGCTGATGTAGGTCAGTTGGTTGAGCAGCCTCGCATGCACCAAAAGGTTGCTGGTTTGACTCCCTGTCAGGGTACATGCCGTGATTGCAGGCTCAATTCCCAGTGGGCGCATTCAAGAGACAGCAGGTAGATGTTTCTCTCTTACATCAGTATTTCTCTTTCTCTTACTCTCCTTTTCTATCTCTCCAAAAATCAATAAAATATATTATTTAAAAAGAAAGAGAAAGTTTAGCTAGGTGAAGAAGAGAGTTACCTCCCCAAATATTGTCAAGACTAGATGCTTCCTTGAGTAAGTTTTAAACAGCGAGAGTCTAACTATTCCAGAACACAGAGAAAAGGAAAACTAATATACTGAGCTAGTAAAATCCGGTTACTAAAGTGCTGAGAAAAATGAATTTGAGGTCTGAAATGTAATCTTACTGACATGATAGACACAAAAATACAAAGTAATATACTTACCACTCAATTCCAAAAATACATTAAAATATCAATATATAATTACCAGAAAGCTTTCATTTCAGAAATACATGATAATTCAATATAAACAAATACATTAGTAAAGCCAATTATACATTAGACCAAGTGAAATAAGTAACATATAAAGTATATACAAATAATAACATATTCTGGAATTTGCTTCAAAATAAAATGAGTCATTTTGACCTGACTTGGTTGACGGCATAGATGAAATAGAGTAGCTATTACTTGATAATTGTTGAATCCAGGCAATAGATAAACATGTTTATTTTACTATTCTCTCTATTTTTATGCTTGAATTTTTCCTAATAATAAGTTTAAAAATAAAATTGCTTGTGTTAGGAATAAACTTTATGGGACCCATGTGAAGAGAAGTTTAAATTTCCAATAATGGACACTAACAAATTGAATATATTGAGAATGAAACCATTACTCAAATGGAAATGTTACTGATAAGAACTATTTCAAAAATAATATAAAAATTTAACCATTATAACCTTAGAACATCTTCATATTTTCATTGAAGGGTGTTTAAAGTATAATGAAAAACAATAAATATGCAAGATAAAGTCATAAACAAGAAAAGCAATAAAGAAATAGTCATGCTAATACATATTATGCTTTGCTATAAACCCAAACTAATTAAAACACTAAAACACTGAAACCTAATAGAAATATTACTGGACTATCAGAACCAGAAAAATGACCAAGTAATCAAGTTAATTTACCCTCTGATAAAAGTGGCATTTCAAATCAACAAATAAAGAGTGGATTATACCTTAGCAATTTCAGGAAAATTAGATAATCTCTGAAGTAAAAATTAAATGAGATTCCTATCCAATCATTTTTCTAAAATAATATTCAGATAAATGAAAGGTAAATTTTAATAGAAAAACCATAAATATACTAGAAACATATTGATAAATATTTATAAAATTTTATTTAAAGCATATGTTTATATATATGGGAACAAAGTCAGAAAGCATAAAGTTATACTGAGTAGCTTTGGCAAACATTAACATTTGAAATGTTTGTGAAACAACTAAAGACAAATCTCAATAAAAAATATGAAAAGACAACTTGGAAAACAATTTTTGCTCCAACACACAGGCAGCTGTTAGTTTCCTATAGGATTTTTAGGTGGTGAAAAAAAAAAAGCAAAAACTGCTTTTAAAGGAGTTTTGCTCCCCCTGCTACAACAATAATGGGTCCTGAATAAAACATGCTTTAATAGGTTTGCTGATGTAAGGGAAATTTCAAACACATAATGTCCCATTTTCCCCTAAAAAGATGAAAAAAAAAAGAACTGAATTTTGGGCTATATGCTTTGAACTGAAGCAAAACAAAGTAGGGTGGTTATGGGGAAAACAACACAAAAATCTTCCTTTTAGGATAATGCCACTATCATGGTGTAAGTTTTTAACACATCTCTCCCAATTATTATTTACTTATTTATTATTATTTTTTAAATCCTCACCCAAGGATAATTTATGCATTGATTTTTAGAGAGAGTGAAAGGGAGAGGGAGAGACAGAGAGAAATACTGATGTGCGAGAGACACATCAATTGGTTGCCTTCAGCATGCCCCCAGCCAGGGCCGGGAGCCTGCAACTGAGGTAAGTGCCCTTAACCAGAATCGAACCTGGGACCCTTCAGTCTGCAGGCCAACAGTCTATCCACTGAGCCAATCAGGCTAGGGCTCTCCCAATTATTAATAGACTAGAGACCCAATGCGCGAAATTCGTGCATGAGTAGGCCTTCCTTCCCCAGGCTGCCAGCACCAGCTTCCCTCTGGCACCTGGGACCGGGGCTTCCCTCGCAACCCGGCTTTATCTGGAAGGTCATCCGGAAGGAGATCCGGTCTAATTAGCATATTACACTTTTATTATTATAGATGAAGCAGACAAACCTTTCATAAATATATGTGAAATGAACACTATAATCAGTGAGCTTGATTAAATAGACATTTGTAAATCTCAGCATTCAATAATTGGAAACCACACCTTCTTTCAAGCACAGACCTCACAGGAGTGGGTGCATCATAAAAAAGGTTCTGGTAGAAGACTCTTTCCTGGCACCTCTTTTTCTGTTTGTAGTTCAAAGAACGGCCCAGGAGTCTAGGTAAGTACAAATCAATAATAACTCCTGATCAGAGAACTAGGAAAATGCTACAGCTGTGCTGTCCAGTAGTCTCATGGCTATTGAATATTGGAAATGAGGTTAGTCATATGGAAATGTGTTTTAGGTATAAAATACACATTAGATTTTTAAGATAAAGTGAGAAAAATTGTAAAAAATCTCATTAATAATTTTATATTGTTTTCATATCCAAAATGATATTTTGGATATATCAGTTTAAATACTTTATTATAATGAACTTCATCGGTGTCTTTTTACTTTTGTCCTAATGTGGCTACTAGAAAATTTTACATTGCATGTGTGCTTTACATTATGTATCTATTGGAGAATATAGTGCTGGTCTAGAGCTTCGCTGAATTCAGACCAGCTGAGCCAGCATTTTGCTAAGCTACAAAATTGGGAGAGAGGATAAGCCTCCATGTCCAATCAATTTTTTTCTGAAAGACCTAGATAAATGGAGCCCCGTTCTATTTTGTACATATGTGAAAGCTCAAAATCATATAAACATCAGTTGTCCTCTAATTTATCTGAAATTCAATGCAATCTCAGTCAAAATCCTAACAGTGTTTTTTTTTTTCATGAAACTTGACAAGCTAATTCTATAATTTATCCAAAGGAGCAAAAGAATAAGAATAGCTAAAAACCTTTCTGGGGAAAATGAGTAAGGGATGTGCCATACCAGATACCAAGGCTGTAATAATAAAGTCAATAAGGAATTGACACAGGGATTTGAAAATATGGACTGATGGAACAAAATAAAGATCTGGGAAATAGACCGTGTTTTACAACTTGGCATATCACAAAGGAGGAATTGAAGATAATTGTGAAATGGAAGGACTATTTAATAAGAATGAATGGACAATTAATTGTCCACATAAATTGGATTCTTTTCATCATACACAAAAATCAATTCCAGATGGATTAAGGACGTAAAAAATGAAAGGAGAAACTCTAAGACCTTAGAATAAAATAAAGAATAATATTTATTTATGTTCTAAATTTGAGCTAGTGAAAGTTGAATTAAAATGCATGCTAAATATTAAGCGACAGATATATTCCACTAACTTGTTAATTAAATCCTCTGTTCAACAAAAGACAGACTAGAGACAATGAAAAAGACAAAAACAAAACACCAATTGACAAATGTATGCAATATGTGTAATTTACAAAGGATTAGTGGTATCCTCACAAATGAATTGGAAAGGATAAAAAACAACAGAAAATTGTGGGGAATACCCAAACCAGTATCTTACAAAAAAGGAAATGTGATGAGATAAAATATACATGAAAAGATGTTTGACTTCATAGTAATAAGGGAGATACAAATACCATGTTAAACCCATTAACATGATTTTATTACCAGATATAATAATTCCCACAAAACTTAAGTCAGACAAATCCACATTTTAGAGAGTAGAGGAATCAGTCAATTTCTGGTAGAAGTATAAATATGAGGACAAATAAACTGGCATTATTTTGAGGTAGAACATTTGTGTAACCTGTGATACAACATTTTTACTCCCGTGCAAACACATTATGCTTTCTTTATGTCAAGAGTGTGGGAGGGCAGGGATGAACAGGCAAGGCAAAGAGGATTTGGGAGGCAATGAAAATACTAAAACTATAATGACGGACACATGTCATGACACATTTGTCAAATCCATAGAATGTACAACAATAAGAGTGAACCCTACTGTAAACTATGGGCCACTTTGGGTGATTATGACATGTCAATGTAGGTTCATCAGTTGTAACAAATGTACCATTTTGGTAGGGAATGTTGATTATGTGGGGTAGCTATAGATGTGTTGGGGCCAGGGAGTATATAAGAAATCTGTGTACCTTCTCAATTTTGCTGTAAACTTAAAATTTCTCTAGAAGAAAAAGAGTCTTTAAAAATGTTTGTGGCAAAACTTCTGTAATTGGAGTGCAAAAATAACAAAAGGAAAGCAGGAAGGAAGAAAGGGAGAAAGGAAAAAGGAAGGGGGGAGAAGGAGGAAGAAAGGAAGAAAAAAAGAACGGAGGAAGGAAGGGAAGAAGGAAAAAGATAAAGAAGAGAGTGAGGCAAGAATGTAAAGAGAAAGGGAAAAAGAGAGGCAATAAACAAGGAAGATGGAAAAAAAGAAGGGAGGGAAAGGGGAAGAAGGAAAGAAAGACTTTAAATATACAGAAAAATGTATAAATGGGATAATTTATTCAGTCACTCAGATATTTTGCATATGGAAATTAATATTTTGCATATGAAATACAGCCATATGCCACAATATGCATAAATATAGTATAATCAATCCAAGAAATCTAGTATGATATTGCATTTACAACAATTAAAAATGGAAACTGACAATTGAATGTTTATAAATTAGTAAATAATATAAATATAAAGAATAGAAAAATAACATTCATAGTGTAGTGACATTTGTGGGAGAAGCCAGGGATAAGGATGAACATACAAATAGATAAAATGATATTGTGTGATTTTACCTCCTAAATTGGATAGTGGATTCATGGATATTCATTATATGATTGTGGTTTAGTTTATACATATATGTTACATTGATTTTTTCATATATCAAAAAGTATTACATTAAAATAAGTAAATATATTAACACGCATACAAACAAGTGGTCAGTTGAGAAGAAAGGTGGCAGTTGCTTTTCCTTTGGAACATTCCTCTTTCACAGCTTCATTCTACAGCCATTTCATTTCCTTAGGCTCCTTCTTTGGCTCTCTGAGCCATTTGCTACAGAATAATTCATAGGGTTATATTCAAATCTGTGGTCATCATAGTGCCTGGCTCCTCATTACTGAATGTACATCAGGTTAGAGACAATCAATGAGTCCTGTTTCAGACTGAAAATATTGGAAATTATAATTCTACTAGAGGCCTGGTGCATGAAAATTGGTGCACTCAGGCGGGGGAAGGCACGTCAGCCCAGCCTGTGTCCTCTCGCAGTCCAGGAGCCCTCAAGGGATGTCCAACTGACAGCTTAGGCCCACTACCCCTGAGAGCGGAACTAAGCTGCAGTCTAGCCTCCCTCTGTGGGAGGCGACCAGCAGGCTAATCAGGGTACAGCACCAGCAGCGAGTGGCCGGCCCTGCCCCGCCATTGCCCCTCCACTGGTACTGGTTGCTGCCACCCCCCCCTTCCATTGTCGTCCCCTCCCTTTGTCCACTGACACACACCTTGGCTGGCCTGGTGTCACCTGCTTGCTGGCCTCACTCCCCACCAACTGGTCATTCTGCCGTTTGGTCGATTTGCATATTACACTTTTTTTAAAATATATATTTTATTGATTTTTTTACAGAGAGGAAGGGAGAGGGATAGAGAGTTAGAAACATCGATGAGAGAGAAACATCAATCAGCTGCCTCCTGCACACCCCCTACTGGGGATGTGCCCGCAACCAAGGTACATGCCCTTGACCGGAATCGAACCTGGGACCCTTCAGTCCGCAGGCTGACGCTCTATCCACTGAGCCAAACTGGTTAGGGCTGCATATTATGCTTTTATTATATAGGATGAGAATTTCTCAAACTGAACACCCACATATTTGGTACCAAATTGCATAAGTCATCTGAAAAGTAGATTTTGTTCTGGTTTTCAGGAACAGCACAGTCCAACATATCTGCAGGGAAATTGGATTTTTCATAATATGTTCTTCAGAGAAAGCAGTAAAAAGAGCTTCATAAAACAGGAGAAGCAAAATGCACATGTGCCTTTCTGAAAATATTGTAAAAGCTGACGGTGGTATTTCTCCTTGGGGCATTAGATCAATCTCATGCATAAACACTGAAATAGAAAGAGACTTACTAAAGAAATAGATTATTGCATGTCTAAAAGCATTTGTGTTATGGGACAAGGAGGAAAATGGAGACTGTTTTCTGTCTCTGCAGTATAGGAGAGGCATTTTAAATAGGATACATATGTATATTGCTCATTATCAGAATATTTTGAGAAATACAAACTAAGATATACTAGTATAAGAACAAAAACAATGCAAAGATAACAAAAACCTCTGACCTTATCATCGTAAGACTAAGAAATGAAAACTACAGTTCTAAGGGGACCACGCGGCCCAGTGATTCCTTCTGTTTGCGGGTGTCTTGTTCCATCTTTAGAAGAGCTCAAGGTATGTCAAGTAAGATCATAAGTATCTCTTCAACATTCGTATGTTATTTGGAATGACTTCACATTTGCTAGTGAGATCTCAGAGATGCTCCTACAGCATTGACTCAGTAAATGGATCAAAGTTAGAACCTGTTGTTTCTTAAATCCTTATTTCTAGTCATTTGCCATTTCTGTCTCATAAAGATTGCCCAATTTTCAGGACATTGCTGTCCCGTCTGCCCGGAACCTTTCCCTCAGGTATTCCCATGGCTCCCTTCCTCACCGAGTGCAGGTGCCTATTCAAATGTCACCATCTCACCTAATTGTGCCATTAAAGATTGCAATGTTTCAATACTCCTTGTTCCCTTTTCATTTTTTATTTTTCTCGATAGCATTTATCATCACCTAATGATATGTATTTGTTTATTTATTGTCTGCATCCCTTGACTAGAATGTAAACTCAATGAAGGCAGCCATTCTTGTCTATTTTGTTTATTTCCATATTCCTGGTCCTTAGAATTTTGCTCAAGTATTTAATAATGTTTTACTATAATTCTGTTTATTTTTTGTTGTGAGTGCTGTCATTGCTATGAACTATTGTTATAAACTAATGTAATCTCACAATAAATTTAAAAGTATTAGACTGCTTTTAAAATCTATTTAATGTCCTGCTAGCATAGCCTTACCCTTTCTTCAAATGGATCACCTGACTATAGATATTCAATTTAACAGAATGAGTATTCCTTAAATATCTATTATCTACTTAATAGTCACCTATTTTTTATTGGGGATAATTATTTACATAATGTATTGTTCTCAAAGAACTTAAATATTTTTTCAGGAAGATAGAATATGCACATAAAATAATAGAAAATGAATGATAAAATATTTAGTCACTCTTTAAAATGTTCAACAAATATTTCTTGAGCAGTTACTATCACCCACAGGCCAATTGGGATGCCATGCATAAAAATAAATGGAGAGGAGACTGATCCTTATGAGATCATATTCTAATCAAATGTCCTATATGTGTTGAACAGAAAATAGGATCGGTCTTTATGAGGGATAGAGACTAAAATTGAAATTTTAATGGGAGGTGGCATAGGATTTTTATCTGGAAAATGTAGAAAATAGCCCCCTTTCTTTCTACTCCCTTAAACAGCCATTCAGGTTTATGCTCAGGTTTAAGCTCTCTTTATGCTCTTTGCATAAGTTATCCCTACACATAAAACTGTCTACAATGGGCTTGTAAGAAATACTGTTACTTTGAAATGAAATTGGAGCACATTCAAGTCTACTTTAGAGTTGGACTAAATGTGGACTAATGTGGTTCTTTGATTTTTTTTGGGGGGGGGCTCTGGGTATGAGTATGATGAGAATTTCTCTGTACCTGCAAAGCTCGACTTCATAGCTTGTGTCATTCTCTGCCATAGGCTGCGATCTGCTCTGCTTAGGTCTCTGAACAGATCTGCAGGGCTGTTCGTTCTTCAAAGTTGCCCCATATAACTGCTCCAATACACTTAGTTTGCCCTGTTTCCTAGCAACTGGTTTCATCTGATTTGTTTTCCTGTAGCATCCCTCCTGCACCAGGCTTCCTTGGATCTCTTCCTCTTGGTAAATGGACTTACCAGTGTCTAACAGCCTTTACCCCATAGATCAATCAAACTAGCTTTTCTGCAGAAGAGCAGGAGGCTGGAGAACACTATGCCTTCCGTGGAGCCATTTTAAATTGGGGCCTGAACATAAATATCAGAGAGCCCTGGTCATGTACATTATTAATACTGTTTCGTCTTATAGAATAAAAAGACCTCCGTGGCGAGAGAGCCCTTTCATCCCCAGGGGCTCCTTATTAGAAGCTGCATAGATAATGTTCACTTTCCTAAATGCAGCTTGTGATTCATCCAAATTAGGTAAACTTGCTCTACTGTGAGCAGATCATTTTTTTATTGTTCTCATTATTAGTGCTCTCCCTATCTTATAATGACTATTAAGGAGAAAGAGCTTTAAATATGTTAATGAGAAGTTGATAATGCACATCCTGTTTAGAGGCTAGTAGCCAAATTTTATGGAGGGGTGATAGGAAGAGGGGGGCAACTTACTTTGCCCATGGATAGTTTATAATCCCCAATTCAAGCAACAATGTAATAATCCATATAAATGGAAACACTCTGAGCTATTGTTTGTAATAGATGCCAGATTACATATATATTACATGGTGGGCCTGCCCTGATGGGTCTTACTCCGTGAGGTACTCTCTTTGGGAGACATCCACCAAGTGAAGGAAGAGCAGGGCGGTGTTGAGCATGTCCACATAGACTCTCCAAGGCACTGGAATAAAGGGAATAAAGAAGTAGAAAGAAGCCAGCACTTTTCTTAGGGAAAATTCATCTTCATGGAGATAGGTAATGGTGAAATGTTATGGCACATTAACTCTAAGTGTAATTATTGCTATTTTGTGGATAAAAAAAACATGCACAAATACACTGGATGGAGAAATAAAATTGGCAGCTGTGTGGGGAAGATGTAACATATTTAGAGTGTAAAGGCGAAAACAGGACCCCCTCTATAACAGTAGTTCTCAGTTGGAAAAGGACATCAAAACCACCTGAAGAGCTTTTATCAAAATACACTTAGCCAACAACTATTTATGGGGGGATTCTTCTAATACAAGTGGAGTTTCAGAGACACATGATGAAAAATTATAACAAAAGCTTTTGCAAAACAAAGGCATATCTATCAGTACCCAAAATAATGGTATTCTGTAATAAGAAGCAAATGTTTCATTTAATGCATAATTAAGGGACACTTGTTAAATAAATGATTAAAGGTGACTAATATACTAGTAAATACTGATTACCTACTTTCAAGTGGGTGGCTTTAAGATATGAAGAATGGATCCTTTTATTATCATTAATTTTTTTTCTATGGTGGCATTGCCTGGCAAGTTGGCTTCTCCCCTGCTCTTCTTTTCAACCAGGGTTGTTCAACATACATTGGTGTCTTTAGTACTCAGGAATTTTTCACAGTGATTCTAATTGCAGGAGTTCTTGCTATCTTACAGAAATCTATTTGAATTGCAAGTTTTTACTGACAAACATTTACTGGCAATTCAAGTCCAGAGATGTCTGTCACTCTGACTTTTTGAAATAAATAATGCATCTATGCATTGTGTTATGATGATAAGTATCTGGAAAACTAGGATGATATGTAACCTATGGAGATAAGGATTTTGTCCTGCCTACCCAGTTTCCCATACATGACAGCTAGCTAACTTTACACATAGAAGATACCCAAATGCCTTTTGAAGGAGTAAATGAATTACAAAGCTTCTGTAATGTTTGTGGGAGTCTGGCCAAGACCAAGTGTAAGGCTGTACTTATTAAAAGTTTGAGATTTTCTAGATGAAGTTGGAAAACCCTATCTTGTATACACAATGAGTGTAGTCTTGCCTTGGCTGCTAATATCTGCTACCTTGATACCATCCACTTGGCTACCAATACCTGCTACCTCAGTACCATTCACGGGCCTCTACCATCTACTCATGTTTACTGCCTCACATCATCCTCTTCTGCCATTTGGGGGTTTGGTTTCTTCTCAGTACACTGACACCATTTTTTTAAAGAAGGAAAGGAAAAGTATTATTGCCTCCCTTCCCTTTAGCCCACATTCAGCGACACCATCACATGGTACCCTGTCATCCCTCTTCATTCTCATTCCCCCTGATGTGACAACTAGAAAGCTTTCTGTTATATGATAAAATGCAAATCCAGAGCAACTAGAAATCTGTTACTGTTTTGGAAAAATAAATACAAAGTGTTTTGAAAGGTATCGATACTTCGGCTTATAAATCAGGTTTTATTAAGTTAAAAAGTCCCAGTTTCCCCACATAAAAGATTCAGACTATGATCTGCTGCAGTTCTCTTAATCCACTTGAGTTCATTCTGATCTGGGTGGATCTGGCCACGTAACGATATTTCATTCTTTGAATTTCTGTCTGATTAATCTGATTTAGTTTTGCTGTGAGCAACTGAAAATGATGTACCGAGTTCCCTGTCTCGGAAACTTTACCAACATTCACACCTTAGATTCAACTGCTAGAGTTTAGCTGGAGCTTCAGCACAGAACTGAAGACCAACCAGCTTCTCATGGAGCACTAAGATTGGCCTAGGTCTGCCATCCGTGTGAATAATGGTCACGCAGTGCTTCTCAAAGGATGTGTGTTGACCCCCAGGTCCCAGTGTGTGAACACCATCCTCTTTAACCATATTTCAGACAGTTGGTTAACTTGTGGTAACAGAATGAATTGATCCAGTTCATATTTAGCATATTCTCTTTTCTTGCTTAAAAAAAGATAATATTTTACCATCACTTTAAAAAATATATATTTTATTGATTTTTTACAGAGAGGAAGGGAGAAATAGAGTGTTAGAAACATTGATGAGAGAGAAACTTCGATCAGCTGCCTCCTGCACACCCCCCACTGGGGTTGCACCCTCAACCAAGGTACATGCCCTTGACTGGAATCGAACCCGGGAACCTTCAGTCTGCAGGCTGACACTCCATCCACTGAGCCAAACCGATTGGGGCTTACCATCACTTTTATTTCATCTATTTTAATTGTTTTTAATTTTTATTGAATTTATTGTGGTGACACTGGTTAACAAAATTCTATAGGTTTCAGGTGCACTATTCTATAACACATCATCTGTACACTGTATTGTGTGTTCACCACCCCAAGTCTTTTCCATCACCATTAATTCCCCCAATACCCTCCTCTCCCTACCCCCAACCAGCCCCTTCTTCCACCCCCAGAAATCACCACACTATTGTCGAGTTTTTTCTCTTTTTTTCTTTTTTGCTCAATCCTTCCACTCGCCCACCAAACTCCCCATTCCTGATAGTTCTCAGCCTTCTCTATATCTATGAGTCTGTCTCTATTTTGTTTGTCAGTTTATTTCCATAGCAATTTTCTATTTATTAAGTGAAGGTAACTAGTTTTTGTGACACTGAATATATTTAAGTATGTGATATAATTTTCTAAACTATTTTTTGAGAGTTAAGTCAAGTTATACTTTTGAAAATGTGAAAAAAAGGAAAGAAGAGAAAACAAAACCCTCTTCCTTCCAATGGACAAAGCTCATTTCCTTTTTTCTTTTTTTTGATAAATAGCAATTCATTATCAGTATAGCAAACATAATATTGTTGTTTACATGAATACAGTTTTAATTAATCAAGCTAAATTTTGTAAACTGTAATTGAAGTTGCAAAGATGTGGAAAAAACTCCGGAAATGCATTTCACATGGACAAGCTAAATAATCATTGTGGAAAAAATGGCAATTTCCTGTGAACGTGAATCATTTTGCCCATGTGATTTATTCTTCTGGTAATTGAATACAATGATTGCAATAGATTTGATAATGTACTACATTTAAGGGAAGGAGAAAAACATGTTTTAAATGAGGTACATTGATCAGATACTTTTTGTAACATAAACTAATAACCAATACTGATCCCTCACAGTGAAAATAATAAAACCATCCTACTGAACCAAGTTAATGTGGTTCCCCAGAGCATATAAAACCAAACAGGGATGCTTCCCAGGGAGCCTTCTGTTCTCATGACCTACAGTTTTATTCTACACTTGACTTAGGATGAGCAGATCTTGAAATGAAGATTTGTGCAAGTCATTTATTAAGAGGGGGAGGAAAAGTAGGTTAGGAAAAGGGAAACAAGTGACAGTGAGATCCTAGCATTCAGTTTCATATGTCTGAACCTAGTGGCTCCAGGACCTGAAGGATAGTCCTTCAATACAGATCACAGGGACTGGCTCTCAGGGATTGGCTCTTAAAAGCCCGTGGGGTGGGCTCCTGTTAGGCTCAGAAATGGTAGTGGTGGCATTGTGTTCCATAGAACTTCTTCTATGGCTTGAATGAGTTGAGTTGGGTGCCTCTTACCACATTTACCAAGCTACAAGATTCTTGAGGTCAGAATTCAAGTTTAATTTGCCTTTGCATCTTTGCAAGTAACTTGTAAATAGTATGATCTCATTATGTATACACTGCATTGTAAAAAAAATATGATAATTAATTCTACTCACCCCTGTTCACAACATTTTCTGGAATCTGAACTGCATTTTGAATGAAATATTACTGCATTTTGAATTAAATATCGTTGTCTTTTAATTCACCTGTAATATACTACTTTATAATAATTTTCTAATATTGGTATGAATATGATCTTGTCCAACTTATGAAAGTTAGAGGATTATGGGCTCCAACATAGAATTTTATTACTGTGAAGAACTGTTTTATGAAAGCTATTTGACTTCCAGCATATTCATGCAGAAATCTAAGAAGCACAAAACACTAAAGATCACACCAACAATGAACAAGTCTAACACTGCCCTTGAATCCCACTCTTGGGCACATCACTAGGAATATTTTGGAAAGGACTGGTTGACTCTGGAAACTGAAGAACAACCTGGAGTATAAAGATATCCCTGCTTATTGTGCACTTAGCTGCAGTGACAGGAAGGAAACTGGAAAGTGTTTTCATCATTGCTCCTACTGAACTACCCGTTGTCTGAGGAAAAATGCTCTTCTCTTATTTCCTTAGAGTTTTTCCAGTAACCAGTACAATGTGCTGTTCAGTGGGTGGTGCTGTGCATTTTGTCTGGATAAGACTGATTATCATACTAAGTCACTGAGAAATTTCTGTGGCCCCAGTGCCCTCAGTGGTCTCTGTCTCCTATACTGTGCCAATATGAACAAATTCATAAAAGTAATTTATAGTAAATCAAGCAATATATTTCTCCTTAACCACATGCTTCCACAAGCCTTGCCATACATACAGTTATGGATAAAATATAGGAAAGCTGGGAAATTCTACTCATATGTGTAAAAGTTTGGAAGAAAATTTCCCCAAATATCTGAATTACACATGCGCGCGCGCGCACGCACACACACACACACACTTTATGCAATGTGTGTATAATCCTATCACACAAATTATTTTAAAAAACCATTGCCAATTTGGAGGAAGCACTTGCATGCTTCTTTTCTCTATCATCACATGGCTGGATTCCAGAAGTAATTATCTTATATGTTATACTTATTATTCACATACTTTTAAAATATGGAGGTTACCTAATTTTATTAATTGAATCCTCAAGCAATACATAGTTGAGCTTTTATTGTTTTTGAATTCTCAATATGGTATAATACTGAAGTAGTGTTCTAGGGTTGCTGATATTTATGTATTTAATAATACATTTTTTGTTTATTATATTCAAAAATGCATCTAAAATTCAAAAATAGTTTTGCTTGTAGGGCTATTTCTTTTACTTTCATTGTTGTGTACTATGCTGAGGAGTGACTATTTCATAATTTATTTATAGTAGATGGGAATTAGGATTGTTTCCATTTTTAATATTTTTTTGATATGAACAAATATTGTTTGAACATGCTTCCTGGTACAAATATGGAAGGAATACCCTAAGTTATAAAATTTGGAGAGTAGCCCACCTCCAAAGAAATTAGAAGATCATTTTTGCAAGTACCTCAAAATCCTGTTGTGATTTTGTTGGAGAAATTGGAATTCAGTTGGAGAAATGGATACTTTTATTATCTTATTTTATTGAATCTTATTTATTAGCATGCTATAAATTTCCATTTGTGTTGCTATTTATAATGATACCCTTTTTAAAAGGCAGATTTTATTTTCCAAAAATGACCACTTGACTTTGTTTTATACTTCCTCCAGCATGATTGGAATTTATGTTACTTATTTTTGAAACAGAGAAGAAAGCCTGAAACTATAGCATGTGGTGAAATGACACTAAATTACACCTGGGATTTTCATTAAAATGAAATTCCTCTGCCTGTGTTCTCTGGATACTCACTCTTGAGCCCAGGCACCATGTCATGAGGAAGTCCAAGGGGCCCACAGAAAGGGCCATGCATAGGGGAGAGTGGACCACCAGTACATAGCCCAGAGTGAGCATATAGCACCAAGTGGTCATCTTCAAAGTGGATATTCTTTGGGAATATCCCTAGGGAAGATGCCCCAGCAGATACCCCATGAAAAAAGACAAGTTGTCTTCAGCAAACTCTGCCAAATTATGAATTCATAACAACAAAAAGATTATTGTTTCTTTAAGCCACTAAATTTTAGGATGGTTTGTTATCCAGCCTAAATATCTAAATTGTTTATATGTTTGAACTGTGGTTGATAGAATATAGAAATGCAAACAATTTTCCTGTATTAATTGTATATCTCTCCACTTTTCCAAACCCCCTTCTAATATTTTGTATTTATAGCTTTGGGGGAGGTTCTATATGGACAGTTACTTCTTCAATAATGTTATATTCTTTCCAATCAAATAAAATGTTGATGGAAAGCAGTGGAAATCTCATCCTTATCATTTTTACTTCATGTTTAGGGAGGATGTTTCTAAATGTTAATTTAAAAAATGACAATAGGCCCTAACCGGTTTGGCTCCGTGGATAGAGCATCGGCCTGCGGACTGAAGGGTCCCAGGTTCGGTTCCAGTCAAGGGCATGTACCTTGGTTGCGGGCACATCCCCAGTAGAGGGTGTGCAGGAGGCACCTGGTCGATGTTTCTTATCGATGTTTCTAACTCTCTGTCCTTCTCCCTTCCTCTCTGTAAAACATCAATAAAATATATTTTTAAAAAATGACAATTGGATGGTGACATTAGCAATCTAGTAAAATAAGCCTCAGGCCCTCCTTTTTCCTTTGGGGATGCCAGCTCAACAACAATACAGCAAATATGTGGACCAATTCCCTATATGAGAAATTCAGAAACCAGTTGAGAGACTTCTGTACCCAAGGCCAGTGCACAAACAGCCACCTTGAAACTGATAAGAAAAATCATAGCATTCACTCGCCATAGTTCTTCCTCTCAGCTCAGCATGGTGCAATCAGGAGAAAAGTCCCAATTCCCGGATTCTCCCTAGAGAGAGAGGAAGAAAAGACCGAAATATAAGTCCATTATTCAGACTTTCAAGGGGACTGCCCGTGCAACTTGTTTCTGTTTTCCTTGAATCCAGTGCTGGCAGAAAAGGGTGCTAGGTTGGAGATAACTGAAAACAAAGACAATGATTTGAACTAACACACACATATTTCCTCTCCCAACTCAGTGAAGAATGAGCAGAGAAATCCCAAACTCTTGACTACGTCTCAGGAAGTTGGTGTCCAACATTCTGATTCGTCTGGGGCTGTCTAAAGAATTGGTTTCGTCTCCCTTGTATTGGAGACCTGAAGGGACCTGAATCTTCTCTATGTCTTGGGTGCAACTGAGAACAAAAGAAATCTGGGTGGCTTGCTGTTGCTCCAGAGGACCCAAGGTATAGAAGAGAGAGGCAGTACAGCTAGGTGGCCTCCTCCTCAGGGTAGAAAGAGAACAAGGGAGCATCTGACCAGCATTCTAGGTTCAAGAGTGGGGGTGAATGCTACGGGACTGATTTTTATCTTAACTGCCTTGGTGCGCAGATGGGACCCAAGATGCTATTAGAAGCCTGGATGTTGTTGAGACTGAGAGAGCTGGGTGTCCCATGGCAGCTTCAGAGAACCTGCAGAACTGCATGTAGACACAAGAGGGAGCAAGAGATTAGGAGCTCTGAAAAAAGAGAAATCTGCCAATCCCTCTAATTTGGAATTTACTGGCACCAGTCCAGAGAAGATGCATCTATAGGAAAGATTTAAAAGGCCCGCAGAATCTCTAACTTTGACAGTTTTTTTTTTCTTGTATGAAAACTGGTAGAGGTGGCTGATCTTTCAAATGTGCAGACCCAACACCTTCGTGAGCACACGAAGAGACCAGGAAACATGACCCAATCCAAGGTAAAAAAAAAAAAATCTTCAGAAACTGACCCTAAAGACATGGAAGTATTTGAATTATCTGACAAAGAATTCAAAATAACCACCATGAAGATGCTCAACAAGCTCAGGAGAGTAATGCATAAACAAAATGGAACATCAATAAAGAAGAAGAAAATATAAAAAAAGAACCAAACAGAAATTTTAGATCTGAAAAATATAATAACTAAATTGAAAAATTTACTAGAGGGTTTCAAAAGCAGACTTAATCAAGGTCAAGACAGAGTCAAAAAACTGTAAGAGAGGTTATTTGAAATTAGCTGTTCAGAGAAGCAAAAAGGTAAAAGAATGAAAAAGAATAAATAAAGTTGTATGTGTAAACTTGGCTAAGTGACAGTCCCCAATTACTCATTCAGACCTTAATCTTGTAAAGGTATTCTGTAAACATGATTGAAGTCCATATGTAGTTGACTTATGTAAGGAAGTTTATCCTAGACAATCTAGGTGGGCCTGATTCAACTATGCTCAATCAATATTTGACAAAGGAGGCAAGGGCATACAATGGAGTCAAGACAGTCTCTTATAATAAATGGTGTTGGAAAAATTGGACAGATACATGCAAAAATAAAACTAAACCACCAACTTACACCATACACAAAAATAAACTAAAAATAAATGAAGGACTTAAACGTAAGATAAGAAACCATAAAAATCTTATAAGCCATAGGCAGCAAAATAGCAGACATATGTCATGGCAATATACCAATACAGCTCCTAGGGCAATGGAAACTAAAGAGAAAATAAACAAATGGGACTACCTCAAAATAAAAAGCTTCTGCACAGCAAAAGAAACCATCAACAAAACAACAAGAGAGCCCACTGCATGGGAGAACATATTTGCCAATGTTATCTCTGATAAGGGTTTAATCTCCAACATTTATAGGGAACTCATACATTTTAACAAAAGGAAGATAAACAATCCAATAAAACAAATGGGCAAAGGACCTAAATAGACACTTTTCAAAAGAGGACATACAGAAGGCCAAGAGACATATGAAAACCTGCTCAAAGTCACTAATCATCCGAGAGATGCAAATCAAAACGGCAGTGAGGTACCATCTCACACCTGTCAGAATGGCTATCATCAACAAATCAACAAACAGCAAGTGCTGGCCAGGATGTGAAGAAAAAGGAACCCTTGTGCACTGCTGGTGGGAATGCAGACTGGTGCAGCCACTGTGGAGAACAGCATGACATTTCCTAAAAGAATTAAAAATGGGACTCCCATTTGACTGATTCAATTCGTTGAAAGGTGTTAAGAGAAGAGCAGAGATTTCTGAAGCGGAAGAAATGCCACCCATAGTTAGGATCTTCAACTCATGCCTGAGAGTGCCTGTCAGCCATTCCTGGGAGCCTGCCCGATGGATGTCAGCCTTGTCTACCCAACCCCCACAATTATGGGCACTGTTCTCTTGCAATAAATCTTAAAATATATATATCTCCCATTGGTTCTGTTTCTTTGATTTAGCCATAACTTGTACACGTTTCTTAAGCTAATTGTTATATTTGTTATGAGAGCAGAAAAGGTACATGCAGTCTGTGTGCCCTCTGTGCCTTCTGATCCTTGCTGCTTCATTCAGTGATGCCCCTGAGCACAAAATACCAGCAGATCCATGATGCATGAAGAGTTCAGTGAGATTCAAAGTGAGTACAGGATTTGTTAATTCTACAACTGAGTAAAAGAAGGCATTGACAGCCCTGAGAGAAAAAGCTTTCTTTTCAAACCACAAATTGCTAAGTATGCAGACCAGAGGTCATTAATGGAATTCTAAGAAACACAAATGACCAAGGAACTTCATTATTTCATTTTCTAGTAGCAGCACTTTCTCCCCTGTATTAGCCAACTACTTATGCTGTGCTCAATAAATATTAGATGCAGAAACACATGCTTAAGATACCAAGAATTTCCTTTAATGAAGACTATAAAAATTAATGTTCAAATATAATAAATAGCAGTATATTAGTCTTATGTATTATATTTTATATCATTTGGTTGAACTATGGTTATGCATATTTACAGAAAGCACGCATTCCTTTTTGCACCTAACAGACTTCATGTATAAGACACAAATTTAAAGATAAAATTAAGAATATCAAGAAAATGATAATACATCCTTAAAGCAAGTGAAGGGCTCTGCTAAGTGCAAGGCCTGTGGGATTGGATCATATGCCCATAAAGCTGGCCCTACCAAGATATATCTCACAAAGAGCATGATGTCTGTAGCCGGAGTGGTAAAAAAGACTGGAGACTGAGGAGGATGTTAATGCAATTATTCAACCTAGTAACACTGATATCCCAAAATGAGGCAAAACATAAAATAAAAAGGTAATATATAAAAACAGATATTATAGGATTAATATATAAGGTAGGGCAAAAGAAGGTTTACAGTTGTCTGTATGGAAAATACTATAATAATTAATAAATAATAATATAAAAACAGATGTAGAGACAGAGAAGCATTGATCAGATGCTCAAAACTCAGAGGGAAGGTAGGGGAGGGTGGAGGTGAGGGGGAGAGATCAACCAAAGGACTTGTATGCATGCATATAAGCATAAGCAATGGATGTGGACAACAGGGGGTGAGGGTGAGGGCAGCATTGGGGGGATGAGAGGATATTGGGGGGATGAGGACACATTTGTAATATCTTAATCAATAAAGGGGAAAAAAGAATGAATTAAATTAAAAACCAAAACAGAAAAAAAAGAATAAACTCTTTGTTTCACGTACTCACAACTATAAACCTACTTTTGCCCCACCTTGTATGGTTGGAGATATGATATAGACTAATAAATCAGAACCTCTTCTTACCTTGTTCTTTTTTAACATATTTTCATTGATTTCAGAGAGGAAATTAGATGGAGAGATAGGAACATCAATAATGAGAGAGAATCATTGATTGACTGCCTCCTGCATGCCCCACACTGGGGACCAAGCTCGCAAACCGGGCATGTAACCTGACTGGGAATCTAGGTCACCTTTCAACTACTGAGCCACACTGGTCAGGCCCTTCCTTGTTCTTCATCACAAAGAAGCATATGAAGCTCAAAATGAAATCTGTGCTTTAGTATGAAAAGCATAAGACCCCATAAGAAGTAAAATAAGAGAATGAAACCAGGACCAGAGGTGAAATGATGATTCTTGACTTTTTCACTCTAAAACAAAGGAACTTGGTGACATAAGAAATGACTGTAATGATTTATTTAACCAAATTAAGAAACCAAAATAAGAAAAATCTTAACCAGATCTTCGGAAACTAAGCTTTTCTTAAAATAATTTCACATGGAGTAAGATGAGACCTGGGCAGAGTTAGACCCAAGAGGTCAAGAGGAGTGAAAGAGAGAACAAGCATTGTGAGTGAGAACCATGCATGAGCTGTGTTTTTCAATATATCAATTCATTCAATAGAATAATATAGCCTAGGGTCCTACCCACTTCACCCATTGAGTAATCCACCTCTTTCCTATTGAGAGGAGCCAAGAAGGCGCTAAAATGTTGGGTTAGAAATTCTGCCTTCCTCCTCCTGGAATAAAGGGGAAGTTAATTCAAGGAAGCAAGAGATTGGAGAAAGAGGGATTCTCCCTCTTTGAGAAGTTTGAGTATGAGAAGTGAGGGAGAGAGATAGGCAGAGCTGACTCCACATTTCTTCCTTGACTAATTGGGTGGAAGTGGACCATTCAAGAGTCAGAAAATAATCACCAAAAGCATTAAGTAAATTGGGATGTGGGTCTTTGTCTTGTCACTAGAGAATTTATTCTGCCATCTGTGAGAAGTGGCTGGCAGCCTTCATGATACTCAGACAAGAGGAGTTACAGTCTACACATTTTCATTTTATAGGTATTATCTTTAATAAGTAATATTACATTCTGGTTTTCATAAGTAGTTTAGTACTATGGTTTTCCTGATCAGCTCTGCACCAGACTACTTATAAAGAGTTCTCTGCTAATAAGAAATAAGCTAACATCCTCCATTGATATCAAACATGGATAGATACTTTTTTAATAAAAAATAAAAATCGGAAAACTTTCAGAATCTTTGGTAATAGGAAAAAAATACTGTAACATAAACTATCTAAATTATTCTTCGAATTCAGCTACTTATTTCCACTTGCCTATTATTGTGGATTAAGATGTAAAACTGTTTACTTATTTGTCTTCCAATTATTGCTCAGTGTCTAAACTGAGTAGTCTACATTTCACTCATTTCTCTACCATCACCTGGCACATTATAAGCACTACCATTGGTTAAACTCTATACCTGTCTATCTTATGGACAAGATACTGGTGAACATTTATAACATTTTAAATAAATTTCACACTAAATCTTAACCACATTTCACATGTCACAACTGTGCATATGGATTCTGGAGTCTGTGTCAGTAACAAGAAATATTGTTGCCGAAACCGGTTTGGCTCAGTGGATAGAGCGTCGGCCTGCGGACTGAAGGGTCCCAGGTTCGATTCCGGTCAAGGGCATGTACCTGGGTTGTGGGCACATCCCCAGTAGGAGATGTGCAGCAGGCAGCTGATCGATGTTTCTCTCTCATCGATGTTTCTAACTCTCTATCTTTCTCCCTTCCTCTCTGTAAAAAATCAATAAAATATATTTTTAAAAAAAGAAATATTGTTATCTAAATTCTGATCTATGTTAGCCTACATTCTGAACTCAGGTTAATATCTCACTGTGTAAACTTTAGCCTAAGACCCTTAAAGATATTTTGTTCACTAATTCATTGAACAGTTATTGATTGATTGTCTTCTTTGCACTATGCTTTGTACTTACTATGTGCTGGAGATTCAAAGGTGAATGCAGAACCTCACCTTGTCAGTATTGAAGGGTGAGGTTACAGTTCAACAAGAGATAGACATGTAAAAACATAAGTGCAGTAGAATGTAACCCCCTGATATTTTAATTACCTTAAAGCACAGTGGGGTCTCAAAGAAATCTAGGAAGAACATCTCCCTAAAGTAGATTTCAGCTTTGTGGCTGAAAAATAAAAACAGGGAAAATGATAGAGATTGAGAAAGTTGAAGTTAGAGAAATTTCCAGGGTGAAACAATCAGCCTATGTAATGGCATTGTAAGATCCTGACCTTGGGAGAGGACAAGGAATTCCTTAAGTTGGTAGAAGACAGATTCATGAAGAATCTCATCATACAACTATTGATGAACAGAAACTTTAAAATTCAACTGGATCTCTTGACACCAAAACAGTTAATATTTAAATGGAAATGGCCCCTCCCCTATAAACCCTATTTGATTATTTGTCATAAGATAAAATATTTAAATGTGTATGAAACCAAATTATTTCTGAGTAAAACCTGTCATGTGTGCCTGTGTGCAAAGTAAATTTCTAAATTAGGAGAAAGAAGAAACATTTAATTTCTACTGTAGTTCAGAAAAAAGTAACTTGTATAAAAGCCCTACATTTTGGAATTTGCAGAATTGTTTCAGAAACTCCAAGAAGCCAAATAAAAAAAACACACCTATATAATAAAAGGCTAATATGCAAATTGACCAAACAGTGGAACAACTGGTTGCTATGACGTGCACTGACCACCAGGGGGAAGATGCTCAATGCAGGAGCTGCTCCCTCATGGTCAGTGTGGTCCCACAGGGGGAGCGCCGCTCAGCCAGAAGCCGGGCTCACAGCTGGCGAGTGTAGCGGTGGTGATGGGAGCCTCTCCTGCCTCCAAGGCAGCACTAAGGACCCCATGAGGGATGTCCTACTGCTGGCTTAGGCCTGCTCCCTGGCAGTCTGACATCTCTCGAGGGGTCTCGGACTGTGAGAGGGCACAGGCCAGGCTGAAGGACCCCCATCCAATGCATGAATGTTGTGCACCGGGCCTCTAGTCTCAATATAAAAATTGATCTGAAAGTTGTTGTATATACTAACTACTTAGAATATATTCTCTACCATAAAGAATACTGCTAATCCTAGTTCACTAACCAAGATAGTCCACAAAAACACTTAATCCTAAGACAAAAGAAAATGTTATGTTAGATCTTTTAAGCATATCTTATTAATATAAGCGAGTCAATTTCTTTTTTTTTTCTTTTCTTATCCCCATCTTATAAGAGGTCATGCAGACACTTTTTGGTTAAAAGAAGAGATGTTTCCTTGAGAGCAGCTCTTTTCTTTTTAAAAGATTTGCTGACCTGTTACTACTAATTTCAAGAAAGTGTTGCTTCTAAAAATCATAGCCTTCTCTGAGGTTTTGAGCCTACCTATTCACTTGCCTAGCAGAGATGTGCAGAAAAAAAATCTACTTGGACCTAAAAATACATTTAAAAATACAGCTGTGAGTTGGTTCTAAATGGTGATGATGGACAGACAGTCTTGGCTTGGACCCTATCCTTTACCAATGAATGCCAGCATACCTAGAAATAATGTCTATGCAGTGGATGGGAAGGAAGATCACTGCATAGAAACGGCAATGAAAGCATCATCACAAATTGGCTTCAGGATCAACAAAGCTGGGGAATAAACAGAAAGAAATGGGCAGGTTTCATTTGTCTTCAGAACTGATACTAAACTGACATAGGATAATCTAATAACTTTCAGTAACTTTCTGCAGATTACGAACACTATTCTTATTTCTCTCTGTGTGTGTGTTTTTAAAGGAAAGCTGTGTCTAAATTGGAGTGAGATATTGAATGAGGGTTTGTCTGTATAGATGTTTTATGGATATAAGGAGAATTGGGGGAGGGGGATAAAGAGTAATTATAATAGTATTTCTGCTCTTCTTTATTGTTATTACCCAAGTACCATTACACCATTTTAAATTGTATTTTATTGTTAAGCATGTTGAATTATTTTTCTGATTATTAACATCTTACTGAAAAAGTCAGGAGCAGGATGACCTCATAAATCACTTGTATTTTCTATTTTTCAGTAAAGTGTAATACAAATTGCTTCACAATTGACACACATATATTTTCACACTAGTCTACAAATCTCATAGTTTCTGTTAGTTGGCTTTTGAATTATCACAACCATTACATACAAAAATTGAATTTATTCCCCAAAGACCTCGAACTAAAAATATTTTCTATGGCTCTAAATGGAAAAGTAACAGTGAACTGAGAACAGCTTTAGAATGAGAGTTCTGAACAACTTAAAATCCCAGGTCAGTCTAGTCTGTATTCCAGTTTCTGAATTCCACTTTATTATTCACCTAGAGTGAATCTGGCATTTATTGATCTGACATAAATGCCTGAGGCATGAATCTCTGAGCAAAGGAGGGTCATTTGTTAACTGTTCATGGTATGTGTGTATTTAGAGAAATTATAGTTTGACATTTTGCTTAGATGGCTGATAGCGTGTATCTTCCTCCGTCAAATACAAAATACAAAAGCCTTTGGATTGGTTTGAGACAAAGGGCACTAGTTTTAAAACAAGTGGTGAATAGGAAGAGACATAGAATTTTAAGTTAGGCTGGAAGACACTTAACCAGCTGTGTGGCTTTAAGTAGTTATTTATAAACATTCTGAATCTCAATGTCCTATTGTCTTCCCAGCACCCTGTGAAGGTTAAGGAGGCAAAGCATGTATAACCCCTGTGGTGCCATCAATGTGATGCCTTTCTCCACCTCCCTTTTTTCCCTGGCATAACACCTTATGTCATACAGTCTACACCTCAGTTCTTTAGGAAAGTTTGCTTCCTAATGACACTAGTCTTCATGGCTTCCTGAAAAATCTACCCATAATTTCTCAAGTTCTAGTTAGGCCAGTGTCACCTCTTTCATCCTCTTTTTTTTTTAAATATATTTTCATTGATTTCAGAGAGGAAGAGAGAGGGAGAGAGAGATAGAAACATCAATGATGAGAGAGAATCATTGATCGGCTGCCTCCTGCACACCCCACACTGGGGATTGAGCCCAAAACCCAGGCATGTGCCCTGACCAGGTATCTAACTGTGACCTCCTGGTTCATAGGTAGACACTCAACACTGAGCCACACCAGCTGGCCTCAGCCTCTTCATAGAATAGGCAAAATCCAATAATCATATATGCCTGTAATTATTTACAGTTTGCTTATTTTTATGGGAAAAAAAGAGGCATTTGCCCTGGAAGATGATTCTTGTTGGAGGGTTCCTGCCTCAAGCAAGAGACTCAAGGCATTTTGTTGTTAAATTCTACTTAGCATCCTCAAACAAGTAACTTTTTAAAGCCCACAATGTCATCTGTAGAATGTTGATGGTAGAATGCTGTCTTGTGCTCCCTTTCTCCCTTCCCATGAGAAGTATCTTAAATATTGTTGTGGAGTTATAATGTGCCTTACCCAGTGGGGAAAAATAATGTGTATTGGGCTTTTATTATGTGTCATTCACTGTGCTGGATATGAGGAACACAATCATAAAGATTCTCTATGCTCTCCAAGGTAGCTTTCATAATCAGACAGACATTGTAACAGACAGTTACAATACAATACAATGTAAGGAAATGCCTGTCATCTGACAGCTATGTTTGAAGTGTGCTTAAGGAAGGGTTCACCCAAGGGGTAAAATTTAAGCTCATAATAAAGTTAGAGTTTGCCTTTCAAAGTCTGGGTTGGGGTAGGTGAGATGACTGCATTGTAATCAGAGGAAAGAAATGACACACAGAGAGGTAAGAAGCCATAAATGAGCCTGACATTTCCTGGGAATGACAATTAGTTCAGCATCAGCAGAGCCTAGGATGTGTGGGGGGGAAAGGGAGAAGATTAGATCCGACAGATAGGCAGCAGCTGCCTCATGACGGGGAGTCTATGAAACTTTTATAGCAGAACATTTACTTGATCAGATTTACATTTTAGAAATAGCACTCTGAAGGCAGTGCTCGTGATGGGTGAGTTGAAAGGAGTCAAGTCTGAAGTTAGAGGGTTCATTTTCTGGGTTATTGCAACAGTCTCCAGGCAAAAGAAAACAAAGGTTGGCAGGATATGCACAGGGAAGAGCCCATGTGTTGGTGCTGGCTGTCCACACTGATTAAGATCATGCACTCGTGAAACACATTACTTCAGTAATATGCTAAACCTTAGTCATTTTCTGTTTTCTCATTCATAAAATGGAGATTAGGCTACTTACCCTATAGAGTTGTGGAAAGAATTGTCAAGATCATGTATGTAAAGCACTCAATATAGTAACTAGAAAATAATGTATTTCCCATAATTAGTGTTTAAATCAGGGGTCCTCAAACTTTTTAAACAGGGGGCCAGTTCACTGTCCCTCAGACCGTTGGAGGGCCGGACTATAGTTTTAAAAAAAACTATGAACAAATTCCTATGCACACTGCACATATCTTATTTTGAAGTAAAAAAACAAAACGGGAACAAATACAATATTTGTATTTGCATGTGGCCCGCGGGCCGTAGTTTGAGGACCCCTGGTCTAGGTGAAGGATGTTTGAAGGCATGTGCCTATTAAGTATATGAGTGACTGTTATACATAGTGAATGTGTGACCACAACCGGCAAACCAAATAAAATAGCTGAGGCTACTGTGTTGCCAAAGAGATTGAAAGCTAAAAAAAAAGAACCCTTCCCAAAAGGGACATTTTTTGTTCTCCAGGGATTTACTAACCATGATGAAGGCAGGCAGCCAGTAATTTCTCAGCCTCTTCATTTCAGAAGCAGGTAATGAATTTTAATTAGTGAAGAAGACAGCTTTGCAGTAAGGAGAAGAAAGCAAAGAAAACAGGAATGTCAGTGTGAATGGAGGATATGTTAAAGCACATAACACTCCTTATTAACACTGGATGAATGGGCAAAGCTTTGTACCCTCTGCTCTTCTGTAACATGAAAATAAAAACAAAACCTGAAAAGATGTGCTACAGATTGTGAAAAAAAGGAAGGGAGGTGCTGCTAAGGTTGATGAAGAGGTAATTCTAGATCACAGGGTCTTTATGACACTGATCATCACTCTTAATCAGCAGTAATTGATGGTGGCACATTTCCAACAATGTTTGCTCTGCCTACTGAACATTCCAACAATCCTCTTTGCAGTAGAGAATGAATGAGATGGGCCTATGTGAGACAGGAGTGTCCCCCCACCCCCAACTATTTTAAAGTTCAAATGCTTTTGCATTGGCTATCTAGAAGGATTTGGAGAGAGAAGATAGAAAGGTTAAATATGGCTCAATTCATTGTTGACTAAGTTATTCCCTTGCTAATTTAATCTGAGTGCATAAGTGCAAGCCCATGCTCACCTGAGTGGTCGGGGACAAGTATTATTTATGGTATTGTTGGATCAGAATTTGATTTTTATTTTGAAAGATTCTCCAAACAGTAAATAATAACTAATCAGATACCTCCTTTTGTTGTTCTTCAACTATATTGCTGGTTATTTTGTGATAATTCTTCTAGGGGACCCTGGACCCTCCAAGTAAATGTTACTTTTGCTAATGAGGCTTTCACCCCGTGAACAGACTGTGCCCATAAATTATTTGAAGCTCCTTGGCCAGAAGTTACAACCAAGTATATATAACTTTTCTTTATCAAAGTGATATAAATTCACATATGAATGCTATGTTTGAATTGTGAGTGTGATTCATGTTCATGGATACGATTTGAGTAGATTAGGTGCTTCTTTGTGCATGTGTGGCCTTAACTGTATCTAGCCACTCTAAGTGAGCGCCTGAATGCTGCCAGAAAGACCCATAAAGGAAGATGTACATTCACCTTCTTTTCAGGGCACCCTGACAAAATAGGACATACCTTCTGACATGCGATGATATGGTATGTCACTGCTATTAACCTGCTGCAATCCCCTAACTAGAGTGGAGTAAGAAGAGATGAGAAAAGTTAAACTTGGAGTTCCTTAGTTATTTACAGGGTATAATGACTTCTATGTTCCTCTTTTTCTACCTCACAAACTTTCGTATGCCCTGTCTAGAGAGAAAAGGATTGTAAGTTTTTGTTTGTTTGTTTTTCATATGGAATAGTGACTTTCCACTATATTTTGTTGCCAGTGAGATAGGAAGTGATGATAAACTTGTTTTGATTTCATGCCTGTCTGATAATTCTTTACATCCTCTTTAACTTGTAAGGTCCTGTTTAGTTAAGGACTAGAGCCTGCTCTTAGACACTAGGAACTTAGTTTTTACAATCAAAAGCAGTAAACTAGTATTTTTCAAGTTCAGATCTATTGGGGGTTAATACCAAGGATTATACCTTAAAATACTGCAAGCTGTGGTATTCATGAACTCATATTAGTTTATTAGTAGAATTTTGATGATACAGTGGTCTGGTGTTCTATTAAAATTCACATTACAAAGCTCCTCTTACACACTTAGATAAATAACTGGAATTCTTCTGAATTACTGGTAATTATCAGTATTTTCTTGATTTCCATAAGCTATTAGTTTTGCTTTAAAATGATACAGTGTTGGTAGTTCACTTTTTGTTCCTATTGTCATTTTGGTTACGCATAGTTATTCCCTGCATTGCAAACTTTTTGGCATTCCTACCGTCCCTGCCCATGTAATACCCAAAACGCTTCTCAGACAGCCTGAAGTCCCCAAGTCACTGCCAACTATTCCAAACTGTTACCTCAATGGGTTGAAAAATTAGTTTACCAATTAATATCACTAAAAGGTGTGGTACATTATTTATTTAACTCCAAGTTGTATATAGATAAATGTGGACCCTTTATTTCATAATCAAATACATATAAGTTCTTAAACAATATGTTGTGAAAATAGAAATTAATACTTTATTTAAAATAGATATATGTTATTCTAATTTGCTTATCCTGAGAACATGATAGAAGTTAAAGCTATGATTGGGTACTATTAAGATAATGTGAAATCTTATTAGTCAGTGTTGTGAATTGAATTGTGCCTCCCCACCCCCAGGAAAGAAACACCCTGACCTTTGAAAATGAAGTCTTTATAGATGTAATCAAGTTAAGATGAGGCCATACTGAATTATGATGAGTCCTAATCAACTACCACTGAGGACTGGAGAAAAAATAGGGACACACACTGGAATAACACCATGTGACAACAGAGGCAGAGATTGGCCTGAATGCCAAAGGCTGCAGGCAACTATCAGAAGCTAGAAAAAGGCAAGGAAGGAGTGTCCTCTAAACTCTAAAGCCTTCAGAAAGAGCATAGCACTGCCAACTCCCGTTCTAGCCTCAAACCTGCAGAAGAATAAAATTCTGTTGTTTTAAACCACCCAGTTTATGACAATAATTCATGGCAGCCATGCCATAGGAAACTAATAAGCACAGGTTACCTATCTATCTAACTAATTCTCCATCTGTTCAATGGGCCAAGTAGACTGGTTCTAAGTAGTAATAATATTCATAAACCACTCAGAATTGATATATAATATATGACTGCCACATCTTTAGAGTGGTATGTGTTAACTCTATACACTTTAAATAGGTGAGTTCACAGCATATCATTTTTTATAGAATAATTTCTTTAATCCAGGTGTTGGCAAACTATGGTCATGGACCATATCTAGACTGCCACCTATTTTTGTAAATAAAGTTTTTTTGATGGAGCCATATTTGTTTAAATATTGTCTATGGCTGCTTTTGTGCTTTAACAGCAGATTTGCATAATGCCACAGAGGCCATGTAGCTCAGAAAACCTAAACTATTTACTCTCTGGATCTGTAAGAAAAAGTTTCTTAATTCCTGTTATAGACTATAAAATCTGTAATATATGCTCCTATTCTTGTTCGATTTTTAAATAATTCAGTGATTTATATGTGCTGCTAGCCACAGCTTTCCTGCAACTTAACTTCTTTTGTCCTTCCATAATTTGAGCTCTATTTCAACTCAAGGTAGGAACAAATAGGATAGATGAACTGTGGAGTCAGTTATTCCACATAAGTTCATAATAAAGAGGTAAGGCCATTGATTGAGATTCTTAGTAGAACTGATGACTCAAATGAGGACTAAAATAATACATTTTTATTATCTCCACATTTGCTAATAGAACTTTATGCAATAATGACTCATGAGAGCTTAGTGAGCTTCTTAACTAGAAACCACATTTTCCTATTGAGAATCATTTTTCTTGAAATAAAATTTTCAGGCTATTGATCCCTATATCTAATACTGCTGAATGAATTAAACAAAGCAGTAAAGTAAAAGTAATGACCCCAAACTCAAGAGTAATTTTATATTTGAAAATTACCATCTCTTAACACAAAAGCGTGGGTTATACAGTCATTAGGTGAGGAGATTTGTCTGAGTCATCCTTCTCAGTGTTCCATAAGCGTGTGCTGAGTGAAGAAGCCATGTCCTTATCCACAAAAAGCTAACTGTCTACTCACTGTGATCTGCAGGGGGTTGCTTATCTTCATGTTGCTAATATGACTGTACATTCTAACCCTGGAAAAAGTGAACGTTCCAGGTTGAAAAGGGCTTCTTTTTAGATATTCACAGAATTTGTTCCCTATTTCAAAATCCATGTATGAAGAATAGGGCCATTATAAATAGTTGCTTTGTATTACTATTCAACTAACTGTATGTGAAGCTAATTATTTTTGTAATGAGAAGTTTGGCTTCTCAAAAGGATCTGCTTGGGTTGTAAAGGATGGATCATTTCACGAGTTACTAAGTTTAAGAGAACTCAACCAACTCTGGGTCATCTCAAATCAGGATAACTGTGAACACTGAATTACTTGGAGATAATTTGGGGTTTCTATTTACTCTTATATGATCTGCCAGTTTCTGAGACCCAATAAAACCTCAATGCCTTATGAAAAATTTATTCCATTTCTTTGGAAGGCAGGACAACCAGACCTGACTGGTAATGCACCTTTATATGCAAAATAGAGGCCCGGTGCACAAAATTTGTGCACTCAGTGTGGGGGGCAGTCCCTCAGCCCAGCCTGTGCCCTCTCGCAGTCTCGCTCCCTGGGGGATTGGGCCTAAGCTGGCAGTCAGACATCCCTCTGGCAGCCCGGCAGCCCTCGGGGGATGTCCACTTGCCAGTGGGGAGCAGGCCTAAGCTGCAGTCGGACATCCTTAGCACTGCTGAGGAGGCGGGAGAGGCTCCTACCATCACCGCTCTACTGGCAGCCATCAGCCTGGCTTGTGGCTGAGCAGAGCTCCCCCTGTGGGAGCGCATTGACCACCAGGGGGAAGCTCCTGCATTGAGCGTCTGCCCCCTGGTGGTAAGTGTGTGTCATAGTGACCAGTCATTCTGCTGTTAGGGTCAATTTGCATATTACCCTTTTATTATATAGGATAGAGGCCTGGTGCATGGGTGGGGGCTGGCTAGTTTGCCCTGAAGGGTGTCCCGGATCAGGGTGGGGGTCCCGCTTGGGTGCCTGGCCAGCCTGGGTGAGGAGCTGATGGCTATTTGCAGGCTGGCCAAGCCCCCCAGTGAGGACCCTCACTCCATGGGGGTGTGCCCAGCCTGGGTGAGGGGCTGAAGGCCGTTTTCAGGCTGCCCACAGCCCCTTCAGGGTTCAGGAGTCCTGCTGGGGTGCCTGGCCAGCCTGGGTGAGGGGCTAATGGCCATTTTCAGACTGGCCATGCCCCCTGGCGACCCAAGCTCTCAGCCTCTCCTTTTTTTTTCTGGGATTTATTTATCTTCTATAATTGAAACTTTGTAGCCTTGAGCAGAGCTGAAGGCAAGCCAGGGCAGGCGGGAAGCTTGGCTTCCTCCATCACCGGGGGCAACCCAAGCCTCCTGCTCACTCCAGCTCCGTGGCCCCCGCCATCTTAATTGGGTTAATTTGCATACTTGCTCCTGATTGGCTTGTGGGCGTGGCTTGAACATAGTGGCTGGATGGTTAATTTGCATGTTTCTCTTTTATTATATAGGATGGATTAGCAGCAGACAGTTGAGATCATTTTAACCCATTGCCAAGAAGGTTTTATTCAAATTAGTTTCACTTCAAAAGCATATATTCAACACACACTTCATAAAGATCTATTAATTAGTAGACACTGTAGTAACTTACCTTCTAGTGAAGGGAAAGAGATGACACACAAAATAAATAACAAAAAATTTAAAAGGTGTTAAGTATTATGGAAATAAAGGTGGGGAAGATGATCTTATGGCTAGGTGGGGTGGATAGCTGGCATTTTAAGTAGGATAATCAGGAAAGGCTTCACTGCAAAAGTCACAGTTAACGGTTTTAAGGACAGTTAATCAAACATCACTTGGCGCTGTCTGTGACCCCACAGCTTCCAATGACACATGTTGGCTCAATCTCTAGCTCAAATGAGTCATTGATAAAAGTTGTAGCACTTGTTTCCATAGAGTGGGAAAACTCACATAAAATTCTCTAACAAAATGAGCTTCTATTGGCAATCAGAGATGACTTCAACTGTTTTTAGTGGTAGACTTGAGAGGGAAAGTTTTTGGTGCTAGAGGTTGAGACTATAGCTCCTGTCCACAGATCAGGAGGTACATCTCCCCCAATACACATTTAAACCAACACCAATAAACATACAATATGGTAGGTTAAAACTATGTGATTTGATTGTTATGCTAATACAATTTTAAGACAAATCTCCTTAATTGAATAAGAAGAAATGGCAGATGGAGGATCAACTATCACTTTTCTGACTGATTAAATCTAACTTTGAGCATTTAATTAAGAGAGCTATGTGGGCTAAACCTCAAAATTATGTGGTTCAGATATTGCTCAGAGGCTATTGTAGCTCGGAGCAGACTTTTCCTACATGGAGAAGTCTCAGAAAATGCATACTTCCTAAGAAAGAAGGCACCCTGACCTGCACATGCCCAGATGATCTTTCCCCTACCTTAACAATTCGATAAAAAATTCCATCTTCTTAAGACCAGAAAGCATGAAGGGATGGAAAATAGGCAAATATTTGTTTACAATTGAGTTCCCTCAACATGGGAGGGAATAATTTAGGATTGGGGATTAAGAAATTCTGTAACCTAATCCCATGTAAAAACTATGAAAATGCCACTTTGTAAAAGGCTGTTATATATCCACACTTTATCACTCTCAAACATGCTATGGGTATGTCATCTAAGTTAATAAGATGCCAACTATACAGATGAAAACTTGAAAATTCAATTACATGTGTACATTTTGTCTCATAAATGCCAAATACTGCATGTTGAAAAGATTTTTTCACTTGGGGCTTGGTGTTAAGTATTTGGTGAACGGAATAACATGTAGAGTTGGCAGTTCTTAAAAGTGGTGAAGGTGAACGGCACTTTGCAGCCACTAATAAGGCAAGAGGAAGCATGCTCAGGAAATATATATCATTTTTAAAAGGAAAAAATTGCATGAGAAGAGAGTAGAGAAAATGAAGGCTATTGTAGGTCCCTGAAGACATTACAGTTAAGAATAGGCCAATTAATGTATGTGGAGGAATACTTTTGGAAATAAAATGGTTCTAGATTGAAGTGTAGAATAAAATAAAATGAAGTGGAATAATATTGTTATCTGAGAACATTCAGGAAGTATGCTATTTTGAAAAAAATTAAATAAAATATATATTTTTAAATTAAGATCTCTTAAATCAACAGATTTAATGTACAGATTCAATAAGAATTATTGAAAGAATGCATATACTTCCATGTGTCAGGAGAGGCTAAATTTAAAAGTTAGCTACTCACAACCTTGAAACAATCTCCTAAATTGAACAAAACAACAGAATAGATCATGTTTAAATAAATAATAAGATAGAGAATATTTAAATAAATAAAAATGATTTAATGATGCATTCATTATTTTAAGGTTCACAAGTAAAATCTTTAGCATATAGTAGAGTCTTATAAATCTAATAAAATTACAGGACAAATTGGATGTGGGATATTTTTGGTAAAAAAAAAATTGAACAATGGGAAATATCAAGCATTTACATATGTGCAAAATAAGGAGGAATGTAGATCCCAAAGTAGGTAAGAATTGGACAGAGTTACTTGAAGCTATTTTAAGACTAAGATAGAATAGGGAATATGATGATTCAGAGGTTAAAAGTGTCACAGTGAACTTGAAATACAATTAGACCTCCCTTGAGACACATTAGACAAGGATGTTTGATGATTCAGCTTCATAAATTAGTAACAGTAGCTAACAGGAAACTTAGAACGGAGCAAGTTGCCAGAAAAAAATAGAAAGTAATGAAGGCATTTGTGCAGTGTATCACAAGGTTTTGATGACTGAGCCCAAGTTTGCTAAGAGAGTTTATTCACATAAGTATAATTATTTCTTTTTTCCTGAAGTTAAATTTTGGGAATTTCACAGAAAATTGAAAATACCAATCATCTTGGTTCTTTAAGTCTGTTTCTTTACCTCTTCTTCCTTGTTCCTTTTTGGCTTCCTCCTCCTCTTTTTTTATTTTCTGAAAGTTATTCTGTTCTTGAATAACTTATATGCTGTCAGAAGAGAGAGAAAAATCAAAGATGTCCATCAGGATATATTTAAGCTTGAAATGTTCTTCAGAAATTTTTAGGTTAAAAGTCAATTTGCATTTAAGGGAGGAATTAGAAATTCCACAGCTCTCATTCCCTTAATTCTTCTCACAGAAGCAAAATCATATGACTCTGAGGAAGGGAGAATTGGTTATTATCTTTTTGTTTGTTTATAGAAGTATTTTATATATTCTGTATAGATGGATGAGTAGATAGATATAAATTCTAGATATTATGAATCTTTTGTTGGATAATTGTATTGCAAAATCCCCTCCAAATCTACATTTAGGTTGCATTTTCTTTAATTGCGTTTTAATGAACAGGAATTAATTTTAATAAACTCAATCTTGTCTGGCTGGTGTGGCTCAGTGGTTGAGCATCAACCTATGAACTAGGTCCACAGTGGTTCTCAACCTGTGGGTCGCGACCCCTTTGGGGGTCGAACTACCCTTGCACAGGGGTCGTCTAAGACCAGCGGAAAACACATATATAATTACATATTGTTTTTGTGATTAATCACTATGCTTTAATTATGTTCAATTTGTAACAATGAAATTGGGGGTCACCACAACATGCGGAACTGTATTAAAGGGTCGCGGCATTAGGAAGGTTGAGAACCACTGAACTAGGAGGTCATGGTTTTGATTCCAGGTCAGGACACTAGCCTGGGTTGTGGGTGCCAGCCCCAATGTGGGGTATGCAGGAAGCAGATGATCAATGATTCTCTCTCCTCATTGATGCTTCTAGCTCTCTATCCCTCTCCCTTCCTCTCTGAAATCAATAATCATATATATATATATATATATATATATATATATATTTATTTATTTAAAATAATGAATTAATATGATTTGGAGACTAATTGTATCTATGATAACTATGTTAAATAACGCTAATATTTCAAATATGAGTAGATAGAAGAATTTGGTAGGGCTAGGAAGTGGTGGGAAACATTATTCCTATAGAAATTAATAAATTAGTTTGGGAATTATACATTTAACAAATATTTGTTAAGTGCGTATGTGTGTTAATTCATAAAAAATACTAGATATATTAGATTTGAGCTTCTTTATAATTGAAGAAACACATATATAGTTATATAAAAATTATAATAAAATATAATGACTTATAATAAAGATATGTATAAAATACTGCACTGTTTAATTCAAGGTTAGGATAAGATATTTAAAATAATGGTAAGAAGTTAGGATTTCATGTACTCCAACAGATATATATCATAACATTTTAAAAGACTCACTCAAGTGAAAGATCTGAAGATAAATATTTTGGAGTCATTTCAAAAGAATAATTTTAGCTATGAATATTCATAGACTATTTGAAATAATAAAAGATGAGAAGCAGAAATGTTGCTTTTATGCTGGGGTACACTCAACTTTGGGGAGAGAGAAAAAAATGCTCAAATGAATTTACGAAAAGCAAGGCTAATGTAGAATTGTAAAACCAAAAGGGGCTAGAGAAAATTTAGAAACAATGAGAAGAAAAAAAAAAGCTTCAAATAGATAAGAACAAGTAAAATGAAAATATCTTCAAATATATAATAACACATTTTATTTACAGAATTTACTCCTAGACATTTCACAGGAGGGGTGTGTGTGTGTGTGTGTGTGTGTGTGTGTGTGTGTGTGTGTGTGTGAATATTTACAGATATCTGAGAGAGTTAGGGAACAGTTACCCAGAGTGAGAAGCAGTACCTTCTCCATCTTCCCCAGTCCTTGGCTGGATGGATAATGAAAGGAAATATAGTCACCTGTCAAGTAGGTGTTACTGGTGAGAGCTGTAAACATGGAAAGTTGTCCCATCTGCTCCCTGCAGATAGCACTGTCTTGGGCTCCTGTAACTGTTCTCCCATCTTCACATGTAAAATAGTAACATCTCCCTGCTTTTGCTAGCCTTAGGTGACTTACTATTTCTTCTTGATTTTCCCTTACTCTGCCTACACTTCTGTAAATTGGTCGCTCATTAAATTCTTTTTAATTACTTCATTTGTGTGTGCCTTCCTTTTCCTGTAGGGTCCCATCTCTACAGATAGAAAGCCATCATGTCTGGTAGACGTTATTACCTCTCCCCATTTATATATGAAGAGGGAGATTCTTAAAGTTTAAATAACTTTCCAAAGTTTATAGTTTGCAAATGATGATCTCTCATCTTCGCCTACATTATGCTATACATTGAAAGGTGAAGAATAATGAAACAGTAGAGAAAAAAAACACACACCAATTTTCATCAGGTCATGAACAAGATGGGATACAAAGTAGAGCTGAGAGATTATTTTTCTTTTACAGGAAGTAGCATTTCTCTTCCTTTCAAATGAGAAGGCTGGAATCATTGCTATAGAAACAGATATATTGAAGTGTGTATGAATATTGGAGGTGGTGTTCATCTCATTATTGGCAAGAAAGAATTGGAGGTCAGCTGCTGAGAAGAAAAGTAGTAAGATAATGCTACATGGGTAGCAAGAAGGAGAACCACTCCATATTCGTAACAAGTTCCTTAACAAAGACCAGCCCCCTTTGCTAATATGTAACATTTATCAAGAGAAATACCAAATAAGTACTTTCAAGTGGAACTATATAAAACCATCACCATTGCTTGTGAAGAAACTCAACTCACATATAGTACGATGTAAGTTAGCTACTCTATATGTGAAGGACAATATTCAATAATTATCTTGAGTTAGATTTTTTCTGTATTTATAATTTTTCATCAGACTAAAGGAATTTCTGTTATCTTTGCCTGCCTCACTATCAGTAATTATAGCTTGATTATTAATATATGCCTTTATTTTAAAATCTTGTAAAAATTTCCTGTTCTACATGCTTGTGGTTATCAGTAACAGAAACCTAGACAGTTTTCAATTCATGTGGACTGGTTCCCAAATCTGCCTTTCTCTTTATTGTCTTTGCTACATTCTCCTAAATCCTTGGTTGATGTGCCTATTGGTAACCTTCTCAATCAACACTTTTAAGTTGAAGCACGTCCAATTTGTTTCCTTATTATACATTCTCCCTTCTGTCACTGTAATTGTTTGGATTAATGAACCGGTAAGGGAACCTGCTTCCAGCAGCCCTGCTGGCTGATCTTGGTGTGGATCTAGGCTCCCACACCCGTGCACTGCCCTCAAGACTCACCTTAGCTAATGTAGCTGGACTCGCCCGCATGTGAAGAAACAGAGTCAGCTCTCCATGCCCAACTTGAGGAGAGAATTCACTAGCAGTCATAGGACTGCCTCCAATACCAGAACTTCCTCTACTAATTAAATGAATTAAACAAAACAGAGAGGAAAAAGATTTGTTCCAGTATTAAAAGTCACACATCTTGTTCATTAGAAGTTACTTAGAAATTCTTCCGTATTCCAGATTCAGCCTAGATGCCTAGTCCTAGTCTTCTATTTCCTACTGTGTCATACTAAGTTATTTAGCTATTTCCACATATAGAACCATAAAACTTTAGTGGAATAGAGATGATTTATTTATTTCCAATTATCCAGATCAACACAGGTCTGTCTGTCTCCCAAACGTACACCTCTAACCCATTGGCATCTCTGTTGTTGTCATGTACAACCGTATGGCTTCTATGAGTACATCCATTGTTGGAATGACAAATCGGTAGCCATCCTTCCCTACATTCTACATATCACAAAGGAAAGAATGGCATGCCCCATGTCTATTCCCAATCCCTCTAATTGTGCTCTGTTTTCTATTTGTGTGACAACTACTCCCAAATATTTAATGCATCCTAGTTTCCTCTTCAGTGCATCACAATTATTTAATCAGCTGCCTATCTGATACCTTAACATCAATACAGTTGTTTCCTTCCCTGTATTTGAGTTATCATTAATAATTTATTCATGCTTATCATTCCTATAAGTAAAAGATGTCAATTCTAATTTGAAAGTAAAACACACCCATTTCTCTCTCTCTCTCTCTCTCTCTCTCTCTGTGTGTGTGTGTGTGTGTGTGTGTGTGTGTGTCTTCACTTTGGTTCAATTAATGGGCTTCTAAAACAACCATCTATAATCTCTATTGCTTCATTTTCTCTCCTTATTCTTTGTTCTCCACATAGCAGCCTGACTGATTTCTTACACTGTACATGCATACGTAGAATAAAAAGTTAAAAATCATGATTTGCCATTATAAATAGTCTCCCTTCTTCCCCCAGCTATTGATTATAGCTGGCCTGTATGTGAAATTGTTGTGTTCTGATCCTGGATATCTTGTAGAACTCTCTTGTAAATGCTTTATATCACAGTTAATTATATTGGTAATTGAGGTAAAAATATATATTTTCTGAAAAGTATCTAAGTGTGGGTGATTTTTTACAAATATGTATAAATTTTATTTCTTACTTTATGATGAGACCTTGCAAGACAATGCTGGACTGAAGCGATAAAAGAGGGCACCCTTCTCTCATTTCCAACTTAATGAGAGTGCTTCAGAGGTTTCACTATGAGTGTGGTGAAGTTCTTGGTTCATTCTCTCCAAAAAAATAAGGAGTTGTCTTCTTCTCTTAGCTAACAATTGTGGAAAATCTTTCTTTTAACTGGATCTGAGATGTTATTATAGATTTTTTAAAATATATTTTTTTATTGATTTCAGAGAGGAAGAGAGAGATGGAAACATCAATGAGGAGAGAGAATCATTGATCGGCTGCCTCCTGCACCCCCCCCCCCCCCACTGGGGATGGAGCCCACAACTGGGAATGTGCCCTTGACCAGAATTGAACCTGGGACCCTTCAGTCTGCAGGCCGATGCTCTATCCACTGAGCAAACCAGGCAGTGCATAGATTTTGATAGAATTTTCTGAGTGAAGGTGTTTTTTTAATTGATATATTCCCATTGTGGTTAATACAGAGAATTACAGTGAGATTCTTAAAAATTTGCCTTTCTTTAATATCAGAAATAAACTCTGGTTGGTCAACAAGTATCATTACTTAAAGATCATTGAATTTACTTGATAACCTTTTTTACTTTGAATATTTGTAGTTATGTTCACAGGTGATATTGTCTAATAGTTTTTGTTTTGCATTGGGAATTTTATAAATACATGTTTTCTGTTATTTTACTTCATAGTCTGTTAGTCATCCTTTGGGTTAATATTAGTAATTACTTATTAGCTAACTAGAGGCCTGATGCACGAAATTCATGCAAGAGTAGGCCTTCCTTCCCCTGGATGCCTGCACCGGCTTCCCTCTGGCCTCCAGCAGGCACCCGGTACCCAGGCTTCCCTTGCAGCACCAGCTTCATCCAGAAGGTCGTCCGGAAGGACATCCAGTCTAATTAGCATATTATGTTTTTATTATAGGTTTTAATGATGGGAAAAACAATTATTTTCTTTTCTGTGTACATCAAATATATTAAGAAATTAAACGGACATTTAAGTTTGATGAATTATTTGCCCCTATATCTGACAGCATAGTCCATTTTAAAATTCCTTCCTTAGGAAGTGTGTGTAATTCTCTAATTTGAGTCCTCTAAATCCTTTTCAGTTTGTATGGAATTGTATTTGTGTTTTTCAGCCACTTAGTAGGATAAGTGAGATCCCACTAGGACTATATGCAATTTTCCTTTGTCTCAGTTATGGTTCATCTCTTCTACCTCAGTGATAGCTACAAAGAAACCCTAAGGGGTTTTTACCTGAATAGTTAAATGTTTCCATTGGCACCAGTTTTTCACCAGAGTAGTCCACAAGTGATCTTTAGAGTAAATATAAAAGCTCTTTCCCCAGCAGTAGCCTGTCTGACTTTTCTTTTCATAGAGAACCCCAGGAACTTGCTGAGAATCATTCCCATTGAGGTTAATTGGACATCACATTGAGAATACTAGTCATAAACTCAAACATCATTTGCTCTGATGCTAAAGACCATGTAGCAAAATTGTAATTTATTTTAATTGGCACCCTCATGTGAGGTGGGGGGCAGAAGTCAATTAGCAGATTATTATAATTACCAGAAGCATGTAAGCATACCCCTGTGTTGAACATTGCTTTTTCGTTTTCCATACAATAATTTACATTGTTCTATAACATTTTGTTTCATAGAAAATGTCTAGGTTAATAAGTACAACCCTTATTAACTGAATATATGTCCCAGAATAGAAGTAAAATGCATTTTAATCAAAATCTGACTGTTACTTTTTCTTATGAATGTAAAACTTAACTTATTCGTCCATTCCACTTATTATTGGCCTTTACTATATGTCAGACATATTTTCTTTGAGAATATATTTTTCAAATATCTATTTGAAAAAAATTTTTTTTCTGGTTTATATTTACCTACTAGAGGACTGGCGCATGAATTCATACATGGGTGGGGTCTGGCTGGCCTGCCCCAATGGGGCCGATTGGGAGCCAGGCTGGCTGGGGGGCCTGTGGGAGGTTGGCCGGTCGGCCCTGCCCCCAGATCGGGGTGGGGGTGATCAGGGGCAGGGCTGGCTGGGGGAGGAGCCACGGGAGGTTGGCTGGCTGGCCCCACCCCCAATCAGGCCGGTTGGCCGACCATAGTGGGCATCATAGCAACCGGTCATTCCAGTTGTCCTGGTCATTCTGGTGTTCTGGTTGCTGGCTTTTTATATATATACACTAGTGAGAAATACTTGAAAAAGCCTAACCCTTTTGTGAATGAGTTCTCTGTTCTGCAGGACATTGTTGGGGCAAACTCAATAACCTGGAGATAGGAGATGAGGCTATTTTAGTAGGGAATGCCACTGAAATTACTTTAAAAATACAAGTAACAAAATAAAGCATTAAGAACTAGAAGGTGAGGTCAGAAATAAATTAATAGAAAATTGAAATTACTAACATTTACAGTATTTATTGTTTCATGTATTATTATTAACTTAATAACATAGTTTTAGCTTTGTTTTTAAGGTGCTAAATTATTCTCATTACAATCATTCTTTAATCTCAGGATACTGAACTGGTTACTAGAATGTTTAAAACTTATAAAAATGGTCACTACATCCAGGATGGTAGATGTAATACACATAAGTACTGTGGTGTAATACAAAATGTATTTGGTCTCTATTCCCAGTTCTTGGCAAAGAGCTCCTAAACCAGGGGTTCTCAACCTGCGGGTCGTGAACCCTTTGGGGGTCGAATGATCCTTTCACAGGGGTCGCCTAAGACCATTGGAAAACACATATATAATTACATATTGTTTTTGTGATTAATCACTATGCTTTAATTATGTTCAATTTGTAACAATGAAATTGGGGGTCACCACAACATGAGAAACTGTATTAAAGGGTCGCAGCATTAGGAAGGTTGAGAGCCACTGTCCTAAACCTTTGGAATTTTCCTAGTGATAGCAGTTTCTTTTGTTATTCATAATGAGTCCCTTTAGACCACACCTAAGTTTATGCTAATGATTGATTTAGGGGTGAGACTCCCTAGAGTCTGGTAGGGAGCTGGACATTAAGCACTATAAACATTCTTGAGTAAGGAGGTTTAATGAGCTTCTCAGTTGAACTCCTGGAGGTGTTGGGAAAATGGTGTGCCTAGAAAAGACCTGGAGCTTCTCACTCCCCCTCCTATACCCTGCCCTATGCATCTCTTCGATCTGGCTGCTCCTGAGTTGAATCTTTTATAATAAATGGGCAAATGTAAGTAAAATGCTTTTCTGAGTTCTGTGAGTTTGATAGCAAGTTATTGAATCTGAGGAGGGTTTCCAGGAACACTCAGTTTATTGTTGAACACAAAGTTGGTGTCTGGAAAATTAGAGCATTGGTTGCTAGTGTTAAAAAATACCCAAGATGTAGCATTAGCAGATTGTAAACTTTTTGATAACATAGAACATATATTATACTATTTATATTACACAATTTCACATTAACCTCAACATTTTAAGGAACTCATTCAATCTTATTAAATAAATGAGTTGACAATAAACTTATTTTCTTTGAACCTGGCACATTCTTGTGATCTGAAACCATTAATGAATTCCCTTTCTTTTTTTTTTTTTTAATCCTCACTTGAGGATATTTTTCCATTGATTTTTAGAGAGAGTGGAAGAGAGAGGGAAGGACAGAGAGAAATATCGATGTTAGAGAAATACATACATTGGTTCCTTCTGCAGGAGCCCTGACCAGGGGCTGGGCTGGGGAGGAGCCTGCAACCGAGGTATGTGCCCTTGACCTGAATTGAACCCAGGACCCTTCGGTCCGCAGGTCGACACTCTATCTACTGAGCCAAACTGGCTAGGGCAGGAATTTCCTTTAAAGTGGCTTATTTTTATACAAAAATATGGAAGTATTCATTTTAGAAAATGAATTTATGTAGTAATCTTTATTATCAGCATGGATTAGGCAGTGCCAATGAAAGAAACAATCAAAGAAAATACTCTTGTAGTAAATAAAAGTCCACTCCTTAGTCATAAAACAATGAATTCAGTCCTGATTCTAACTCCTGTTGGATATATGATTTATCTCACTTTCCTTTTATATAAAATAAGAATCGTATTTGCCCATTTCAAGGATTGTTGTGAGGATTAAATGAGCTATTAGAGTGTACAAAACCTATGTATTAGTGTCAATATCCTGACAGTAAGGTTATACATAGTAAAAGTTCATTACTTTCCTAGCTTCATTATGGACATTACAGAATTAAAAACAAACAAACAAACAAACAAACAAACAGGTAGCACACAGTTTTTCTCCATGTGGAAATAATAGTGTATTTAGTTGGATTTATATTTTTCCTGACATCCGTCTGCCATTCTATGCAAGTATAATCACAAAATGCCTCATTAGATTATTATGTTTCAAATTTAATTTTGTTATTAAGATGGTGAAAATAGAACAAAACCAAATGAGCTAAAGAAAATATGGAATACTTTAATATAAGATCCTATCAAGTATGAAAAATTTATGGTCAACAAGATTATTCATTCACTGTTTAGCTGATGCTATCTGAGCAGTATCGCTGCATATAGAGAGCTCCATTCATTGTAATGTTGCTACATTTTATGGATTTTAGTACCCATTTTCCATTGGCAAACCCAAGGGTATATATATATATATGAAATATCATATCTCCAATATTATCTTTGTAAAAAAGAACAATGAAAGGCAATACTTTATTCAACCAGCCGTAGACAATAGCCTCAATTATGGAAGATTGAAAAATCATGGGAACTAGAATTCAGGAATGACTTTGGGAAGGAAAGCAGAAGCTAAAACCAAAGACAATTCGACACTACATAGGGAATATGCCACAAAATCTCGATGGGATAGAAATCTAGGGCTTTGTCATGAGTAATACAGCAAGGCATAGTCAACCAGTAATAACTAGGACCTTATCCTGTTCACAAATACCAATCCACTATGTATAGCACCAGCAGGGTGACTCCTATTGGAATAAATGTATAGGAGTCTGAAATACGGTCCCCTTGGTAGGATGCACTGTGCAGAAGGGTGCTCTGAAAAACAACATATTGAGAGAACCTACTTAACCTGGGGGTAGATAAATTAATCAAGAGTAGGGGTTTGCAAACGACTACCCAAACTCAGTGGCCTGTTTTTGTAAATAAAGTTTTATTGGCACATAGCAACACCCATTTATTTGCATATTGTATATGGCTGCTTCTGGGACCATAGCAGGAGCTGAGCATTGTGGTAGAGATCATATAGATAATAGTGACTAAGATATTTGCTATTTGGCATTTTACAGTGTACAAGCCCTGAACAAGGACATGACCAAGTGAAGAGCTGATAACTGGTATAGGAAAATAAATTATGTGCTTCAAAATTTTCAGTTGAGAAAACTTGAAGATTGAGGTATCCAAACTGATGAAAACAGAACTCTATAAAGAAGCATTAAAAATGGAAAATCTAAGATGAAAGGTGCTGATTCAATTTTCTGAGCCTCTACACTCCGAAATTGTGGTTAGAAGAGGAAGATCTAATCAGGAGACTGGTCATAGCAGCAGATGATGGTCAGAGACTGAGCTTTAGAATGTGGGTTGAATCAAGATTTTTTTCTAACATTGTGGAATCTCTGCTGATTAACTGATGATGAATAATAATAATTATTAGTTTTTGTCATATCAGGGTTGTTTTCATTTCTACATTCTCTTAGGATAAATTCTCAAAGTCTTTACCTAACAGCTTGAGAAGCCCTACACGTTGTGATTCCCGTCTCTGTCTCCAATTCCTATCTCAACATTTTCCTTCTCATCCTTGAATAACAGAACTTCATTCAGTCTCTTCTGTCTTTTAGTTTTCTGTTTAAATGCTTCTTCCTGCTGTGAAGCTTCACTGGTACCAAGTTGAGGTAGTTGCTCCCACTCCGTGTTTATTTCCACGTCCGTGTGTTCTTCTCTTAGCAAACATAATTATACCCATCCCTGCATTCTCTTTATGGCCAGAAAAGCTTTAGTAGTCTAGGGACCATGTCTGTCTTGCTCAAATTTCTGTGTGTGGAACTTGGTTTATGTAGGTAATTAATATGTATTTGAAAAATAAAAAGAACTATGAACAAATAAGAAAATGAAAAAGCTTTGCAAATGCCACTATCAACACCATCCTCAATGCCAGTGTAGAATGTGGCATTTCATAAATCTTATTTGTATCACATTCCTGTTTTAACTGTTTGGAAGAATAGACTGATGACGGGAAATTTCCATTATGGGTTTTATCTGATGACCTTTATGAGAATCTCACTTAATTACTTTACATCAGCATTTTGTCCATAAGACAAGGTAACTATCCAAAGTGCTCAGGGGAGCAACTAGCACCTTTTAAGTTGCTTAATAACTGCGAGCCACTATTAGCACAAATCCCTCCCATCTTTTATTTTTTATCTCCTAAGGAGAAGGGAATAAAAATTAAAATATTGACCCTGCGAAATCCAGTCCACTGTGTAAGCCTAATGATATTTTTTTTTTTCAGTCTGTGTCGATTATCTAGAGAGAACTGCTTGCAAAGACAAATCATTGTAGGGGTTAAAATCGGTTGCACGTGGCATGTAGAAGACTATGGACATGGTTGATCTTGGTGTTCCCCATACATTTTTAGCACAAGTAAGTTCCTTAAACCTTACTACTCTATTGTGAGAAACTGATCAGTTTGAAAGTGATCTTGATGACATTTGTGCTAACAGTGGCTAGTAGTTATTAAGCAATTTCAAAGGTTCTAGGAGCTCTCCTGAGTACTTTTAAGGAGTTGCAAATTTCTCACAATCATCTCTTCAGCCTTTACGGAGGCCTTGAGATCTAGTGCCCTTTTCAGAGATATTTGGCAGATATTAACCTGCTATTTTAAAAAAAGTAAAGACAAAAGACCAGAGATTAGTGCTGAGTGGGAAAGTTTTTTTGCCAAGCAGGGAACCCAATTAATTCAGCATGGAACCTAGTATCACAGGGTAAAGTTGAGGAAGGAGAAAAAGTAGAGGTGTCCAATGACTGAAGATTGCTGACTCGGTCCATGCTACAAAAACAAAGGAAGTGCTGCTGATTGATTAGGCAAGTCCTAAACTGGTTGGGGGAGGTTGGCTGCTTATGTGTAGTTTGTGTTTTACGATTATGTTATACCTAGCTGCCTTTTTTGCCTTTTGACATACCCTAGTCAAGATTACAGGACCAGGCAGGTTTCTACCCATACCAGCAGGCTCATTGGTAAGATTAGTATATGTCACTACTATAAAAATATAGTGAAAGAAACTTTAGGCAATTTCAACACAACTCTTTTGCTAGGATACATGTGGCAAAGATGCTTATGATTGCCCACAATCATGTTCATTATAAGAAAAAATGAATTCTCTAGTAAGATGATATAGACACAATCACATAATTTAAGTCAAGGTAGCACTGATTAACTGATAGAAATGTTGCCAGTGGAAATCATGTTCTTTCATGGGATCGCGAGGAAAGTATTCCACTGACCCACACAGGGGATGGTGATGTGGCCAGATTTATTTGTGTGGAAATAGAAGGCTGCTCCTATTTCCAATTTCCCATCTCTGTCCTGCCTGCCATGAAAAAACTCTAATCTTGTCTTCATCAGGGCCAAAATAAAGGCCAGTGTCCAGCGTTTCTGTTTCATATTAAAGCTCAGTTTTTTGGATCTTGCCATGGGCCCACATGATGCTAGACCAGTGGTTCTCAACCTTCCTAATGCTGTGACCCTTTAATACAGTTCCTCATGTTGTGGTGACCCCCAACCATAACATTATTTTCATTGCTACTTCATAACTGTAATTTTGCTACTGTAAACAATATGTAATTAAATGTGTTTTCTGATTGTCTTAGGCAACCCCTGTGAAAGGGTCGTTTGCCCCCCAAAGGGGTCGCGACCCACAGGTTGAGAACCGCTGTGCAGACCCACATGGTTGCATGTGTTCCCAGGTAAGAGAGCTAGTGAACAACCGGGAAGTATGTTTCTTGGATGGGGGGGTGGGGGAGAGAGAGAGAGAGAGAGAGAGAGAGAGAGAGAGAGAGAGAACTTTGTTACCCTGGGGTTTCATTTTCTCAGGCTTGGGAAAGACCAAGTGCTTTTTCAAAATAGCCAATCAACATCCCAAGCTTTCCAGGGCTTCCGATGCATCCACCCACTAGCCAATTGATTCTTTCCCCAGGCTAGACTGACAGGCCTCTGTGGTCAAGCACCTCCCCCTGCACCATTTTGACTTCTATTGTACTTGTGCCTGCCTCCCACTCCTCCCATGGGGAGAGCGAGGTGGGGGTGTGGGGGAAGGAAGGGGTGTTACTCCTTGTGGGGAGCAATGCTGTGATTCCCTTGAGAGTATGTGAAGTTGTAATTTCCTGGTGGAGCAAGCAGGCTCATGCTCCTCATGCTTATACTTAATAATGTCTGATCCCCTTTGCTTCCTCCCTTTACTAATATCTAGCTAACAACCTATGGCAGTGATGGCGAACCTTTTGAGCTCGGCGTGTCAGCATTTTGAAAAACCCTAACTTAACTCTGGTGCCGTGTCACATATAGAAATTTTTTGATATTTGCAACCATAGTAAAACAAAGACATATTTTTGATATTTATTTTATATATTTAAATGCCATTTAACAAAGAAAAATCAACCAAAATAATGAGTTCGCGTGTCACCTCTGACACGCGTGTCATAGGTTCGCCATCACTGACCTATGGTAACAGAAATACAAATTATCAATTATATTCCACAATAAAACATCAAAAACTCTTACAATATTTCTACTTATGTCCAAGTATAATAAGAATAGTAAAACAAGTTCTTCTTGTGTATACATGTTTTTTACGATAAATAATAAGGATTTGGAAACTGTATTTACTACATAGTCAGTATACAACTCGATATTTATTTTTTAAGTTATGGGGGGGACAAAGAAAAGATGACCTAAAAAGAATTTTGTTTTTGCCTCTGTTGTAGTCTTTATCCTTATTTTTTTGTGTGTGCTTGCTTGTTTGTTTTCTGGCCTTATAACTGATGTCTGAAAATGTCATTAATGTTCTCATAATGCATGAGAAGGCCTGCTTTTTTACAATTTTCCTCTGGAAGTCTCCTAGCCATTTTAAAAAATCATTTCTAGAATATTTTACTATGGGGATAAAAAAGTGAGGGTGCCAACATTTCAATCAGAAAAGAAAGGTAAGCGTATGCCTAGGCATAACACATGTGATTTCCAGTAATCTCCCTTTCACTCTGTACCCACTTCACCATGGACTGACCAATTGCAAGGAAAGGATATAGCTGTCAGCTTTGTAAATTCCTATTCTTCCTCCAAAGGCTAGTTATATGTAAATGAATTTATTGGCAGTTGGTTAATATGGATATTTTAATATCACCTTTATTTACGGTTGACGTGCTGTGTGAAAATATAAAAGGAAACTACAGAAGGATCTCTCTAAGGAACACAAGAAGAAATAGTAGTATGGGTAGTAAGGCTAAGCCAACATAGCTTACATCCTATCTAATAATAGACAAACATGGTAATTGACCATACCTTCGCTACGTCTCCCATTGGCTAATCAGTGAGATATGCAAATTAACCGCCAACAAAGAGCGAAGACTGAAGGTGGGTCCTGCCGGAGTGAAGGCCTGCGTCCCGGGTGCCAGAGGAAAACCGGTGCCGGCAGCCAGGGGAAGGGAAGGCCTATTGCATGAATCTTTTCATGCAACAGGCCTCTAGTATTTTATAAAGGTCTATGGCAGTGGTCGGCAAACTTGCGCTCGCGAGCACATGCAGCTCTTTGGCCCCTTGAGTGTGGCTCTTCCACAAAATATCGACTTCTGCGCATGGGCCACGAAGTTTCAATCACACTGTACGTGCGCGCCCACACGTGGTATTTTGTGGAAGAGCCACACTCAAGGGGCCAAAGAGCTGCATGTGGCTTGTGAGCCACGGTTTGCTGACCACGGGTCTATGGGATTCCCTAAGAGCATTTTTTGCTTTATAGTTTTGGAGAAATAATTTGCCAGTATTTTTTGTTTAGGCTCATCCTTCTGCAAAACCTCCATGCTGAGGACATCTGAAAGAGCACTGCTCAGTGTGTTCATGTTGCTAGTATCCTAGAGTGCTCCTGGTTGTCACTGTGGCAAGGACTCCTCACAGCTCTAAGGTCACATCAGAGTAGTCATCCCCTCTTCAAAGATCAAATTCATCTTCCTTTAGTCAAACTGAATATTAGTCTCAAGGGAAAATGACTTTTATGGGTGTATGTAAGTATATGACAAAGGAGAAGACCCCCAATTCGACGTTTCCTCTGGGACTAATTTTACTACTAATCCCACGGCTGAACACTGCTCCATTAAGAGAGAAAGGAGACTGGAGTCAAAATTGACCCCTCCCTGTAGCCACACCGCTCTGACATTTCAAAGAGTTGTACAGCATTGCTTTCAAAGGTCAGAGAATGTCCTGGGTGATTTAAAGGTTTTTCATATCTACATTCTACATTAATATATGAATCCAGGTAATAGTAAGCTGGTCATTAACTAGGTTTATGAAAAGCTGACTGCACAGTATTCTTGAGGGTTGGCCTTAACTTATGACTTGGCATTGTCACAATTCTTCTCCCATGGACTGCTTTACCATCCTGAACTATGTTTTAAATACTTTGGATTTTAGGCTTATGGTCCAAGAACTAGACCTAATGAATTCTTGCAGCAAGCACGATTTCAATTACTGTTAGGAATGCACTTCGAATCATTCAGGGATTCTGACTTCTAAACAAAAGACAAAAACAAAGATTATAAATAGGGAAATGGAAAAGGAAACTGCGCAGGGCTGTGAAGATAACTAACTATGATACCAAGAAATAGCTTGCCCCAGACATAATGGGAAAGCTTAGAGACTCTCAAGTATTAATAAGTGCCTTATCTGTGCTTTTAAGAAGCCAGGGTTTTGAAAAGCTCTTAACTGAGTTAAAAGGCCACATTAGAAAAAGTGGATGGAAAATTCTATTGGCTTGAAATATGTGAGATATTCCCTTGTGTGAGTAATTGACTAATTAAAATGGAAAAGCCTCCGAGAGAGAATCAAGCAGAGAGCAAATGGGAAGGAAGTTCAACAGGAAATAAAGACCTATTTAATCAACTGTGAAAAGACAATCGAGCCTCTGCCTGTTCAAGGGCAGAACTGAATGTCAGCAAAGAATAGACAGGTTGTCCAGAGTAAACACAGAACTTCACTGTCCTGGCAAGATATTTCAGCAACATGTTTGCTCTATTCTGGCTTGAACGTTTTTACAGGAAAGTGAAAGGTAGACAAAAATTGTTTGCAATTTTGATCTCACCTATTTAGAAAAAAAAAATGGATCATCTACAAAGTCCTAAATGCTGTAGGGAGTTCTCATGAATAGAATATTGAAGATATGAAACATTAGGAGGTAGAATGATCTATGTCACCACATAAATATTAGGTGTTCAGATATCACATGCATCTTAAATTCGGTTTAAATGTTGCAAGAGGACAGAGCTGAAAAGGGGATAGTGGAAGTAGGGTCACATGAAAAAAAATAGTATACGAAACTGGTCAAAAGGGAGAGAGGAAAGGGAAAGGTTATAAGTACACTAGAGGCCTAGCGTGCACGAAATCCTGTGCGAGTAGCTTGCTTCAGCTTGCCTCAGCTGGCCACCCGCCCATCGCCACTCATAGCTTGCGCCCCGCCCTCTGCAGCGTTTGGTCGTGATGGTGTTCTGGCATCATGGCCACTGGCCTCTTATTAGTATAGATAAGGTTATAAGGTGATAGAAACATAAATCAAACTTGAGTCCTAGTTTGCCTGTGTTATCCATACTGTTCCAGGCTTCATTCCAGGAAAGCATCTATGTGTCGTAGGTACTCAATAAAGATTTGTCAATGATGCTATTTCTTATCTGTCCATCACCCATCAGACAAATTTCATTTCCAAACATCCCTCTCCCATCCAAGAAAATCATTAGGTTTAAAATTTAGTATTATAAAATAATTGATTCAGAGCACTTTACCGATTAAAACACAATTTAATGCAGGGAAGGACATAAAAGAATGAGTTTCTATGGTAAATCCTCTCTCAAATTACCTCCCTATCAATGGTGAGAATCTGACTAAATAACAATAAAAAATTGTTTTCTTCCAGCAAAGAGACTAACAAACACTTTCTAAAGTATATGTATAGTCTGTCATAGACAGTACTTAATTTTTCAAGCCATATTAAAATAAAGCAATCCCAAATAAAGATACTATTTCTAGCACTATGAAATAAATATCCAAGGTTCACACACTTATTATATCGGAATCCAGCCATACAGAATAATACTTACCAATTAGAATCAATGCTATGTAATTCAGAGATCCTACCATACACCCCATCACCCAGAAATAGTTTGACTTAGAAGTCAATAACAAAATATGGCAATTCTAGATAGGAGGAAAACCTTGTGAGTTTGGTGTTTTGTTTTGTTTTTAAATAAAACGGGTGGTCTATTATCTGAACCAGATACCATTCATTGGAACTCTTTCTCCTATGGAAGAGAGAGTAGAGGTCTAGAAATTAAAAAGAGAAAGTTGGGATCAAGGAGAGGAAGTTAGAAAAGAATAACTCACTCTCAAGTTCTTGTTTCCCATCCTCAAGATTTTGGTCTTCTGCACTGGGTTGGACTTCCATCAGGCGACTTGACAATGGCTTCATTGACTTGAAAATGAAGACGATGCTTTGCCATTGAATCCTCTTGCCACTGAATTTACAGGCAGAGGATTACAGTATTGTCTGGGGATATTAGTTCTGATTATTAAATAGAAATAGAACTGCTATTGGAGTGATATGTGTAAAAACAGAGGGTATCATCTGAGACACCTTCTAGTACTACCAAATACACTGAAACACTTATTGAACAATCGTAAAATATCAGTACAGGTATGTGCACTAAAGGCTCAAGAATGCAGTTTGGAGTCACAACACAAAGTAAAAAAAAAACACAAAAACCCTAACCAGTGAAGGTATGGACTAAAGGAAAAGTGAACTTGAATTAGGTGGTAAAGAAAGGAAACTAGGTCTGTAATATCTTCCCATATTTTATTATTTGATCATAAACAAGAATGCTTATTTCTCTATCTCTAGCCTAATTGTATCTGTTTTTCTCTTCCTTTATGCTACTGTATTTTATAGAGTGTGTTGATTATAATTAAAGTTTAAGTTGATTTCTAAGTTACAGGATATCAAGGTGGAATTGTGATGGAACCAGAAGAGAAATGATCATCAACTAGAGACCTGTTTAATGACTTCAGGGACTTTGTGCCCAATACGATGTAATGTTGAATTGTATACAATTATAAAATGTGTTGTCAGATTTAAAAATTCAGTGTTTTTAAGCATCCATATTTATTAATCTTGTGTGTAAAGATATTTTCATAATAAATGAAAGCAATATATATTAAAGTGTTAGGGTTAGGATTTGGAAGGATTTATGCTAATTTTCTTATAGTTTACAGTCTTCTAATTGGTCTGCAAGAAACATGAATTATTTGTATAATAAAATATAAGAGAAAAATTAATAACACAGCTACAGAATTAAATTTTGCAGTCATTGATTATGCTACCTTTGCATATGAAATGCACATGAAATATTAATAAGTGAAAAATAGGTTTATATTATTATTACCATTATAAATTCAAAATGTTTTAAGTTAAACTGTTTTAATAAATTAGAAAGATGTATGTTCACATGTGAAGTGTCAACAGTAGGTTATTTTTTGGACAATGCATAAACATGGTATTTTGTGAGTGGGTGTGCTTTCCTGTTTTACAAATATCTGATCAAGGTTATATATTACTTTATAATAATAGAACAAATTATTATTATTAATGAGGTTTTTCTTAGAAATAAGTTCTTATATTGGGTTGTATGAATAAGGTCTTGAATTATTATTAGATGTCTTTATTGGTTATAATGAATCTTTGGTTATACGTATATGTAAAATGAACAAATGCTAGTTTTTTCCTTTCTCATGACAGGAATAATTAAAACTTGTGTGAAACATACG
>NW_005871054.1:20355570-20358813 GCF_000147115.1 Myotis lucifugus
AAGCTCCAAATTAAATGTAATTATGGTCACAAATATTTCTGTCATCATATTAATTATAGTAAGCGACTTAGGTGTTAGTGTATTTTACTATTTCACATAAAATTGAAACGAATGCATTTTAGTTTTGCTTCTTTGCAGCACTAATTGGTCTATTTGGCTTGCCTATTATAGCAGCTATTTTCACAAATATTTCTAAAGATTTCCACATTTTATGTTATCTTTTTAGAAATGAATAATTTTGACCATCTATATTTCAAATTGAAGTATAATTTCAGTCCTTTAATATCAATGACTTGTGACATATTTTATTGCGTATTTATTTTCATCATGTTTTATGGAAGAAAGCTGAAGACACATCAAGCTAGAATACATTAGCAATATCTGAAGACAGCATTTGGAAAAATATTGCTGACAAAAGTATAATACATTATGTATCTTAAATATAAAGTGTGTATCTGTCTATCTATATATTTGTCTATCTGCATCTATATTAAAAATTATTTTCTTAAGTGTTTTTTGCTAAAATATAAGGTTTTAAAATATGTTGACATTGTATTTGTTTAATTCTCTAATCTAATTACTGGGTTAATTTTTAAGTGAATGCTAGTGATGTCATTCTCTTTTCTCATGGGAGCTAGGCAAGTTAAAGTCCATTGAATTCTTTATAATACTTGAATAAGCTCTTATTTGGAGCTATAAAGGTGCCCAGTTTGTTACTGTATTCAGCTACAAAGAACAATGAAGATCTGTATCACATTAGCCTTGATATCATGGAGAACGTCTAAGTATGTAGCTTTAAAATATTATGCAGGTGCACCTTGGAGATTTTGCAGACTCGATTCCATATCATTGCAATAAAGCAAATATTACAATAAATCAAGTTTTTGTTTCCCATTGCATATAAAAGCTATATTAACATTATACTGTAGTCTTTTAGGTGTGCAATAGCATTATATCTAAAAAAAAATCAACAATGTACTGTACATACCATAATTTAAAAAAATAGTGCTAAAAGCCAGGTGGGTCCTAGAAATATCAGGGGCTTTGTAAAGTAGATGATTGTCTAACACTATGCTGTGCATTGAAACGAATACAGGACAATATTGAATATAAACTGTATTTGAATAAAAACTACTAAAAAATAGTGGTAAAAATGCTAACTATCACCTGTGCTTACCAGGAGTTGTAATCTTTTTACCAGTGCAGGGTTTTTTCTCAACTCGGGGCTGCTGACTAATTAGGGTGGTGGTAGCAGAAGCTTGAGTTGCTGTTGCAATGTATTAAAATAAGACAACAACGAAGCTTGCCACATCATTTAACTTCCTTTCATGAATAATTTCTCTGTAGCATGCAATGCTGTTTGATAGCATTTTGCCCAGAGTATAACTTTAAAAAAAAAGGAGTCAATCCTCTCAAACCCTGCCACTGCTTTATCAACTAAGTTTATATAATATTCTAAATCCTTTGTTGTCATTTCAACAATTTTCACAGCATCTTTGCCAGTGAGAAGCAATTCCCCATCAGTCTGTCTATCTATCTATCTATCTATCTATCTATCTATCTATCTATCTCTATCTATCTATCTATCTATCTATCTATCTATCATCTATCTATCTATCTATCTATCTATCTATCTATCTATCTATCTATCATCTATCTATCCATCCATCCATGTACCTATTTTATATACAGGGCATCCCCCCAAAAATGTATACACACTTTCACAGCTGATAGCTAAATTTTGAAAATGAAATGTACTTTAATAAACGTTGCCTTGCCCTAGCTGGTTTGGCTAAGCGGATAGAGCATTGGGCTGCGGACTGAAGGGTCCCAGGTTCGATTCCGGTCAAGGGCATGTACCTGGGTTGCGGGTACATCCCCAGTAGGGGGCGTGCAAGAGGCAGCTGAATCGATGTTTCTCTCTCATTGATGTTTCTAACTCTCTATCCCTCTCCCTCTCCCTTCCTCTCTGTAAAAAATCAATAAAAAATGTATTAAAAATAAAATAAACGCTGCCTTTATAATTATTCAAAGTGTGTGCATACATTTTTTGGGGCACCCTATATATCTATATGTGGGAAATTTAGGGTCCTTATGAATGATTTCTCTCATTTGAAAAGGACAATTTCTGTTTATTTACTAATTCAATTTATTCTTATGGTTTTCTTTATTATTATTTAATTATTAATATTATTATTATTAAACTACTAACAAAACTGAATAAGATTTCTTTTGAAACAACCCATCTTGGTCATCAAGTATTTATTGTTTTAAAATTGTATTCTAAGGAAATTAGCAATACCAAATAAATTAGGAAATGAATAAACATTTTTTATATTTCATAATCTCAAAAATCAGTACTACATAGTGAAATGAAATTAACATCACTTTTCAGTTTAAGCATTTTCTTTGTTTTTATAAAATAATGGAATGAAGGAAGGTCAAACTATTTTATCATCACTATTATTTCTGCGGAGTTACATTATTATAAATACATGACTTTCTTCTCATTTATTTGCCTAAATAATGACATTAATTTGCATTTGAACAGTTTTGATATTTTCAAACTGCTTTGTTTCATGATATTAATAATAATTGTACTGAGGCATGGCACAGCAAAATAAAGATAAAGAGCTTAAGGAAGTAGATTATTTTTGATATGTTTATCTGGATTCAAGTAGATATGGTATGCTTTGTGTAAAGCAGCTAATACAGGGGAAGTAAGAGCTCATTAGTTGGTGTCCTTGGGAACTGCTTAATACCGAAGATATCATCACCTTATAAGTTTAGACTGTTCATATTATGTGTGTTGTTTTAATTATTAGCTGAAACTATCATCTTGTACTTAATCTCTTTCCTGCCAGGTGAAACCATTTCTTCTCTGAACTTGCAGACTTTATCTCATTCATGTACCCTGAGATGAGCTCTTGCTGAGGAACGGGATATGCTTCTGGGAGACGCTGGAATAAAGGAGGCCTTGCCAGGTAGTAAAGTTCACTGCCCAAACTGTGCATGCTTTTACCTGGCTGCCATGTGTTCTTTGATGACCTTTTCCTTAATTTAAACCACCCGAGTCTTTTACATTGGGGTGGGCTGGTAGTTTCCACCATGAGAAAAGCATCTTGGGAGCTGATCTGATCAATACCCTCCTCCGAGTGTGTTGAGTTAAAGTGTGGAACATGAGCTTGGGAAAATCAGCACTCTTTTCTGTCACCCTTTTGACTTCTAACACCACCACCACGG
>NW_005871054.1:20359742-20443407 GCF_000147115.1 Myotis lucifugus
GCAAGAGAAAAGAAGTGGGAAAATCATAGGGCTTCCTGTAAAGAATTCGAGGAAAGAGTTAAGTAGTTTAGCGTGTTCTACCTCGGTGCTCATTAGAATCACCTGGGAATCTTCTAAAAAGCCTGGTTTCTGGGACTCATCCTCCGGAAATTCTGTTTCTTTGCTAGGGGGTGGGGCCACACATTAGTAACAAAGAAACAGAATTTCCGGAGGATGAGGCCCAGAAATCAGGATTTTAAAAAGATTCCCAGGTGATTCTAATGTGCAACCAAGGTTGAGAACCACTGACTTAGGTGATTCTAAGGATTTCTATAATACTTTAGTAGGGAGAGATTTGTGCTTAAATCCTTTTTTTGGACAAGAGAGTGACAAAGAAACAAATGAATAGTATAAAATGATGTAAAGCTTTAGAAATTTCATAACAAAACTCACTGATTTTTATCTATAGCTTATCTCTGTGGTTATAAACTGTCACAGTAACTGTACTGTTTAGCATACGTATGCATGTATATACTGTTTAGTTATGGATTGGTTTAATTCATCCTAAATTTAATTTGTAAGGTACTTATATGGTCTTTAGTGAAAACCTTTTTTAGTGTGATTGAGTCAAGAAAACTGGCCGACCACATGGATCTCCTTCCTGCTCTAAATTTCTAAGAAAGACATAAAATATACTCAGAGCTCTGAAACACAAGATGTATGCTTCATGGACCCCAAGGTCTGAAGATCTCTTGAAAGACAGAGGAACTACTGACTGACATTTCCACAGCGTGGGTTTGTGTGAAAGGTGAAAGCGGCTCTTGCTTAAAAACAGAGGATGAAAGAGCAGGCGAGATTTCTCAGGCAGCCACCAGCGCTGTGTCTCAGGCACCTGAGAGAGGAACAACCAGCCAGGGAACTGCACCTCAACTCCGCAGGCAACAAACAAGTGGGTGCCGGGGAGAGGACATAAACAACGTGCCCTGCTTCCCCACCCAAATGAGCTACAAATGCATGTTTCATCACACCCCCCGGCTACTGGAGACATGCTGCAAAATGCTGAAAGAGTATTTGTGGAAAGCTCAAAAACAGAAATAGTCATTGAACGAAGAATCCCCAAACATTGAGAAAATCTAATATTGGCTCCAATAGGAGAGGCACCAAAGTCAACAAACATCTTTTAGAACGAAAACAAGTTTAATTTGAAATAAAGTATTATGTAATTTCCTCGAGTGGATAAAATAGATTTCAAGTTCATGTAATAAGAGCAGGCTGTGAAATGTACATACACACATGCATATTCTTCCCACAGATTTCTACTTCCCCCAGGTTCTCCCAGATAGCTCTCTCCTGCAGTTCGTTTTCAATTACGTGTGACTATAGAAGAGTCGTTTTTCCAACCCCTCTGTATAACTGGAATTTCTATCACACACACACCAGGGTATCCTTCTCTCCTCTTTACCTGCGTACCTCCTCACCCAGTTTGGTTTTCCTTATAGAACTTAACACAACTTGATTTATTATGTTACTAGAATATAATCTTTATGTGGCCATATAGATTGTTGTCTTTTGTTGGGACCTCCGTGCTAGAAAAATCCCTGATATGTAATTGACATCTAATAAATATGCATTAAAATAACACATTTTAGTAAAACAGGTCCTACAAGGAAAAGAAGGTGTCATTAAAGTTTGGCTATCCATGTTTTACATCACTCGCATAAGAATTGAACATTTTATTAGAAATTGTGAGATTCAAGTACTCTTTAGAGATTTAAATTTATGAGTATTTCATATTTCAAATGTTTCTATCAAAATTAAGTAAAAAAATTAATGATTCCATTATTTAACTGCCCTTCTTAGGAGTGGAGGGTTGTCCTTTGGCCGTGGTTTTAGATGAAGGAGAGAAGTGAGGATTGGCCTGGAGGTACTTCTTATAAGTCTGTCTTTCTGATCATAGTGTGAATTCCATGAAGCTTGGCGGCTGGGATTTATTCTCCTTCCCATTTCATCATCATCCTGGCATAGCAGCCATCTTGGGACAGGCCATCAATAAATGTTTAGGGGATTAATGATTGAATGAGTAATTTTGTTCCCAAAAAGTGAAAATTTATTTAAAGTCATTCTCTGTTTTTGCCTTCACACTTTTAAACTTCTACCTTGTTTATTTATTCCAAACTCTAAATACTTAAGCATTCAGACATTTTAGCACATATATTATCTCTTTGAGCAGAAATTAGCTAGAGGGTAAAATGTCTTTTGCAAGGTGTTTATTTTCTAAATATCCTCAATGAGCTTAAGGCAAAGGGAAGAGACAAACAAGTTGGCAAATCCCTCAATAACATTTTGTACTGGGTGATAGAAATCTCGGCCGGGTTCTGAGGAAGACAAAGGAGCAGCAGAAATGCTTCACCGAAGTGTTGAAGGTGACTAGATATTTGTAAAGCTGAAAAGCAGGGAACGGGCAGCCCAGTGAGCAGTGGTGGCTGGCCTTCCCTAGGATTTCTGGGGATAGGCTTGTAGTCTTCAGAGTCACAGGCAGGACAAAGAAGGAGGTTGTAGAAGCAAACCGAGCTCAGGTGACTGGAGCCTTTCAGTCATTCAGTTATAAATAATACCCAACACATGTCTATTGAGAGTCTAATATATTCTAGATTCTGGCACTAAAGCTGTGAAGACAAATCATTGCCCTGATGGGCCCTATACGCTAGTGTAAAGACAGACCTTAAAAAAAGAAAATCTGTACAGCATCATAAACAAAAGGAAGCACGAAGAGAAAAATAAAGCGAGTGAGAGAAATAGAAATGATCCGAGGGCAGTCAGGGAAAGTGACATTTATGTAAGGTCATAAAGAGGAGAGAAAAGAGCCCAATGGATAGGACTGAATGTGGTGGGGGGATGTGGTAGGGGACATTCCAGGCTTAAGGAACAACCAATGCAAAGGCACAGAGGGAGAAGTATGCCTGGACAGTGTGGTGAGAGAGAGCGTAGACAGGGTCAGAGAGGCATAAAGTCCCACAGCTCAGGGTTCTAACAGGGCATTGTAATGACTAGGCTTTCTCAATAGCTGAGTGGGATGACACTGATAGATGTTGGGCTGAGGAGGGGACAATGTGACTTACATTTTACATGCCCAGAGAGGAAGGGGAAGATTCAGGAAAGTTGTGTGTCCTAAAGTCAACTTTGAAATGCTTCAAAAAAGGTGATGTGGTCATTTGTGCCAATGTCCTCAATAGTTCACCTAAAAGTTGCCTGAGAGCTGACCATTAGACAAAGCAAGAGTGATGACATTGCCAAATTCATTAAAACTGCAGATTGGTTGGGAAATGTTAGGAGCAATTGTCTAAATGGGGAAGGCATAAGAGAGGGAATGAAAGGGAAATCATTGCAAAGCTGTTGTAAAAAGTAGTATGGATATAATCTTGAAGGAACCTGGGGGCCACAACATACTTATTTGCAGGAAAATGAATGTTTGGCAGATGATTTGTATTCCAAGGTGAGAGACATTGGAAATGGCTTTCCCAGTAGTTCGTGCAAGAGGTAAGAAGACCTACAAGGAGGCTATGAACGTGTAAACTAATTTGCCCAGAGAACACCTCAAGCCAGGTTTTTATATTGTATCACCTTTAAAAATTAAATATTTACTCAGCCGTTTTAACTCTGGTGAGCTTGCTATGTAGGACACGATGCTGGCCAGGGAGGTGAGCTAGTTTTCTTAGGGTGGCGATGGTTTGCTGAAGGTGCCTCCTTTCACAGCCCAGTCTCCTTCCTGAGCAGTGGCAGATATTTATAGGCTGATGGATTGAGGTTAAGGGTTCAGATAGTGATTGTTAAATTGATTCTTTCTTTGTGCGGAGCTAATAAACTCACACAGGGATGGGATGGAGGCAGTGCCCTTGGCCTCATTAGCACTGTTTTCTAGCTTCCCTATATATTCTTGAATGTAGAGCAGGTATATTCAGGGTTGCCAACTACTTTTAGTTTTTTTATTCCTCCCAGTGTTTCATCTTTCATCTTTTTTCAATCAAAACCTATGCACTTTCTTTCTTTTCTTTTCTTTCTTTCTTTTTTTTTTTGTTTTAAGAAATAGGATTTCTCAAAACAGTTTCTCAAGGGTTCAAAAAACCCTAAGTGCCTCAAGCAGACTTGTCATAATGTGAAAGATTGCTGCTCACAGGAGCTTCTCATGATCATTCTCTTCTGGGTTTTCCCACATTTTGGGTCAATTCTGTTGGAAAACGTGGGAATTATCTAGAAAGTTTCTCCCTGGCATCCAGGAAAGAACATAAATTGATCAAAATAAAGGAGTGAAGGAGGTGAGTGTGAGTGGGGAGCATTTCTGTTCCACACCTCTCTCATTGACTTTTGTGAGGTATCAGTGCGTGATTAGCCCCTAAGCAGCAGGAAATGATCATTCATACCACCTGCTGTTCTACCCATTCTGGTACAGCATACATGAGAGAGGGCTCTTTTCAACTAAGAACTTTTTGCCTTATTTTTGGTCATTTTATTCTCACAGAAAATTCCATTATAATAGAATGAGGAGAGATATCCTAAAATGTGGTTAAAAAATAAGGATTTTTCATGGGATGTGATTGTCAATATTCTTTTTTAAAGCCATGGCAATGGTTTCTTGTCATGGCTTGAAAGCAGAGAATAAACGGGTTAAAATGCTTGGTAGATCCCGTGATATCAGTACAAGAGCTTAGCAAAAGAGCTGAGGGCTAAAGTGCCCCATAAAACATTCCATAGTAAAAATGATGATCGTTATAGTCAAATAAAATAGGATGGTAGCCAAAGTGAAGATTTACAGCAACTTCTCAAACAATATAATAGCAAAGGGTGGGATGGATTTTTTTTCTATATGATAGTTCAGCAGCCCACAATTCTTCCTTCTAGTATTTTCAAAAATAAATCTTTCAAAGTTCTTAAACGTGCCACTTCCTCATTGTAACCGTGCAGCATTACAGTTTGAGATAATCAAGAGCCCTGAAGGCAAATACTTTTCAAAGTTTTTAGATCCAGCATGAGAGCATGTGAATGTCATCTGTGCTATATTTCTATCATGGTATCATTTATTTATGTACAGCCTCTGATCTTGATGCATTGTGCAACGAGGGAGTAGTTGTACAATGGATGTGCATGGAAGATGAGGGAAGACACACGATGGGATGGAAATGGAACGGTTGGGAGTGGGTGGAAAAGTGCAATGAAAGCTAAGACTCTCAATTCAGTTGGTACCTTTAATATTGTAATTTTTGCATTTAGATCTTAAAAGATTATTAAACACATAGAGGAAAGAAACCTTTCTTTCTACTTGGTTTGCTATCTTGGGCCACTGCCTGGGTGATCTAATTTGCTCCTCAAGATGGGATAAGATAAAATCTGATTACTTTGCTTTGTTGAATAAAATAGCAGTTTAGTTATTAAGTCATTGCCAATATTTTTACTGGTCAGCTTCTTTCAATTATTGTTTAAACATGTGATGAGTATTTCAATCTGCCCATCATACAGCAGTTTCACAGCCCTCCTTTAACTATGTGCTTGTAAAAATTTGATTATACATTTAAAAATAAAAATATTTCTTCCACAATGTTTAAGGCGATATGTATTAATTAAATAATATTAAGGTTATATATATATGAATATGGTAGGAGTTTAATAATTTAGTTATTGAAACAATAAATCAAAAGATGAAAATTTAAGCTCTAATTTAACATGAATGCAAGTAATATTTTTGGAGTCAATCATTGTCATTGCATGATCCATCCCGAGGAAAGGATGCATTTCATGTTAGCAACAATTCAGCCAAAGAATTTTTTATGAGGCTTGAACATTGAAAATGTATCTGCATTAATTATTATGAAGTTCCACTTTAAACGGGTTCTGAATGTGTGTGAGCCTTCAGCATTTTTGTAACCTTGTTTGATGGCCTTACTTTTAAGTTAGAATTTGCTGATTCTTCTTTTGATATTAACATGACATCCTCAAGTAGTAAAAATGTGCGTCCGTGATTTCACATTTTGAAGGGTTTGAAGATATTTGTATACTTTTTTTTCTGATAAGCAAGATTTGAAGGGACACTAAGATCTTCATCATATACCTAATTTTAAATGTAGTTTTGAAACACTGCTTCATTCTTTTCCAGTTTAATTCTTTGAATGTATTCTAGATTTCATTACCAGAAATATGTCTGGAGAGAAATAATAGGCAAAATATCCAAATCTCTGATTAGTTTATCTTATGCAAATACTTTCCAGACACCTGAAAAGTATTTTCTTTAAAGTGTTATGCCTGACATTTTAGTGAGCACCTAGAGGACTGAGATGCTATTTGTTCCTTGAAAAAGAAATATAGCAAATGAATAAAAAGTGATATTATAGGGCAAAAGATAAATATTCTGGGAAAGGAACAACTTAGTGCTATGAAAATCACAAGAATAAGCATTATAGTTTTATTAGGTGGAGGATGGATCAGAAGTGTTTTATAAAGAGTGTGGCATTTGGGAATAACCTTGATAATAAAAAGGATTTCAAAAAACAAACAGCAGGCATGAGGTTCCTATGGGCTTTGTTCAGGAATGTATATAACATGTAACCTATTGGTGATAGACGAGTGGGAGGGCAGAGAAAGATTAGGCATAGGATGTAGACGGGACACTGTGGATACACCTTGATCTATGAGTTTGGACTTAATTCTTTGTAGATTAAAAGCAAGATGTCATTTTTAATAGTGAATTGGTACAATCAAAGCTGTGACTTTGAAAAATGTTTTGCCTGGTGTGTTTCAGATGTATTAAGTGAATCTTTGGAAAGGAGAGGCTGGTGGAAAGCTCACTTTCACAGAGGATGTGTGAGGAATGAGGCTAGTTTCAAAGATGGTAGCAATGAACTGTGAATTGACTACTTTCTAGGGTCTGGGCCCTTGCCTACTAATCATAGGAAAAAGAGAGGTTTGAGTGGGTCAGAGTTAATTTCTTAAATATGCATATGAGAACATGTCACTCTCCTTCAATGGACATTTATTTCTCGTAGAGGGAAAAATATCAGAATCTCTCAAGGGGCTAATAATGCCCTGAACAATCTCTTATATGACTCATAAAGCCCTGAGTCTCTAGGTTCTATTGATTTTCAGACCTTCAACTCAGAATACATAGCTCATTTCCATCTCTGCTTTAGTCACATCAGACTTTTGAGTTTCACAAATGTACCGAGGGACAGACCTTCCTTGGAACAACTTTTTTCTCAATCCACCTCCCTTGGTGAGTTTCTACTTTTCGAGACCTCAGCTCTAATGACTTTTCAACGAAGACTTATTTCAATTCTAACAGTAATTGCTTCCTTATTAAGCATTCTCTTAGGTCTATGTGCTTCTCATTGGCGATGCTCATTCCAGTCATAATTTAACATTTACTAGTATTTGTCTGATTTTTTATTAATATTTTTTCTTTCAAGAAACTATATACTCCAGTTGACATTTTCAGTCATCATTGTGCCTAAAATACAATCTTCAACAATTATTTGCAAATATGTATATTTGTAGTCATTTAAAAGAAAAAAGTATCATGAAAAAATAATTGAGAGTTAAAATACAATTTTTTTTGGTAACATATTAATGGAACTCTGGAAAATAAAGACTATTGGAACATTAGAGCAGAAGTCACATAGACAATATTTATACAAGAAAATTCAAGCCCTATAGAAAACCGGTTTAGGAAGTTGAACACACCAGGCCTAAGAAATTTGTGAAGAAAGAACTGAGAGAATGAAAGCATAGAAATTACATAGATTTATAAAACATTAAAATGATATATCACATACATTTTGAACCATGTTACAACTCAGAAAAGTTGCTTTATGCATTGATTTTTATAAGGAAGTTGCTTGAGGAGCAGATACTTCTCTAAAATTACAAAATATATAAAATCGAGAAAAAAGAAAGACAGATCTTGTGAAAAAGAGAATTCGGTTTAAGAGATCAAAGCTCAAAAGTTTTAGGGTGAAACCTATGTTGTAAACTTAGATAATAAGTCCAGATTGTTGTAGGAAGAATGAGGTTCCTATAAAAAATAAAAATGTTAAAAAAGACATAAGTAAAACAAAAATCAAAACTAAGTAATTAAGATATACATAATTGAAACTTGGAATACAAATTATATGAGAGCATGGAAAGGCACAAAAATACAACAGCAGATAATTTTAAATTCTAGGAAATATATAATTCTTACAAGAAAATCATATGAAGCCAACTAAGATATAATTTTGAACAATTGTTTATATGAGAAAAAGAGAACCTATTTGATCTGATATTAGGACTAATCTCTTTGAGAAGATTAGGAGTCATGATATTGAACTCAGAGAGAAGAAAATAGAATGCTAGAAAACTAACCTGACATTGGACATGTTTCTCCAGGTTCAAACTGTTATTTACTGATTTTCCATTTTAAAACTCAACCAATGAACCAAGTATAAAAATGATTGTTGGATCAAGAAATGCTATTTGCCTCGTGACTTTATTCTTTTCTATTACTTACCAATTAATTACTTACTAATAGAACCTATTTTGCTAAACAAATAGGCTGCCCACCACAGACTATAATTGTCTGAAGCTGGCCATTTGACCAAGAAATAACATGAAAGTGGAAATGATGTGATGAAGCTTCAGGATGTTGCCATAAAAAGAAGCTCACATCTCTTTACCTTCTGATTTTAGTGTTGTTGTTGTTCCTGCCTGCAGTGCTTCCCTGATAACTAGAACTATGTTACTTTGGGCCACATTTGATCTTGAAGATGACATCTATGCAACAGAGTGGTAGAGAAGAATGATAGAGGCTATTGAGATCCTGTTGAGAGAGGATCTAGCATTGAACCCAGGACTACCTACCTTTAGACTTACGTCATGAAGGAAAACAGCTACACTCCTATTTTCTTCAATCCAGTATAATGGGTTTTCCTCCCTATTATATGTGGCTGACACAACATAACTGATAGAGTTGTGCTTAAAAGACAAGAATAATTTATTAACAATGAGATGGAAGGATAGGAAATTAGAGGACTTAGAAAAATTATAGTAGTAACAGTAATAGCCTTATAGAGTAAAGAGTGAACATTAGAAAGATAATGAACTGAGAAATAGAGAATTAGCAGTATTATATAAAGTTGCAAATGATGGAGAGCTAATGAAGAAAATCTATAATAAAAGTGTAATATGCTAATTAGACCAAAGCCAGGGTTTCGAGGGAAGCCCGGGTCCCGGGTGCCAGAGGGAAGCTGGTGCTGGCAGCTAGGGGAAGGCAGGCCTACTCTTGCACAAATTTCATGCATCTGGCCTCTAGTGATAATATAACTATCATACATAGAAAGAAAGGAATGAGGAGGAGGAATACAGTGTAAATAAGGTAATTTATTTTACTTTTATTATAGGAAGTAAATGATATATGAAAAGATATAAGATTGAGATTTTTATGTTTTGTCTATCTAAAGAAACCAAAACTTCAAGTATAAATAACTAGGAAAACATTAAAATATGTTGAATAAACAATTAACAACTAAATTAATAGCTGAAATAAGGGAAGATTGAAGAACTATTTATTTGTAAGACCAAGAATAATAACCAAGTAAACATTTCTCTAGTTCTCAGATTTCACCTTCATAAAATGATAGTACTATTTGATGATATATAAATTGTTTAATCATTCACCTACCCATATGAGTGTTTTGTTTCTCTGTTTTTTTTTCATTCATATATTCAGATACAACCAAGGGCATAGATTGAAGAATTCAGTAAAATTCCCATTGATCTAGAAACATTGTCTGCTCTGTGTACCTGTGTGGAATTCTCATTGTAGATTTTATTTCACACAAACCTTTCAACCGACTGTAGTCTTTAAATATTTATTATTTAACATAAATATTTAAGCATTTAATATAGGCAACTGACCTCTGAAAAAATGCTGATGCTGAAGCAATCACTGGACATTGTTTCTTTTCTTTGTAGTTTGCTGAAAGCTTTTTCAACAGAAACTGTTTCCATAGCCAAGATTCTTATGCAAGACATATGATTCATGGAAAACTATATCAGATGAGAACTGAATAGGTGTGTAGAATACTAGCTTTAGAAAGCAACAATGAATTGATATTTACATTTCCCAATATTACATACAATTCATTAAGTGAGTAATAATGTTTGATCTTCTATTAGACTACAAAGTCCTCTAAGGTACACTGTCTTTGGTCTTGTCATTGTATCACTTGATTCTTGCACATTGTCTGACCACATACTATCATGAGTGCAGTAAACATTAATGAATACTGAATGTGTGGTAATATGAATCTTGAGCCACAAATTCAAATACATTATTAATAGAAAACTTATTTACAGATAATAATAATCAAACCTAATAATCATTTCAGTGTTTCATTCTGCCTGGAAAATAATAAAATCTCAATCAATTTACTGTCATTTCTACTATTTCCTCAAAGAAAATTGGAGCTTTCAAAATATCAAGTAATTTGGTAGAAATGAAATCAGTCTGATAGTCTATGTCAATATATGTTTATGCTGGAGTCCACACTGACATCTGCAACCCAATTTTGTCCTCATTATGGGCCTTTGTCCCCATTTAAAGTCTTCCTCACAATTGCAAGGCATTCCTATATCCCATGTTCATTTATGGGAATCCATTCATTTATCCATTGCAATTACTGGATCAGGTGGGAAATGCTTTGGGGCTGCCCTAGTCTCTTGCTGCCTGGGTAAAGCCATTGTTGTCTTCATATCCCTCTCCTTGATCTATGCTAGGAGTGGTAAGTTCTAGATTCTTAGTGCTTTTCTCAGAATAATTCAAAATGGCTAGGATTAACCACATATATGTTCAAGTCTTAATCTAGTGCTCAGAACCCAAAGTTGAATGTTTTCTTCTTCTATTTGGCTAACTTGTATCTTTTCTAAGAGAAGGAGAGTGGGATATTGGTCTGTCCAAATTGGGAGGCAGAAGTAATGGGAAGCATGTTGATAATAGGCTAATATATAGATGTATAATAATAGGCTAATATGTAGATATGTAATAGCAAACAGATAATTCAACTAGTGCTTTATTGTTTCTATATGTTTCCACATACAATGCATTATATTCACACAATCTGTGATATACCATTTGTAAGTGTTTTAATTGCATAGATTAAGAAATAAGTTCAATGAAGTTAATTTACTTCCCTTGATCTGTTATTGACTCATTTATTGAGTTTTCAGCTTTAGTCATTTTATTTATTTCTACATTGAACAAATATGCTTCTTTTATATTCAGGGCCCGGGGGAATTAGTTTTTGTTTGTTTGTTTTCCCTGCTTAGTGTCATTTGTGCTTTGTTTCTTCACTCGTTTTTTTTTCTATTGTAAAACCCATATCATTTGGAGTTTTAAATGAGTCAATCTTTTGAGACTTCTTTTAAAGGTAGATTATTTCAAAAATATTTCCTTTCTTTTTTTCTGTCAGGTATACAAAAACACAAGAAATTGAGCTTCTTGAAGCCAAATTCTTTTTTTAATTTTTTTCTTTATTGATTAAGGTATTACATATGTGTCCTTATTCCTCCATTGCCCCCACCCCCCACCCCCTCACTCATGCCCTCACCCTCCTGGTGTCTGTGTCCATTGGTTAGGCTTATATGCATGCATACAAGTCCTCTGGTTGATTTTCAGACCACCTACGTATTGAGAAAGATTTCTTTTTCCTTCTATCTAGAAACAAAACTCAAGGTTTTTCTTGAGCTTTTTCTTGGGTGTGAACGTTGATGAGATTTTTTTTCACCCATAAACTGAGAGATGAGGCCATTGTGATCGCAGTCCTATGACGATTATTTTCTACTAGACTCCTCTGGATCATATGTTCCATGGAACTGCAAAGCCATGAAAATCAAAGTTGAAGTTGCTTGAAATTGAAAAATACCCACAAGAAAAATGCAACTTCACTGCTCTACTTATATCTCTGGATTCTAACTTTCACTTAGCATTTGGCCTCTGAGGATTGCTGCCTTTTTCTTTGCTAGTTTAAAAATATTGATAAAAACATCCAACACTTCTAGATGTTTTAATCAAGAGAGATATTCAATATTTCCAGTCCCCTAAACTACCAGAGACAGAAGTGTAATTCTCTATTGTGGTATACTATTTTACTTTCTGTTATAAATACATACTATACATACTACTAAATCTTTATGCACATCTTTAAATAGATTTATGAGTAATAGAGTAAGTGAATTTGATTAATCAAATGACATGCTTACAGTTAAGACCCTTGAATTGTTCTGACATATTGTCCATCAATAAGTTTTACTACTAGACAGAGCCAGCAAAACAGAATAGGAGAATAGGTATAATTATTATTCCACCAGCTTAATTTTAAAACATGGAAAACTAATGTGATGTTAGTGCAATTAGAGTGTGAGAAAGAGGTAGTCTGGCTTGCATAACCAGGCCATGGAAAGTTGGTATATTGGACTGCATGGTGGTCCTTGAAAAGATATGCCCATGTCCTAATATCTGAAACTGCTCAATGTTACTTTATTTGGAAAACAGGTATTTTTAGCTATGATTAATTTAAGGATCTTGGAAAAAAAAGTTTATCCTGGATTATCTGGTTTGGCCCTAAATGTAATCACGTATAACCTTATAAAATATAGATTAGATCAAGAGACACAGAGGGAGACAGGCACGTAGAGCGGAGGAGGCAATATGATCATGGAGGCAGATAAAGGAATGGTGTGGCCACTAGTCAAGGACTGTCAACAACCATCAAAAACAAAGAGGAATGAATTTTCCTGTAGAACCTTCAGACAGTGTGGTCCCGATGACACCTTCTGGTGAGAGAATAATTTTCTCTTAATCCACCCAGTTTGTGGCAGCTGTAGGAAGCTATACTGGTTGATTTTAAGAAAGATCTATCTTCTATATTTTTATCTTTTTTTCTTATCCCTACTCAATTCTATAGGTCAGTTTCATTCTATAAGTCAGTACTGTATGCCATCTGACAAAAGCTCTAGTAAGAAAGATGGATATTCAACTTGAGTTTTTTCAAGTCTCAGAAAAAAAAATGCTCATTTTTCACCCATTTTGGTTCTCTGTCCTTGAGCAAATCACCATTACCATGGGATGAGCTACTACGATGGGGTCAACATGAGTTACATAACTATTTTTTTGAACAAGGTGAAATCATCTGTGACTGTCAGACACTAATAATACTGCCTAAATAGTTCACAAAAGAATGGAGAAGCTTCTCTAAACAGAGAAGTTAAATAAATGAATACCACGAATACCTCTTCTCTGGCTCATCCCTTTGTTCTGTACAACACACACACACACACACACTCTAATGTTTTCAATAGTTGGACAAGTTTAGACTTTACAGAACACTCTTTTAGTGTTTCTTGCATCTCTTTTAACCAGAAAGCAACAGAAGTTCTATAGGTCAATGTCTGGCCTCTGTTGCAGATGATGAAGAGACAGAGATTGCTCATTTTAAGAGCTGCAGTGGTTTTACCTCATTGAGAGCAATAACGAAACCTACTATCCCAGACTCTCAAGGTGCTTTAGTGAGTGTCCACAACACTCTCCTAAACAAATATGTAAACCTACATTATTTATGTTCCTGTCTTCTATGTCATGTTAAATATTTACTCTTAGTAAAAAAAAAAAAGTGATTTTGGAGTTCCTATTGTTTCAAGAAATGTTCCTGTGATTGATAGTGTCTATATAGTCAATTCTTTTCAGAGGAAGATTATAATGTGCCTCTTCCAGCCACTACCAAACATGCATGGAGTTATTTTACAGTGCTAAATAAGAAAAAAAAACACATCTGTGAAGTTCTATAAAAAATGGTAAATTACCTGTGAATAATTTAAAATTTTCAATTAAACGAAATCCCAAGAGATCTAGGTATAATACACAGATACATAGTTGAGGAGGAGACATCTATCAATCATTACTATTAATTATGTCAAGTGTCATTCCTGGCATTTTCTAACCATGATTTCAAGAGAACGCAATACTAGAGAGATAATAATTTCAATATATAGAAGCTATTATACTTAGAAGCCAACAAAAATATGTAAAACACTAGAAGCCTGTTGCACGAAGATTCACGCAATAGGCCTTCCTTCCCCTGACTGCTGGCACCGGTTTTCCTCTGGCACCCGGGACCCAGGCCATTGGTCTGGCTGCAGCAGAGAAGCCAAGCCTCGAGTCTTGGCTTCTCCTCATGCCTGCGTATGCAAATTAACCGCCATCTTTGTTGGGTTAATTTGCATAGTCACTCTGATCAACTGAAGGGTGTAGCAGAGTGACACCAATTTGACACCATGTTTCTCTTTTATTAGTGTAGATAAGGATGGGATGGATTGCACTGTTAACTCTCAGCTAAAACTTTTGTCTCAGACTTTGCTGTCTAACAGCAAATTTTATATTCCCAAACCGAACTAGTCAAAAATGGATAAATTTCATGCTTCACATAAACTACAGTGGTGATTTCAGAGACCTAGAGAAAAAGTCATATACCATTCTGAGATACATTTAGCAGATGAGAGAAATGATATACTAAAGGCATCAATTGAACTGCAAGTTGCGTGTGAAGCAGCATGAAACATTGGCTTGAGATTTGATGTGCCAAAAATATGAAATTAAGTATAATAATGAATAAATCTGAGAGCCATTCCTTCTCACAAGCAATCTCCACATTTTTTACCCAGGAAAATGATAGATCAGCCTATGACTTCTTTAGTAAGATATAACAAGATTCTTGAATTCTCAGATCTGATAGATTAACAAATCATGTAGAGAGAAAAATAATTCATGCAAAGTTGGTAAGTTATTAAAGAAAATATTTTTTCATGGTAAAAAATTAACTCTTAGCTAAATTTAACATATTTATATTTCTAGAAAAATGACCACAAAAGAAAAACAAACATATAAACTAACTACCAGGGGAAGAGGCTATAATGATAAAAATTGTAGCCTGGCTGGTGTTGCTCAGTAGTTGAGCATTGACCCATAAACCAAGAGGTCACTGGATCAATTCCCAGTCAGGCCATGTACCAGGGTGCAGGCTCAATCCCTGGTGGGGTGTGTGCAGGAGGCAGTCAATCAACATTTATCTCTCATTGATGTTTCTATCTGCCTATCCTTCTCTCTTCCTCTCTTTCTGAAATCAAAATATAAAATAAAAAGTGTATTCTTATCAACTTGTTTTCAGACATGCTAAAAAATAAGTATAGAATGCTGCGGCATATAGCATTCTACAAAAAGTGGGTACTGCATTTTTATTTTTTAAGTATATATTTATTGATTTCATGCAAAGTTGGTATGAGAGGAAGAGAGAGGGAGAGAAAGGTATGATGAGAGAGAATAATAATTTCTAACTCATCTCGGCCTTCTGCACATCACCTATCAGGGATCCAGCCTGCAACCCAGACATGTGCCCTGACTAGTAATCAAACACGACCTCCTGGTTCAAGGGTTGAGCCACACCAGCCAGGCTATATGTTTAGACACCTGTGTCTAGAAGTTAAATTTTTATTCAGGGGAATTTACTGCTAAATTTCACAGGGACACATAGGAGGTCAAAAAATTTTGTTTGCCTGCATCCTTTGCCCATGGTCCATGAAAGAGGGGATGTCTCTACTTGCACAGTCTCTTATAGTCAGATTTTATATTCCCAAACTGAACTAGTCAAAAATGGATAAATTTCATGCTAAGGATATTAACTCCATCTGTTAAGCATTTTTTAGCATCTTCAATTTTGGGGTTTCAGTAAACCAAAATTAATGGATTAACTCACTTCTCACCTGGGTCTGTTTTTATCATTGCGTAAATCAGAAGTTGGCAAACTATGGCTTAAGGGTGAACTGTGGTCCACAGGTCACATCTAGCATACCTCTTCTTTTTGTGAATAAAGTATTACTGAAACACAGTCATACCCATTCACATAGGCATTGTCTATGGTTGCTTTCTTTCTATGACAGGAGAATTAGGTCTTTGCACCAGAAACCATATGGCCCCCAAAGCTGAAAATATTTACACATCTATATGGCTCTTTACAGAAACAGTTTATAATCCCATGTTCTACATAGAGTAAATTACAAATACTTTGTTGAAGTCTCATAAGAAACGAAGTGAAGTCATGCTGAAAGTTGGGTCCTATAATAAAATTTGAAATTCCTCTGGCCAGTGGGACATAGATAAAAAATGACATGCAAAAGAGTCACAAAAGACAATTCAGGGATTGGTATGTTGTTAGTGAAGAGAAGTAAACTGTGATTCAGAAAAACACTTCAAATTAGCCATTATTGAAAACAGTAAGTTGCCCAGACCAGAAATAGTCTTGTCTGACCACTTAGCTAAAAGATTTGTAAAAAGAAAAATTCATTTTCTTCTGCTCATTCTTGGGCCTGATGTTGATCGAGCAGTGCTGAATGCTCTGTGGCCTTAAGTAACCATTAAGAAATAGGCTGTGTGTCCTTCCCTTCCAGGTGGAATATCTCCTCACCCTCTGTATCCCTCAGAACAAGTGTTGTAATGGGGGTAATGAAGATTCTGGATGATTCATGTTATTTTAGTCAATTCAGTAACCAAATGAATGTATTCTTGTAGCAATCTAATAAATCATTCATTGATTTGCAATTATAATAAAAAAACAGATTGACCAGGAAATGATTGATTTGTTTTGATTATGTCCACAGACGAGCTATATCTCTTTAGCAGTCATTTAAACATAATTCACAGAATTACCTGCTTCCAGTCATAATACAAACATGATAAAAATGCTCTACAATCTCAAGTTTCAAAATATCCAGAGGAAAACAAAAACAAATGTTGGCATAAAGTTGCATTTAAATAATGATTGCATATATACTTATATATGTACCTTTGGACATTTTGTATTTTTTAATACTGTACGTAGAATGGCAAATACAATTTCGTTGTGGTAAAAAAACAAGGTTTTAGAGTTAAGACAAAACAAACAACAAACCAGCTTAAAAATGTTGTCCCTTCCTGGTGAGCCAACATTTTAAAGTGTCAGGGATATGGTGCTGGCTCAGATTTTTCTTTAAGATGGAAGGGCTCCTACCCACCTTTAACACCATGGAAGGAAGGCTGACAAATATCAGATGTCAGACCTTTCAAAAAATTGCCTTGAGCTCAAAGAATACCTCTGACATAGCCACATCCTCTCCCCAGGGCACCTTCCATCCAATGACGGGTCAATAAGTTTTATAATGGACTGGACCTTTGGTCCTAACTTGAAACAACTCTGAAGGGCAATACTGGCTTCAGGGTTCCATGAAGGTTGGCAGAAGCCTTACTTTGTTCCATAAGAGAAGTTATCCCTCTATCTAACCTTGCTTCTTTCTCTTCCCCAAAGTATTGATTCCAAGAGCACTCTTGAATTTACCACCCAAAATACTAATTTCTAACCTAGCTCTGCTTCCTGTAAGAGTCTGTGACCAGATTAGTCTAAGAAAGATAATTTTTAGAGAGATTTTGAAGACAGAGCACCTAAATCCTAATAGCAATGAATAATTCATCATGGCGGTAAGTGGAGAACAAATTTCCCCTGGCTCAAATTAGCTGGCTCATGTGCCCTGGTAGAGACAGAGGGACTAACACAAAGTTATCATGTGACCATCATGTGCTTGGTTCTGTTGCACTGATCAAGTCATGAAATCAAAGAGGGTCAGTTGAAATTGATTGTAAGATGGAAGCTGTACATCTGGGATTGTGCATGTGCAGAGCCAGAAACTATAATTATGTCACACAAGCAAGTTGCCTAGACTTCATGTAATACACACTGTTGAATCCCTCATCTCACTTGTATGCTCACATAAGTAGCTTCCTTAGGAACATATGATGGAGGGGCAAAACAAGGCTATGCTGGTTCTTAGATAAGGGTGCTCAGTACAAGTGACAACAAGCTGAAAATGTTTTGCAGCTGGGAATCCACTTTGAGTTAAATAGAAATGACTCAAGTCAGTATATAGATTCATGGGTTGTGGCAAATGGCTTGGAGAGTGGTCCAGGGCTGAACAGAGACAAATGGGTTGACAAATGCCTCAGAAACTAAAAAGAGAAAAATTGGAAAATTGGTGATGTTTTTATGTGCCTATAGGAGTGGGAACAAAGTGTAAAAATCTTTGTATCTCATGTTAATTCCCATTGATGAGTATCCACCATGGTGGAAGCACTAAATAGCCAAGTAGGCTATGCCTTGGCTAGTTGACATCAGATAGCCTCTTTTATTTGTCTCTCCTTGAGTTCTGGCACGATGGATAATGAACAGAAGAGTCATGGTGTTAGAGATGGGTCCCACAGCATGGACTCCCACTTACCAATATTGCAACTAATGGATTTCATCCTGTCAGCAACCAAGCCCATACTTAAATCCCTGACATAGTCTCATTGCTCATGGGAACCAATCATTCCCTTTGAAGCAAGTTTACTGCATTAGACTCCTTCCTCATGATAGGGAAAGTGATTTATTTTGATGGGAACTGATAGGTATTTTAGAAATTTATTTTCTTTTCTGCTTGAATGGCCTTATCCAGGACCACTATCCAGGGACTTAAAATTATTTGATACACTTGCATGGCTTCCTAAAGAGTATCATCTTCAAGGGACTCACTCTACAGCAAAGGAGGTATACCAATGTGCACATCACTGTGGAATGCTGTGTTCTTCCCACATGCTAGACAACCCAGGAGTGCCTGATCTATAAGAGCAATGGGGTAACCTATTGATGGTGCAGGTGAAGCCTCAATTCAGAGACACTATCCTGTGAAAATGAGACAAAATACTCTTAGCATCACATGCACACTAAACCTATGACCGATGTATTGTTGCACATCACAACAGATAAAGCAGTTGGTTTGATGAATCTTAAATAAGAGGGGCCCTAATTGCTCAATCCAAGTGGCTCTTTTGGAGAATTCCTTCCTTCCATCCCTGTAAATTGGGCTTCTCTAGGATTAACCATCAACATTTCCAAAGGGAGAATGCTTCTACAGGAGATTTAGCAAGAGTCAGAATGAACTTTAAGCTACACTGCCACCTGGTCACTTCGAATCCTCATGCCCAAGGATAAAGATGCAAGAAGAAAACAACTATCTTGGTAAGGGTAGTTGACTGGTCATCAGGAGCTAAAGCTGGTGCTATGCAGTGGTGATAGAAAGTAATATGTGTGGCAACTCAGGGACCCACTTGGTTATTACTTATTACTCCCTCCCCCCCATTTTGATTGTAAATGAACAGGCACAGAAGTCTAGACCTAGCAGTCTTGCTAAGAGCTCAGACCCCTTAAGAGTGAGGATCTGTATGATCCCACTAGGAAATCTACCTAAACCATCAGAGATAGCTTCCAAGACTGGCCAGAATCTAAAATGGACATTTAGAAATAGCTATATTAATCATCAGTTTGTCCTCAAGACTAGCTGCATTGGAAAGGCCTAGAGTTCAATTCATTATCCCTCCCATTATGAGAACCTCCCCACAAAGGATTCTCACTGGAGTGCCGAGATAGCTACTCCTCAGACTTACATGAATCATGTATATCTGAGCAGCCCAATGGGTGAACTCTCTTGGTTGCTTGACTCTATTGTCCAGATTTCTCTTTAATCTAGCTTCTAGGGAATTTGTCAGTTAAAGCTCTCATCTGTCAGCTATTTCTAGTAATTTCGCGTAGGTGACATTACCCTTGCCTAAGGTCACACTCATTTTAAATAGTGCCTTGCATTAAATGCTTGGTCAAAGCAGTGGCATAAAGTGTCTGGACCCAAATTGGGTCAAGTCTTAAGGCCATTAAGCATCTAAGTTCCTCATGATTGGCTAAGCCAGGGGTGGGCAAACTTTTTGACTTGAGGGCCACAATGGGTTCTTAAACTGGACCGGAGGGCCGGAACAAAAGCATGGATGGAGTGTTTGTGTGAACTAATATAAATTCAAAGTAAACATCATTACATAAAAGGGTACGGTCTTTTTTTTTTAGTTTTATTCATTTCAAACGGGCCGGATCCGGCCCATGGGCTGTAGTTTGCCCACGGCTGGGCTAAACCCTTTTTAGACTGCATTGCAGCCCAGTTTCACCCTTGCTCAAATCTACTTTCTTACCTTCTCCCTTCTCTCTCTTTGTCCCTGAGAGCACTACCTAAGAAATGTGTTTGTATGCTAATCTCTGACTCAGGGTATGCCTCCACCATAATCCATTTTGCAATGTAAAGTTACTCAATTTCTCTTATTCTCAATTTTTCCTTTTCTAAGTGATGGATAATAGAGTCTATGAGACAGAGTTGTCATGGCAATTGAAACAATATATCACAAAGTGCCCAGCAAATTTCCTAGAGCATCTGAATATTTAATTAAGTGCTAGCTTCCTTATTTCTTTTGCCTCTCAGAGTAACAAAATGATTATTGGCAGATAGACTAATAATACAAATGTATTATAGAATTTCTTTGAATTTGCCAGCTTCTGCAATTTGCAAGTGTCTTCTTCCTGGTGATGCCTTGTATTATAATAATTTTTAAAATAGGAACATAAGCAAATAACTATTTTCATTTTCTTTGATTATTGGATCCCACATTACCAAATATAGTTCAAGAGCACACTTCACTTCAGCTATTGCTTTAGTCTACTTAGATATTCTAACTCATCCTTCAAGGTCAAACAGTCAACATCGATCAGCAAAGTACATTTCCAGAAACTTGTGCCTATGTATTGAAATTATAAATTTGGGACATAATGCAATTCAACGACTTTTATTATTAGGTAATGTGAGTATACCAAAGGAAAGGTATGCTTGAATTGGGGTTTAAGTTGTAAGTGGGAGTTGATTAGTTGGAAAAGGGAAGACATTTAAGCAAAGGCAATGGCGTGTGTAAAATCTTAAAATCATAAAAGCATGTGTGTAGGTGAGTTTGGTTGAACTGGTGGGCCATGAAATATAACAGAAACAAATATAAAATATTGGATTTAAATAGAATAAAACATTATCAAATGTACATAATCTGGTTTGCTTTATTTCTAAAAAACTTATGAATTACATAAGCATGGACCGCATGTGGTTCAATAGTGACCTGACATGACTGCTAAAATCAAACAAAACCTGTTGTGCAAGTAGACACATAATATTTTTTATTTATTTCTCATTGGTATTGTGTTCAGATCAGGTTATCACATTTAAAAAAAGCCATTTAACATCAGGAAAGAGAATCCAGGATCCAGAATTATCTGGAAACAACTTCACTGAGACAGCATGTAGATGGTTTGCGTGCCAAAGTCCCTGAAGAAAACAATTCATTCCAATCAAAGACTGAAATTGTATTTCTGGTCCTTAACGTTATTTTCTTATCAGCTGTATAAGCTCTCTGGTGCTATGTAATTTCACAGCCTGTCTGACATAGTCTGTCCTCAAAATATGAAACATTGTAAGGAAAAATGAGGTCAGAACAACTAGCTCAACTGCAAATAACTCTGTGGGCCAGGTTGTTGGTTAGCCCTCTGTGTAAGAAACCTAGAAACATCGAGCAACTAGATTGGTTCAATTTGTATCTGCCTGGGTGGTTCCATGTTTATTTCTTCTAGCTTGGCCTGTTGTCCAACTATGACCATTACAGTGGCTTCCACCTCTATTCAGCTAAACATTGCTGAGTGTTATGATTGTTCTTGAATTTTAAATAAGTTTTCATTCTTTGATTTGGGGCATGTGGGCTAAGGAAGCTGGAGAGGAAACAGGTATAGCTGGGAATGCATTAGAATGTGAGACAGTAAGTAGGCGAAGTACATCTCTGACCTGCAACTAAAGTATTTGAATCTTGGGGAAGAGATGGTTTATTGATAACGGTATTAATTCTCCACTTACTCAGTTTAGGAATAGGACCCTGACTCCCTCTCTGATACACATAGATAGTATTAACGGTCAGAACTATATTCCCAAGGCTTTCTTAAAATCAGTTTTCAATGCATGAGCAAATGTGATGTGTTTACTCCTGGATTATATAGTCAAAGAAAAAACTGCTTGCCCCCCGCTTCCTCTTTCCATATAAATAAATGAATCGTGTTAATCAATAAATAATTGAATAGAAAATAGAAAGTACCCATGACCAGCATCAGTTGCTCATATCATCCCTAGGAATCAAGAGTAAATGATCATATATTTCAGGAGTGTGGTGAGAGGTACACAATAAGAAGAGAGACAAGATTCTAAAGAAAAATCTAAAGAAGCAGGAAAGCTGAGAACAAGAAATGGCAACAACAGAAATATGCAAAATCAAACCCATTATTTAAAACCCCATGCCCAGTGCTCATGGCAACTTTACATGAACTCCCAGTTGGAATGCATGGACACCTAGACCTTAACACAGATGTTCACTCTTAAATTTCCAGTCTAGATTCACTTATTCTTGGTGTTCAACTCTGAGCTGCGACAGAGAGTCATAGAGAAGAGGGATTCATTCATTATATGCTATTCAAAAGTACGTGCTGCAGAACCACTTAGATTTGATTCTGTTCTTTCACTCACTCTTCCTTCACTTATTATTACTAAACTATTCAATTTCAGTTTATTCTGCAAATGAGGATAATAGCAATACCCACAACATAGAGTAAACATAAGGTTTCAAAGAATAAAAGTGTCCAATGGGCTAAGAACATTCCCTGGCACATAGGAAATATGCGTTTAAACATATTTTGTCATTAATGTATTATAATTGACAATAAATCCACAACTGATACTTGTTTTCTTCAATGACCAAACCATATTTATATTGAAAACATTGTTTCATTTTATTATTGTAAGATTTCACCACAGTAAAGAAGGGAGAAATATACAACTAGAAATAAAACATAGAAACAGCGAGAAGCTTGCATTTACTTTCCTATCTCATAGTAATTACTGACCCAAAGACATTTTTAGTGTGGAAACTTGAACGTTGATTCTCTGGAGTCCTTCATCCATGCCGAGTGCTGTGCGCTTTCTGTATTTCCAAGTCACAATTTAATAAGGGTCAAGGTCCTGGCGTTTAATGATAAATGACAGTGAGAATGGCCTCTCCAAATGACAAAATATTAATGGGCAAAGACCACAGGTCTGCCTGCATTACTTACTAAGCTTGAAATCTAGCAAACAGCTTTCTGCATGTTTATGAGAATTACTATAGATTTTCCAGTACAAAGAGACCTCGTGTTTATAAGTATTCATATGGACCGTTTTAAGTTCTTGGAACTTTAAATGAGATAGGTAGAGCTCCCGAAGAAAGCAATGAATCATTGTAGCTGAACTTTAACACCCATTCAACATGTAATTAGTTGAATTAAAGCCACTTTGTAAGAGAGTAAATCAATTCTCCAGCTTTAGCTGCCCCGATGCTCCCGAAATTTGCTGATGTTATCATTACATTGGAAGGAGACACTCTGAATTTTAATAACAGCAGTTCTTCTAAGACCTTACTGGTACAACAGAAACAATCATTAAAATATTTATTCTCTGCAAAATGAGGACTTTACCAGAACAAGATTATGACCTTATCTGCACAATAGAATGAAATAATACTATATCAATCAAATGTAACTTCCTGGAGGACTTCTTTGGTGGCCAAGGTACCTAATGCAATCTCTGGCATAGAGTAGGATTTAAGTAGACATGCTCTAACATTGTTAATGTTAATGGTAATACAATTATTTATTGGACCTAACACCTAAGTGCAGTGGGTTGCTAACTACATAAGGGTCTTCAAAAAAAATCTCAAAATAATTTTTTATTAAAGTTTCACATTAACTTGTCACTAAAATATCCTGTGACAAAAAGGCAAGAGAGTACAGTGTTTAGTTTAAGTTTTATATATACTTGGCAGCTGTATATCAGGCAGGAAACCAAGAACTTGAAATATAGTAACTCATTTAATCCTTGGAACATGACACAGTACTATTACTATTATCAGTCATTAATAGCTCATTTTGAATGCATTTGAAAGATTAGTGAATTAATCAACCTAGTAGGGTTCTGAGGATCCTTTAATGCTAGAAAACTATTTTAGAAAATGATATATCTAGATGTTAAGAATATAATTAAACAATTAATGATTTGTAGTATACCTAATTATGACTAGCAGTTTCAAATATATATCATTCTCCCAAGTTTGACACTGTTGTACTCTAGACATATGGAGACAGTACATGCAAGGCAAAATATTTTTAAAAATGCAACTCACTATCTGTAATATATTCAAAATGCAATGAGATAAAATGCCTTAAGGTAAAATGTGTTGATTTTATATAAATGTCTTCAGCTTTCTGACTTTCTACATTCAACTATCATTTTCCTTAATCAATTCATACTCTGTACCCCACAGGAACATTGTTAAAGGGTTGTGAGGGAACATTGGGTCAGGGCATAGCTCATGATCTCTCTACTAGAATTTATGCCACTGTGTATTAGAAAATTTTAATACCATTGTAATTTAGTATATCTTCACTATGTTGTAGTGTTGGTCATCCCCAAATGCTATGGACCAGAGGCCTGCCAATGCCCAACATAGTCTTTATTGATTTTTACTTGGACTTTTGCACATTACTTTGAGATTACTAAAATTTTCAAGTATGAAATAGGAATATTAACTTTCTATCAACAAAACTATAGTATCAATAATTCTTAAAGCCAAAGAGTAGCAAGCTAAGAAGCTTGAGCTGAATTGACATCTAGCATTCAAGTCATTAAGTAGGGCAAACTTGAGGCCTCAACTTGGATACAAGGACACTCTGTCACACACCATCTCTGCTGCCCACCTTCCCAATGGACTCAAAGGAAGAGGAAGCATTATCCCTTTTATTCCACAAGTAGAGCTTTTTGAGATTCAGGGGTTATCATCACTCATTCTTCCCTCTACCTTAAACCCTGAAGTTCATTCATACTGTGTGTTCTACATCCATTCTCAAAGTGCAAGGTCAGTAAATGGAAGAGCAGGCAATTAGAGAAGATTTGAGGGGCATGCTTTATTGTATTATGTGTGTCGAAGTAATAAAGGCAGCAGTCGGGACTGAAAACTTTTCATAAGTAATGCCTACTGGAGCGTACAGTTTTTAATACTCTTTAATGCTTCCAGTCAAATGTAGCCCACTGTAACCTAGGGCAGCCACGAGAGGTGCCTCTCTTTGGTAGGCACAAGAGACTGGACCAGAACTAGTATATGTCCACTGGCCATAAAGGTGTCAATCCAGTGAGAGAAAACAACAAATCCAAACTATCAGCAAGAAAAGCCAAGGGAAAACTATGTGTTCTAATTGATGATAAGTCCAGGATAATTAAGCACCAAAAAATACTGTTGGACCCATGGAAAGAAAATGTGCAAGTATAGGGGGAATGTGTCATCACCTGATAGCGCGGTAGAATAGCAGAACTTGAACATTAGTTATTTCAGGTATGAGAACAAAAATATAGAAATATTTTCACACCTTCAAAAGAATTCCAGAAGACAATACTTTTATAAAACAGAATAGCTTCAAAAAAGATGAAAAGGAATATGGGTGATAAAATGACAGAAGTGCAATAAAACACAAAGTAGGGAGGGATACGATTAAAATCCACATCGGAGAGGTAAAGAAGTAGAATTAATCTTGTGGGACATTTAAATAGTGTTTATATGATACATTGGAGAAGCTCTCTGACAGTTAAAAATACAGAGAAGAAAATGATGATTCAACAGATATTAGATCCAAGGTGGACATGTGTTATTAATAATGGCTAATGTTTAAAAAGATATTACTAAGTGCCAAGGCCTCTTCTTTGTACTTCATATTTGTTAAGCCATTTATTCCTGTAATACATCTGTAGGATTAGTACTTTCAGTAGCTCATTTCACAGATGAGATAGTGTTAGAAATAAGGAAGTGTTAAAAAAAAGAAAGAAAAGAATAGATAGGAGAATGTTGATGACACTGTGCCCTAGAAGATCTCCTCATGGCCAAAGCTGGGCAATTTGAGCAACAAAATAATATCAGATTATAATCTAACATATAAATAAATATACATGTGTCTATATAATGTAAATAAATAATTGGATAGATAAATTAATGGGAGAGACATCCTCTTTGTAGAAAAATTCCAAATAATTTATATAGACTCCCACCCCCCAAAAAACAAACAAACAAAAAACTATAGTCAAATAACCACTGGAAAAGAAGAGGCCCACATATAACCGTTAGCATTCTGTGTAACTTTTTCTTCTTTTGGAATGAAAGGGAAATGGGTAGAATTGGAGGTGTTGCTCTAAAAAATTGGGTCTAACCCTGACACCCATCCTCATTTGTTACATTTGAGAAAGTGTTTTTTTTAGCTCTACATCTTGGTTATTGGGAAGGCCACACACATTACTTCCTCAGAAGTTTCTGTTTGTTTGTTTGTTTGTTTGTTTTGTACTTCTTAAGGGTCAAGGAACTTTCTGGGAACTCCAGCCCAGCCCTTTGGCAGTTTGACAGGACTCCATACTCCCTAGTGCAGGCACTGGCCCAGCTTGGCCAAGAGGCTTGGGTGGGAGTTGAACCCCTTCCAGCAGAGGACAGAGCAGAGCCTTCTTCAAGTCTATTTTACACCATTGATAAGTTGTAGCTGACCGGTCCTTCACTTGTAAAATTAGATTTATCATTTGAGCGGGTGAGTGGTTGGAGTGTAGTAAAGAAAGAAATTCTCAGATCTACCTTAAGCTTTGAACTTTTAAACACTGATATAATTTAAAGTGTCTTGGTATAAATAAATGCATTGTCATTACACAAACATTTTAAAGCATAGAAAATATAAACTGGGATACCTGGAGGCAATCACAGTTTATAGTTTCATTTATTTCCTTCCAATTTCCTTTCTGTCCATTTTATATAGTCATCAACCTGTTTAACAAATATTTATTATTTGACTTTATCACTTACCATGTTGTTATGATCTTGTTGCCAAGTCATTAAAAATCCCTAATAAATTGTAATTAATCTTATAATATTTAGTGACTGAGTGCACCATAATTTACCATTTCTCTGTTGTTATATATTAAATCATTTTGTCAGTGATATAAATAATATTAGCCCATCACCTTTGTGCTTAAACATTTGTCTCTGTCTCTTCTTGTTTTTAGTGTACAGACTTTTGGAAATGAAATTCCAGGTTTTAGAAATGGCAATGTTTCTAATGTTCTAGGTACATATTGTCAAGAGTTTTCCCAATAATTGTTCTCAGCCACCTGCAGTACCTAAGATTATCCATTTTCTCAGCACCCTTTCCAGCACTACTTATTAAATAAAAACACATTAATTAGGGAAAGACAAAACAACACCTTACTAAATATATAGTATTCAGTAATTTTTTACACTTTTCTATGCTTTACTTTCAACTGCATATAACGTCTTTAATAGTTTGTTTTATGATCAGCTGATCATTTACAGTAGATGTCATCAAATTGTACCTTTGCTATAAGGGATTCATTACAAATCCATCCAGTCTTTTTTTTTAATTTAAATTCTTTATTGTTGAAAGTATTACCTATGTCTCCTTTTTCCCCCATTGACCTCTCCCCGGCCACTCCCACCCCCCAGCACATGCCCTCACCCCCTTACTGTCTGTGTCCATTGGTTATGTTTATATGCATGCATACAAGTCCTTTGGTTGTTCTCTTACCCCTTCTCACCCCCTCCCTTGCCTTTCCTCTGAGTCTTTCTTACTTGTATTTTCCATTTCAAAAACCATTTCCATTTCTGTTAGTCTAATTTTAATTAAAACATCAGTACCATAATTAACAAACTTTTATGTTGATGTCATTTTGAATCTTAGGTTTATAAGTAACTAGGATGTTTATATTCTCAATGTTGCCTCACTGTCTGGAATTTTCCTGCCTGTGTAAATTCCCCATGAGCATGTATTAAAACATTGAGTTTCTCCTATTCTTCTGCCTCTGTTTACAAGATGATTAGCCAGCTTAGAAGAACTTGGAAGGTGGGAGGAAAAGTGTTATTATATTTTTTAGCCCCGCATTACCATCCCTCCATCACATATACCAAATGCAGGTTTGAGAGGCGAAGTGGTCTTTAAGGTTTCTATGGCCTCAGTCAATTTCATAGAAGGGAAGAGTTGTGAATCTTGGAGAAAGGGTAGTTCAGAAAGTAAGAGAGACAATAAGAGAAACAAATGAGATAAATGACTTGAGCAAAAGTTGTCAAGAGGATGAGACCCTGGTGTGTATGGATAAGAAGAGCTGTGACTTCCAATTCTGCTCCATAGATATTGTGTAGCACACTCTCCCCTAACCCCCTGGCCTACTATAGTGGAAAGGAGAGCTATATAAGTGAGAGAGAGGCTTTAAAAGGTGCCTCCTACCAACACTCCCTAATACCACATTTCCTACCATATTCATAGCAACTGTTTTCATCTGTTTGTCTATAAAAACCCCATGTAGGATACCATGTGAACATAAGTGTGTTTTTTTAATGGTCTGAAAAGCTCTGTTGAATGGGCAGAAATATGAAAAGAAGCATGCAGCATAAGTGATGGCAATATTTAGGTAGGAAAAAGCCATCAGAACAGTATAGATTTATTTTAAAGGAGCTCATTTTAAAGAGATGAACTTGAAGATTATTACAAACTAGAGGCCCGGTGCATGAAATTTGTGCACTGGAGTGGGGTCCTTCAGCCCGGCCTGCGCCCTCTTGCAGTTTGGGAGCCCCACAATCAATTGCTCTGCAGAGGGAGGCCCCGCCAATCAAACGTAGTGCTACGGCCAGGTAGCCTGGGCCTCCCTCTGCAGGGCAATTGATTGAGGGGCTCTGCAATTGATTGCCCCAAAGAGGTAGGCCCTGTCCACCGGGCTGGGGCTCCACAATGGATCGCCCTGCAGAGGCCTCTCACCTGCCGCAGTGCTGCCGCCGGGTAGCCTGGGCCTCCCTCTTTGGGGTGATTGATCGCGCTCTGCAGAGGGAGGCCCTGCCCTTCCGCTGCAGCCTGCTGGTTGGTGGCCTGGGCCTCCCTCTGTGGGGTGATCATAAGGCGATGGCGGGGCCCCCTGACCAATCATATCACACCCGCCTTGGCTGGCCTGGCACCAATGGGTGTCATAGCGTGGTTGTCCGGAAGGTCGTTCTGCTGTTTGCCTGTTTGGTCAATTTGCATATTACACTTTAATTATTATAGATGTTCAACACTAACCAATCACTGGTTTGCCATTTTAATAAGACACCGTTAGCCCAAGAGTGAAATGGCAAACTCACTTTAGGCTAACAGCAGCTTGAATTAAAAGAAAGGAAAAAAAAATATGAGGCATTAATGTAGAGAATTCCAGAAATGATGAGAAAAAAAAGGAAAATTTAAAAAGGACCTCACACCGTCCACATTGGGAGATTAAGGGTAAAAATACCAATAAAGAAAAGAGAGAAAGAAAGAAAGAAAGAAAGAAAGAAAGAAAGAAAGAAAGAAAGAAAGAAAGAAAGAAAGAAAGAAAGAAAGAGATTGATAGGAATTTCTTGCATAATTAAAAATGCTATGTTTGGATTTCCAAAGTATGAATTTATTAGTTTGAAATTTATTAGCTCAAGAAATATCAGGATATTTAAATAGAGTTGTTCAGCAGAGATGTAGGCTTCTGCACATCTATCCAGGAGAAAGTTTTTTTGCAAACCTTCCTAAAGGTGATGATAGAGCCTTTAGTGGCTGTGTCTTTTGAAAACACAGAGTTTGAAATGAAAAAGGGAGGACATAATGTATTGAGCCTTGAGGTTTATCCTTGCTGAGCACTGGAAAACAAATGGACCTGTTCAAGTGAAGGAGGGTATGATGGAGTCAGCAACAACCATCCCTCTGTCATCGTCCCTTACACGAGTCTAGGCTTTCTTCTTCAAAAGCTTAGGCTTTGGGGTTTTTGTTTTTGTTTGTTTGTTTTGGGGTAAAGGAGGGAGGCTAATTGCATCAAATTCTAACTCTTGTCTGACCTTCAACGTGCTCATTACTCTATTCAAACAATGCCTAATTCCCAGGAAGTCCATCTCCTCCTATCTCCCAGCACTGTGGACTTTTTCTAATGTTCTAATGTGAGGACATTTTCTGTTAACTTCCCTTCTGTGATTGTGCTGAGGTTGATTCTACTTAAGTGCCTGCTAGGTAGTGGTGAGCTTCTCACTTGGCCATTCCATATGCCCTCCAGCCCTGGCCAGTGTGACTGGATTGGTTGAGCATCTTCCCATGCACCAGTCTCCAGTCCAATTCCAGTAGGGAGCGGCAAGGGGCAGCTGATCCATGTGTCTAACATGGATGCTTCTCTCTTCCTTTCTCTCTGAAATCAATAAAATGTAATTAAAACAAAAAGATAACCCTCCAGATATAAGAACACCTTACTTACTCAGATCCACATCTATGAACCATCACAAAAGCTCAAAAAATCCATTTTAGCATCACATGGGGCAGTGAAGTTCACATGTTCCAGTTTTATTCGGATGCTGTTTTTGGATCATCCATCCTTTCATTTGCCCTGACTTCTCTCTATCGCCTACCTAATCTGTGCTGAGTCCCAGTTTCAAATCATGCAGCAAAACTATATTCAAACAAAACAAATCTCTCCATTATTTCTATTGCACTTCATAATCTGTATCACATGGTTGAGTTTTTATTTTCCAAAAATCTATGGGTATCTAACAGTAGGAACTTTATCTCAATCCTTTTTTATATCCTTTACTAGAAAATAGAAACTGCTGCTTTCTAAAAAACACTGGAAATGTAAATGTGAAAAAAATTAACGATACTGGTGTGTTATTGTCTCATCTCTTTATTTTAGAAACCTCTTACCACGGTCTGAGTTTCTTAGCTCTTAGTGATTAACTGGCAGTTTGAGGGATAAAAGTCAGCTGGGAACTGCTACGGTTTTCAAGCATCAGACATGGCCCCGGATAATCCCTCTCCCTGTTCTTATCTCTTCGCCCTGCCTTTCCTCCCTCCTTTGCATCTCTGGACCCCCGTGTCCCTGACCCTCCATTTCTGCTACACTGGGCTCCTGCTTTCCTTGTTTCAGTCTCTTGTCAATGCTCAGGCTCTGGTTCTCGATTCCTCCATTGTTTCCATGGTTTTATACCAGCATTTCTGATTCTGGACTATGCCCTGCCTTGAATTATTCCTGCCATACTGTCTTTGAAAGGGGAGCCCGATCCCTTTTCATTGACATGTTTGTAAGTATCATTTGGACTGATTATGACACTGCAGAATTATAATACTGAGTTGCTACAAAGTTAATTTGTTTTTCAAGGCAAAGCAGATGGAAAAAAATGGCCACTGGGGGCTGTCTTAGCCCTACTCTTCTCTAAGTTTGATTGGCAGAGTGTGGATAGCAGTGCGAAAAGCATCAACTGGAAAATTGATGAGTTGATGACATGTAGAGATATAGCATAAGCCAAATTGATTCAGGATGAAAAATATCTGAGTGAGCTACCTAATGTTTCTCTTTATACTTTAAACATGGCAGGATGAGACAGACCTTTAGTGCTCTGAACAAAATCTTTGTAGGATATTCAGTGTGGTAGAAAGGGCAGAAGCTTTGACATCCAAAGGCCCATATGAAACCTATGTGAAGTCACATAGGTAAGTCATTCATTTCTCTGAGATTCAGAGTATTCAATAAAATACACATAACAAATAACAGGATCTGATATCATTTAAGTTGTTTCAGTTTATCTGAGAGATGGGCAGAGGGACAGAGATAAAAATCTGTGTAACCATATGCAGGTACCCCTTTTCCTTTTCTGGCACCTGTAACTCAGCCATGAGGGCCACACTCTTTCCTCCTCTTCCCCATCACTCCTCCCCCACTCCTCCACCCATGCATGCAGGTGACTGACCAGAAAGCACAGCAGAGAGCAAGTCAGTGTTAGTAAACCTACCGCCCCACTTCCAAAGGCACTTGGATGTGGACCAAGGTTTTCTGTCTCCAATTCCACAAAAGCTATCGAATCTACTCTTTCCTTCACTGACTTTCTGTCCTGTTCTAAATAAAAAAAATTATGTTTGCAACTAAGTTTTCTTATTTTTTTTTTAAATCAAACATATTGGTGGTTTTGTGGGGAGGAGTGGTAGAGATGGAAAGGCAGTCCGGAAAATGCCATATATTATTTCAATCTGTATTTCATTGGCCAAATCAAGGACAGCAAGGGAAATGGAAGTGTAGCCTAGCTGTGTGTCCAGGGGATAAACACACACACTCATCTCCCTCCGAGTCTTACCCCAAGTCATTATGCCCATTGCACAGTGCAGGGCCTGCAGGGAAGGAGCATGTTCTCCCCATAAGACCCTGATGTGGCTCCTTGCAGCCCAGTGAGCCTGCAGCATACAACCACCTCACAGTGGTGGAGCATGGCCTTAAACAAATAACCATAGTTCTGAACAATAGAGAGAGAGTGGGAGACACAGCAGGCATCCGTCTGTTGTGAACCGGAGACCTTGCTCGGCAGCTTTTGCAAAGGCTTTCTCATTCTTCAAGCAATTCTGCTCTCTGGGGAGAATTCTCCTGGTCACTGTTTCTTGTTTTGGATTGCACCCACCCTCTGAGTGGTTCCCCCTGTCCATTATTTTTGCTGCTCAGATGGATGTGGGAGAAGGAATTCATGACTTTAGTGGGGGGGATACTTTCCTGAGTATATATTTTATTCCTAAAGCCAGTATTTTATTTATTAGGAAGGCATGTTCGTGAAACTAAGGCACATGCATGGATGGCCATTAACTCCACTAATACTCACTACTCTACAGGGTGTGTAAGTTCATTCAATAAAAGAAGAGAACTCAATTAAATACATAAGAATGGTTTTATAGATCATATACTAGTATATTTGGAAAACACCAAATGAATCATAAAACAAATTCAACCAATGAAAGAATTCAGGGAAGTGACAGGAAATAAAATTAATATGCAAAAACCTATAACCTTCATGTACCTAAATAATAAACTAATAAACAATTAAAAGATGGGGTGAAAGAGGTAGAGAAAAACCCCATCTCTAACAGCAACAAAAATGTTTACATGTTAAGCAATAAATGTTTGTCCTTTACAGCTTTAATGAGGCATTAGGAACACACTTTAAAAGAAACGTAAAATCTCCATGAGAATAATTTTAAAACACTCCTGGAAAAAACAAAAATTTAGACTTCAATGAAAATTGGTAATTACTTGTCTCATGAATAATAAATAAACTGAAGCAGGTCTATCAAGCATAAATGTAGAGATTGGCCTGTAACAATTAGAGTTCTTAGTAATGACAGATAGATTGAGCCAGCTGATTTCCTAGTGTCTTCGCCTTCCTTCCTTCCTTCCTTCCTTCCTTCCTTCCTTCCTTCCTTCCTTCCTTCCTTCCTCCCTCCCTCCCTTCCTTCCTTCCTTCCTTCCTTCCTTCCTTCCTTCCTTCCTTCTTTCCTTCCTTCCTTCCTTCCTTTCTTCTTTCCTTCCTTCCTCTATCTCTCTTTTATTCTGAATTATTTTCTTTAGATTTTGAAGAGCGACCAGGAAGAATTAGCACCCCACTAGCACAAAGACATTCTCTATCCTGAATCCTTTTAGTTCCTTCCTCAAATCCTAGATCTGTCTCAGGTGTATCCAGTGTTAGGGTTCTATATTCATAGTGCATATAGATCTCTGTTATCCCATGTACTCTGCTTTGTGACAGCCTAGTGCTGTCATGTACTAGGCTCTTTCAGAAAAAAGAAAAATTAAAGAACTTGTTGAATGCCGAGTCATAGAGCAGAGTCAAAAGTTCATAGGCTGCTGTCCTCCATAAGGTGCCCCTCTGTGCTTGCTGATTTATACACTGTCCAAGGATAGGGTGTGCATACTCTTCAGTTTATGTTACATGAAATTAAATAATACAGCTATTCAGAAATCTCTGTGGTTTCAATTGCCTAGTCAGTTATTTTAACACTATTGGCTTGGTGCGTGAAATTTGTGCACCTTAAAAGGGAATTAATTAGAGGAAATATTTTAATATTGCTATTTGCCCTTTCTCTATAATAGAAGTGTCAGAGATGAAAGAAAATTAGTAAAATGTATATGAAAATCTTCCTCCTGTCAGAGTCGGGCACGCTGCGGGACTCAGAGTCAAGTTCCCGCCCACTCATGTGCACCTCAAAATCGCGCGAGACCCAGACCTGGCTAGCCCTACCCCCATTGGGCGAGATCCACATTCGGCCACCCCACCCCCGTCAAGCCCTGGCAGGGTGGCACAGCATCAGATCCCCAGGCCCGGTGCTGGTCGGGGGGCTTAGCCTCAGGTCCCCCATCAAGCCCCACTGGATTGGGGGTGCAGCCTCAGGTCTCTCGTCAAGCCCACTGGGCAGGGGGTGCAGCCTCAGGCCCCCTGGTATACCCTCAGGTCCCCTGGCCTGGTGCTGGGGGCATGGCCTCAGGTCCCCCTTCAAGCCCGCCAGGTTGGGTAGCGGCCTGAGGTCCCCCGTCAAACCCTGCTGGGCAGGGGGTGTGGCCTGAGGTCCCCTGTCAAGCCCTACCAGGCAGGGAGTGCAGTCTCAGGTCCCTGCTGATCGCTTGTTACGGTTTGTTATGGGAACCCCATAACAACCTTGGCTGTGGGTGCAGCCGTCTTGTGATGGCATGATGGAGTGATGGTCAATTTGCATATTGCCTCTTTATTATATAGGATCTCTGATAACAAAAGCAAAAGAGACTACTAATGATATATGCAGTGTACACACACACACACACACACACGTGCACACATACACATTTGTGTGCACAATGGATTAAAATGAGAAATAATTATATTGCTGATAATTACTTATAGAACCCAAGAGCCTCAGATTTAATGTTTTAAACGTGTCAGCAGGTGCTCTGCTAGTGCTGAATTGAACAATGTTCTACAAAATCTTGCTGTGCCTTTGGAAAAAAGCCAACAGCAACAAAGGAAAGGAAAATTAACTATTGAGAAACCTTGTGCATATGTTCTTTGGAATCTAGATCTTAGCATTTTCTATTTTATTTTCCTCACCAAAGATTACACTCTGTACCCAGGATAAGATGGACTGAGAAAGTAATAAGTGACACATATTTTTGAAGGCTCCCTTGTGATCTTTTGCTCAGCTCTTAAAATGAGGAATCAAAACCAGAATGCTGTGCTTAATAAAATATTACCTATTTTTTTAAAAAGTAAAATGTATCCACAGTTAAAATTTGAATTCTGTAGTCTATCATTTCAGATACAATATAGCTATCTTTAAATAACTGACCTTTTTCTTTTATTTTTCTGTTCTTTCTGAAAGTTCCTTTTTTTTTTAAAGAAGTATGTGGTAGTTTTTATTAATTTTAGTTAGGATGCAGACAAAAGCAGTTTTCAGGGAAAATTCCCTCTAGAAATATTTGCTGTTGTTGAAGCGCTTTTATGTGTCTGTTTTGGCAATACTTTAGGATTATTGGCAAGGAGAATGCTATCCACTGGAAAATAGAATTGATTCATTCTGTGGGAGGGTTGTTTTTTAAAGTAATTCCTAACTTATTGTCTTGGAAATTTGAGAATTCTGCCACTGGAAATGCAGTTAATTTAAATACAAACAAAATGAGATAAATGGAATTTTATTGTGGTTTACTTACTTTGATGTCTTAGAGTATAGATGGATCAAAATAAAAAATAAGTTACCTCCTTATTTTTGGATGGTTGATGCATTAGTCCCTACCCAAATGATAATATTGTAAAGTCATCATTTGAAAAAATAGATTTAACATTTGACTCAGTACATGAGTAAACTTATAAAATACTCACAACAGGAATAAATCATATCTTTTGTGACACAGGTACCCTCATCATGGCCAACGAGTGATGATTCATTTCCTCATCCTTGTGCCTCATAGGTAGCAAGTTTAGCTATGACTCAAAGAACTTGCATGTACTAAATAGAGAACTCTAGGTAACTCACAGTCCATTTAGTGTTTCTACCTGAATAACATTGTGTGTGTGTTGTTGGGGTTGGTCACAAGGTAAGAATGGTGCATATAGAAAGGACTGTAGTGTGTTTGTAGTGTGTTTCATGATTTGCTGTCAACAGAATATGAAACCTAGGAAATGAGTGACAGCTTGATGGTACTCCTTGAGAGAAAAAAGACTTGTATTATCTTATTTGTTAGCTCGAGAACATAATTCATAGAACAGGTTTGGTAACTGGAGTCATTCTCCTAGTTCAGTTTTTCCCTAGGAACCATTTTTGCATTTAAACAACCCATTTTCTTGGTTAAAGCAGTACTTGGATTGGCTCTCTGAGCACAGGATAAGGGGAAATGGAAGAGGCAGTTCTAATTTCTATTTTCCTGGATCTTTGTGGAGTAGGAAAGAGGAAAGAGTACCTGTGTAGTTTGATTATGAAAGATACAGAAAAGGTGTTGAAGTGTCGTAAGGAGTCTGGAATAAGAGTAGAAGGATAGTTAGACCCCGGTATTATGACAGCAATTCCAGATGCTGCCACAAGGTACAGAGGGGAGGAGGGGCAGGGCAGGGAGAGGAGTTACAGCCTGTTTCATGACTTGATTGGTAATGGGAAAAGCTGTACAGTAATACAGTCTTATCTAATGATGTGTTTAATAAATATAAACAATATTACTGTAATTTAAACTATTTTATACATTAATCCCTATCTATAATCTATAAGGCCCACAAAAAACACATAAAATATGAGTTAATTTACCTTTAAAACCCAAGGAATAATGAGGTAACAAACAAGAAAGCAATTCTCAGAACAAAAGATGAAGTGAAGGTGGGAACCTTGCCCAGGCAGAGCCTTGTATCAGGTGTGTCACCTGAAGACATTTACTAAACAGCATGACCTTGAGTGTTGGTTTGCTCAGTCTCCAAGTACATAGGGGACAAAGGGCCCATCCAACTTAGATAATGTGTGAGCGTCTTATTCCACGAAGCCGGGAAGACAAAGTGTATAAAATTCGTGTAAGAGAGAAAACAAAAACAAAGCCATTCCATCACAAATGGAAATACAGAACAATCTATTATTTCAAGTCTACTTATTAAGAAAAATAGTAGGAAGATGGAGGGGGCAGGGGGAGTCCCTGCAAAGTTGGAACAAGTGAATCTTTACCCAGGTGTGTGGGCCAAATATATATCATATGATGGTCTAACAATGCTCCAGGGGAAAAATTAGTTTATATGATCCAGCACTGACATCCTCCATCTCCTAGAAGAAGCAATGCAAGTCTCTGGAGGAAACCAAGTTTGCCCAATATTTTCCATAAGTAAATTTTTGTGGAAAATGAGCAGCTCACAGAAAACAACAACAGCAACAGCAACAAAAACCTCAGTACATGAGAAGAGAGAAACATGTAGAGAATGAGCAGGGTCTGATGCACCTGTCCTTGTTTTGAGACTTTGCTTCCTCCACCTTCCTTCCTGAGGAGGCTTATGCAAGCATTAACCTTAGACTTCAGTTAATCACAGGCTTTTCCCGACCTTTCCACAAATATGGGCACATGTTTCAGGATGAGACATTCCAGAAAATCTCCTGATTTCAAGTAGCGGTCAAAACTCCATTCTCCTCTGTCTTGGGGGCTCTTTAAATCGCTGGTCTCCCTCCTAGAGATCAGATTGCAGTCCTCTCTGCCTCATTCTGATCTATACTCAACAAGATTACTTTTATTATTTAAAAATATATTTTATTGATTTTTTACAGAGAGGAAGGGAGAGGGACAGAGAGTTAGAAACATCAATGAGAGAGAAACATCGATCAGCTGCCTCCTGCACACCCCCTACTGGGATGCACCTGCAACCAAGGTACATGCCCTTGACTGGAATCAAACCTGGGACCTTTCAGTCTGAAGGCTGACACTCTATCCACTGAGCCAAACCGGTTAGGGCTATAATCAACAAGATTATAATAGTCATCATTTGCTTCTTTGCTTTTCTATCTGGTTATCATTGATAAGTTTGTTCCTTTTTTTTTCTTTTTTTTTTTTACTTTTTTTCTGTAATGGACTGTTGTGGACTATGTACCAATTCGTATCCCCCCAAAATTCCTATGTTGAAGTGCAAATACTCAATGTGAACTGAAGTCTTGGGGACATCGATAGGCTAGAGTAGGTCATGAGGATGGGCCTGCAGGATAGAATTTATGCCTATACAGAGGAGAAGGAGGAGGAGAAAGAGGAGGAGGAGAAGGAGGAGGAGGAGGAGGAGGAGGAGGAGGAGGAGGAGGAGAAGGAGGAGGAGGAGGAGGAGGAGGGGGAGGAGGGGGAGGGGGAGGAGGAGGGGGGGGGAGGAGGAGGAGAGAACTCTTCCTCTCCACATGCACACATTGAAGGAAGGCCATGGTGAGGACTTCCTGAGAAGTCAGCCATCTACAAGCCAGGAAGAGAGTTCTCACTAGCAACTGCATAAGCTTGCACCTTGCTCTTGAACTTACCAGCATCTAGAACTGTGAGAGATAAATTTCTGTTGTTAAGTCATCCAGTCTATGGTATTTTGTTATGGCAGACTGAGATAAATAAGATATATTCTTACATATTTGATGAGTGTTTGTAGTAAAGGAAGTATCCTCATCACCTATTGCCTTGATGACTAATTTATCCTTGTCAATTTAGTGATAAATGAGCATAAACAAGAACTGTAAAACTGAGTCCCGGCCAAGGTGCAGATGGAACTTGAGTACTCTCTTAGTGGGAATATCAATTGATATTTCTTTTATGAAAGTCATATTGGCAGTGTGCTTTAAAACACTTTTACTGGTTAATCCCATCTCTCAAAATATATCCTAAGGCTAGAATCATAGATGTGAAAGATTCACTTCCTGCTCAGTCCAGACAGATTCCCTATTATGTTTTGTTAAAACAAACTGTTGGCCAGAATCTAAAACCGTAAAACAAGCAATAGTAGCTTGGCACATCACTGTGTTATTATTTACCATCCAATGTTGGATAAATTACTTATCTCTGTATGGATATTTACTCACTGATTTAATAAACATGTATGTGTCAAATTTATATCTCCAGTCCAGACCACTTCCCTCAAATCCAGGCTTGTATGTGTTCTGCCTGTTGGACTTTTCAACTTGAACGTCTAATAAGCATCGCAAGTTGGTGTGCCCTGAACTGATCCCTTCTCTTCCCATGATTTCAGTTGGCTCAGTTTAGAATGTTGAACTCTTCACTCACATTCTCTCACATTTCACATTCAATCAATTCCATCCTCATTTTAACCATCTCTGCTGCTACCAGACTTTTAGAGTCTGTCAATGTATCTCACCTATTAATGCAAAACCTAACTGGACTTCCTTACTCATGGTTTCCCCCTGTAGTGTATTTTTATCACAGTCTGCAGATAAATAACCTTTAACAATTCAGGAGGGGTTACTTCTTATATCAAAACCATCCAATAGCTTCCCCATCTTCCTCAGCAGAAGAGCCACTGTGCTTTCAGGGAACTGTAAGTCCTGCATGATTCTGGATTCCTCTCCCACAACTCTCCCCTGTGCTTACTGCATCCAAAGCGACACTTGCTTCCTTGATGTTTCTTAACTAGATCAAACACATACCTATGTCAGGGCCTATTGTTCTTCCTTTCCCTGTAGCCAGTATCTGCTATCCTTTGACATCCACAAGACAGAGTTGAAAACATCTTCATGTTCCTCCTCAAATAGCATCTTTTCTGAGGCCTTCCTTTCCCACCCTATATAAATTGCCACATTCTCCCAGCTCTCCTTTTCTCCTGACTTTTCTTCATATTCATAATTTATCTGCCTTTTTTTCAATGCTGTATACTTTCTCATGTGATTGTTTATTAATTGGTTATTTTCTGCTTCTATGGACTAAACAGAAAAATCCACTTGTGCAAATCTTCCTTCCTTCCTTCCTTCCTTCCTTCCTTCCTTACTTCCTTCCTTCCTTCCTTCCTTCCTTCCTTTGACCTCTGACAAAGCAGATGTGCACTAATTGTTGGTTAGTGAATTAATCTGCCATGCAGCCAGTAAAATACTGGTTAATTTGTAACATCTCCTTTCTTATAGTGTAGGGCATGATCTCCTACTAAAAACCTGCCAGCTCAAGAGTAAGATACACCGATGTTCTAAAGAAATAGACTATTTACTTTTTTCAGTATAAATTTCCTGTTCACACTTGACATGAGTACATATATCATAGCTTCTGGTCTCAAAAGACAACACAGACTTTGGGATGATAAACATCACCTGAAAGTTAATGTGGCCACTTACTGAAAAATCCTGGATTTTAGAGAGGGAGGGAGGGAGGAGGGAGGGAGGGAGGGAGGGAGAGAGGGAGGGAGGGAGAGAAGGATGGAGAGAGAGAGAGAGAGAGAGAGAGAGAGAGAGAGAGAAGATACACTGATCAGTTGCCTCCTGCATGCTTTCTGACTGGGGATCAAACTGAAACCTAGGCATTTGCCTTGACCAGGAATGGAACCTGCAACCTTCCAGTGCATGGAATAACTCTTCCAACAATTGAGCCACACTAGCCAGGGCTCTATTTTGACTGGTTTTAGAAAAAATACTGGAATATAATTATTGCACCATGTTTTGTTTGTTACATAGATATACTAAGATCTAAACTAAGAATTTTATTATGCACATATAGAAACCATCTATCTAGTTATTTGTAGTTTCTGGACTTTCATATTTCTAGAAGAGCTATTATTCTGGAAGCAACCCCTTTTAATCATGACACCCATTCCTACTCTCTTGAAACATTCTTACTCCTGATGGGTATTATTTAAAAAATATTTAGTCCTAGCTGGTGTTGCTCAGTGGATAGAGCATCGGCCTGTGGACTGAAGGGTCCAAGGTTCAATTCTGATCAAGGGCACATGCCAGGCTTGTGGGCTCAATCCCCAGTAGAGAGCATGCAAGGAAGCAGCCAATCAATGATTCTCTATCATCATTGATGTTTCTATTTCTCTCTCCCTCTCCCTTCCTCTCTGAAATCAATAAAATATATTATTAAAAATATTTTTATCTTAATTGCTAGTAAATTCCTAAATTTAACCAACCATCTGTTAAGTTTAGAAGAGAAATAATGCTCTGTTTGGGTCTAGGTATCTATAAGTTGAGCCATCTCTCAGGTAAGAGGATTTTGAGGTTAAATAAAAAAGTCAGTACTATTTCTAAAACTGAGTACTTAAAAAAAAGACAAAGACAAATTTTCACACCCCCCACCTTTATACTTTTTGGCAGAATTAGTTGTTTAAAGAATAGAGACCCTTTTAGGGGGAGGAAGGGTCGTGATTCACCTGGTTTAGTGTTTGGCACAGAAACATCTTCAATATTTGTTTATTAAATGAGTGAATGAACCCCATACACCCTTTTATTCTGATGCTTTCTCATCATAACACATTCAGAGAATAGCAGTATCTTATGGTGAGCTAAGTGGCAGTTTGGGTTACTAATTAGATGCAGCCAAGAAATTGAGTTCTTAATGGATCTGTATGCTATGCTGAATACCTTGCTTTGTTTTACTTGACATCTTTTTAAAATCATTTCCATTTATTGATTAGCCTCCAACCTGTGTTAGAAGGTTGACTGTTGAAGGCTATGACACTATTTGTTATATTCAAGCTCTGTAACCTTTCTTTCATTTCTTCTGCCACTTGTTTTCCACTAAGATTTTAAAATTCAGATTCTCATTGAAAACTGTTTATTTCTAAACTATATTTTCCTTACACGTCTGGCCTTAAGTGATCTATTTGAACAGGTTTATTAATGAGTCTTCAATATATAATGACTACATAACCATACCTTGCGATTGTGTTTTACTGATTGTGCGATGCAAGGTCTCAACCAGGAGGGCAGGGAGGGAGGTTCAGGGAAAACAATATCTGGCATTCCAATCATGAAAGTCATAAGAACAACAGTGTGCCAAGATGAAGTCTTATTAACCAGCCTCCTTTTACAGGATTGGGGTTGATCTTTTTTAGCAAATACACACAAACACACACAAAACCTCTAACAAAATAAATGTCTTTGTTTTGTTATGTTTAAACATTTAAAATATTTTCCCTAAGAATCTGGACAGACAGCATATATTCAGATGTCATATCTGAGAAAGCAGGGCCCACACTCCTGTCTGATAAAACCCTTCAAACATGGCAAAACTCTCCAAATCATCTAAATTTTTAAAAAAGAGAGATTTAATCATGGACATTACCTATCTGGACTTGTTGGCACTTGAGTTTATAGTCCACATTCTTGAAATATAGAATCTCAGTTAAATCTATAGTCTAACATGGTCATTTGTGAATAGGCATATAAACAGAGTAAGTCCGAAACATTTTATTGAACACCTGCTAACATAGAACAGACTAGAACAAAATGTCTCACTTCTCCAGAAGGCGCAGTCCTTGAGAATCCAAGATGGGAAAAGCTTTATATTCTATTGGATTTTAGCTGAAGGCAAGCCTTTAGCCTCTAAGTGGAAAGTGGCAGAAATAGAATTTGGAATACCACACAGATTCAGATATTAATCTAAAGGAAACTGCAGTTTGCTCAAGAGATACTGGTCATAGAATTCTAGCAATCATGAAGTATTGAAAATTCTTTTACAGCTACTTTTATGGTAGCCTAAATTGATTTAATAGAGCACTGTCAAATCAATTCATTCTCTTAACTCTTGGACTGTACTACCTTCATTTGAATTGTTGGCGAACCAGGCCATCCAACAATTACAGGGCTGCCTGCTGTATGATACATTATCCATAAGGCCAGCCACCTGAAGAATGAAAGCAGAGGGAAAAAAGAAATTGTGAACTGAGTTCTCCATAAATTGAACACCACTGGAAGATGATTCTTTATTTGCAGGCATGCATGCATATCTTTATATCAAAGAAAAAATTATCACACACACACACACGCATAATAAAGGATTGAAAATGTAGGAATTATAGCTCATTTAGCAGTAGCTAAACTGAATATACTCTTTTAAGCAATAAGTTTATATTTATGAGGCATTCTTTGGCATTAAATATATACATTTTATTCTCTTTAACTTGCTATGTCTTTTGAAAATATTGTGATGGAAAAGGCCACGTGTATGGCAGATACATGACATTTTTAAATGGCTAATTTTAGCAACTAACATAGAGTGTTTTCTGTATCCTAATAATTTACAAATAATTTTATATGTTATTTCATATAGCATTATGAATACATTCTTATTACGGTGAGATAAATGACCTTGGAGAGGTGGAATGACTCGCCCAAGGCCACAAAACTAATAACTACTGGGTTGCGAATTGGAATCTGGCAGGCTGCTGTAGAACATTGTGCCTCTCCAGTATGTCATGGCTGTAGAGTCAGAGACCCTGACCCTGGAAGCTACACAGTCTTTAGTTCTTTATATGTTACTGGGTGGGTGCTAGGAACTCACCAAAGTCAGCTGGAGGATTAACTGAAAACTTCAATGTGGCTTTCTGTTTTCCAACACGATTTCAACATTTTGTGTTTATTTTTATCAAAATAATTTTAAAACCATTTTAAATTTTTAATGAATGAATTCATTAAGTATATGCTTAAATTACTTTAAAAATGTAATAAGTTTATTTCTTGTATTCCTTAAATATTTTAAGGCATCTTATTGGTTTGGTTACAGTCTAGAACTAGATACTAAAAATATAAAAGTAAATATATTACACATAAATATGAACTATTAAAGTCACATAAATCCAACACCATACAATAAAATACAAGCCATATAATAAAATTGTTAATACTCTAAGTAGGCATAGACATTTTCAGTTTTTAATTTATTAACACTCTCAATGCAAAAGCATAATAATTCATTAAAAGTGCATATTTTAAATGACTATGGACATCTCTTTTTTTTTAAGGGAAATACTACATTTTACATTGATAATCAGGATATATTAGAGTTGGATTAAGTCTTCTGTTTCACCAACCATTCTAAATCCAGAAAAGTCATTGACTTAATATTACAAACATTGCATCCTTAATATTATATATTGGATGTTGAAATCTAAAGAAAATTAAGGAGGTAGACAAGAAAAAGTTATTGAGGAGCAGAAGCAAAATGGATAAGGGTTTTAACAAATATGTCCAATTATCTTTAGAATATTTAAAACATCTAACCCGGTCTTGGCTGGGTAGCTCAGTTCGTTAGAGCATCATCCGGATACACTGAGATTGTTGGTTCAATCTCTGGTCAGGGCACATACAAGAACCAACCAATGACTGCATAAAATATTTGGAACAATAAATCTCTCTCTCTTTGTCTCTCTCAAAAAAAAAACCAATAAAAAATTTTAAAAAGTAAAATAAAATAAAGCATCTGACCAATGCCATCCATTATAGATCAACCATGTACCTTTTCTCATTTCCCTAAAAAAAGAAATATTTTCTTTAAATTTCTAGTTTATGTCAAGTATAATCTTTTATAGTATTTTAAAAGTCAGCTTCATATTATAATAATATGTGCACCTGTTTTATTTATTTCAAAGTACTTTTTTTTTGCTACAAGTACTTCAAAGCCAGAATTATGTTTTATCATAATTAAATGAATTTTTAAGACATGGCACATTCCAATAAATAGTTGTTCCATTAAATTCACCTAATATAACTTATCATAGGCTATTTAAACATAGAGGCATTAAAGTAAATTTTTGAAATAAACTTTTAAAAAAATCTTTATTGTTGAAGTATTACATATTTCCCCATTTCTCCCTCATGGATCCCTTCTAGCCTGCCCCCCCCCCTCCACCCCAGGCCTTCACCACCCTATTGTCTGTGTCCATGGATTATGCATATATGCATACAAGTTCGTTGGTTGATCTCTTTCCTCCCACCCACCCACCCCAGCCTTTACTCTGAGATTCAACAGTCTGTTCTATGCTTCTGTGTTTCTGGATCTGGAGTAAATTTCATATTAAAATCAGCAAGGACATGAAGCCTTCCACAAGAGTGAGCCTGGGAGTGAATTCTTCCCCAGTCCTCCTTGAGATGCCTGCAGCTCCAGCTGATGCCTTGATTGCAGCCTTGTGAGAGGCACTGAGTGTGAGGCATCCAGCTGAACTATGCCCAACTCATGAAACACAAAATCTGTGACAAAGTGAAATGTTTTAAGATGCTAAATTTTGGGGGTACTATGTCACAGCAAGAGATTACTAATATATATTATGTTTTATCTATTCTATATTGTATTGTATATTATCATCAAATTTTATTATGTCTATTTATTATTTGACATAACAGCTAGGAAGTAGAAGAGATAATTTTCCTGGAAAGAATTCCTTGAATTTGATTTTTCCAGAAATTTGGTTAGGATGAAAACACAGAGGACAGGAGTAATAAATATTGCTGTGGTCCAGGAAGAGCAGAACTTAGGCTTCTTATAAATAGTTAAGAGACAAAATATAGTGGTGACAATTATGCAGTTAAGAGCGTGGGTCTGGAGTCAGAAATTTTTTAAAAAAATATACTTTTATTGATTTCAGAGAGGAAGAAAGAGGGAGAGAGAGATAGAAACATCAATGATGAGAGAGAATCATTGCCTCACAGTGGGGGTTGAGCCTGCAACCCTGGCATGTGTCCTGACCAGGAATTGACCCATGACTTCCTGGTTCATAGGTCAACACTTAACCACTGAGCTACTCCAGCAGGACAGAATATCCTCATTGTTAAGTTCCTTGAGCTCTAGTTCCACAGAGTGAGGTAAAGAGGGTCAGGTGACACCTGAGCATGAAACAGGTCACATTGCAGGAGAGAAAGTCTGGTTGATAATGGACAGAAAGCAAACTTGCCCTTTGCCCCAGACGCAAACATTATTTTTATTATACTGAACAGAAGCAATCTTGTCTGGCTGTAGAGACAGATACAATACCTCCCAAGGCTATATTTGTTATACAAACTCCTTGAAAAGGCAGCTTGGACCAAAAAAAAAGAAAAGAAAAGAGTTAGTGCCTTTGCTTCTAAGCCATACAACAATGTGAGAGTGTGAGGGAGCATTGTATCTCAGGGCTTTGAAAATATAGATAGAAGGATGGCACCCAGATCTCAGACAATCAGCATTTAACAGTACATTGTGCTGGTTGCATCAATTGGATTATTTTTTACAATTTTGAACATCACATTCTTAAGCGCATATGAAAAAATACTAATGTCCACCCAAACACTCTGGGGAAGACCAAATGTGGAAAAGCTTCAGTTGGGAAACGTGGAACTACAGGGTGTAAAAGAAGAAACTAAAAGGACCCAGATTCGTGATTTATAATGATTAAATTATGTTTTTTCATGAAGTCAGAAATTGGGTCTTTTCCACCCGTGCAAGTCCTCAGCTTTGCTACTCCCAAATAATACTTCCAACTGAAAGTTGTATTTCTTTGAGCATAGTGTCAGAATTAGTTGAACTCGAATCAGAAACTTTAGGAAATCTGTAATCTTTCAAACACTCAAAAGAATCATTGCAGAAAACATACTTGCCTCACCATTAAATTTAAAAGAAGGCACTGTTGATTAATCATGAATTAATGATATTCTAAGTCTGAACGTGTCTGAATTAAGAGGAAAAATCTAATCAGTATAAGGAGATGGCTCTGTAAAATTGATGGAAACGAAAGTTTAGTTTAGAAAGAAGTAGGGAGGAAAAATACAAGGAAATAGAGAATTATAGTCATTGATACATGAAGGATCTAGAGTTGCATTATTTCAGGAAGGACTTTGAGGACTCCCACTGAATCACACTCATGACCTTATGTCATGTTTTCTAATTCTTTTCTCATATATTGAGGGAAATGCTGGCATGGGAGAAGATTCTCAACCATGCCGTGGAATTTACTGAACATGTGAGGATTCAGCAAAAGCAATGTATGATCCATAAATAAAGGACAAGTATGATAGATATTTAAGCTTATGGTATCAGCTAAATCTCTAAAATATGCAGTGCATTGTATGGGATGTGGAGCAGGAGATATGGAAAATATGAAGAAATGATTTAGCTGAAATTATTATTTCAATCTTGTGTCTAAGACAAGGATCCTCTAGATCAGTGGTTCTCAACCTTGGCTGCACATTAGAATCACCTGGGAATCTTTTTAAAATCCTGATTTCTGGGCCTCATGCTCCGGAAATTCTGTTTCTTTGTTACTAATATTGTGGCCCCACCCCATAACAAAGAAACAGAATTTCCAGAGGATGAGGCCCAGAAATCAGGATTTTAAAAAGATTTCCAGGTGATTCTAATGGGCAGACAAGGTTGAGAACCACTGCTCTAGCTATCTGTACATGAGCCTCAGGAGTCAGGAGAAGATTTTACACAGTATTGTTGTCTTTGATTGCTGCCTTAATAACACCCCCAGGGATTCTGATATAATTTGTCAGATCTATTACAAGGCAGCAGGATTTTTTAATACTCTTCTTTCCTAAGGAATATTCTGGTGTGAGGCCAAGGTTTTGGACCATTATGTAGAACTCGATAGAGTAGGACTCATTTGCAGAAAGTGGTTTGAGGAGTGTTAAAAGGCATGCTTGCCCAAGGAATTCTTCTCACTACCAGGCAGTAGAATTTCTCACTGGTGAAGATAAGTTTTTGGAAAACCTTTGTCAAAATATAAGTGCTGTCAGGAGGAATTATAACTCCAGTGTATTTGAAAGCTGGGAAATAGTAATACTAAATAAATGTTATCATTATTAGCAGGGCTGATAATTAGCCAGTGTGTACCATTAATGCCACAGGTTCCTATCCACAGGATACTGGTTCTTTATATATTGACTGTCTTACACATTGTGTCCAATATGCATATTGGTGAGTCCCTGTGCCCTACACAGGTCTTTAAAAACCTTGATAATCGCCAACTCTTAGCATCAGTCAACAACATTTGTCTTGAAATAACTTTCCATTTAGCAATTGCTAAAGCAAATTATACAGAGGACATTTAACACATTGCTAGTCACAAGGACAAGTAAATAAGGAGACTATGGAAGAAAAGTGGTTAATATATCAGTTAAACCTGGGCTTGCTCTAGCTAGAGTTAGCTGCCATTAAAAAAAATAATATCTGGCCTAGATTGCCATGATATCTGCATTGTCTGAGTTATAGGCCCCATATACAATCTTCTATATAATAAGAGAGGGATATGCTAATTACCCATTTCGCCCTGAGGCGTAAGGACCAAGCACATCATGACCAGATCACGGATCAGCAGGAGGGTGGGCCAGCGAGGTACAGTGGGCTGTAGAGAGCTACAGAAGGGCGGGGCAGTGGGCGGAGAGCTACAGGAGGGCAGTAGCAACCTACTGGCTACAAGCCAGCCAGTGGTAGAGAGCTACAGGATTGGACAGCGCAGCAAGCAAGCAGGAGGCGGAGAGCTACAGGAGAGGGCAGGGCAACAAGTTATGAGGGAGGATGTGGGGGGAGCTACAGGAGGGCGGGACAGCGAGCCGAGCGCTACAGGAGGGTGGCAGGGACCTACTGGCTCACGGGTTTGTGCACAGGGCTACTAGTATTATTAATAAGCACACATGACATTTGTGTTAGCAATTTGAATTTCTAATCTATTGGTATTGTAAACTCTTGCATTTTTATTATAATTTCTGAATGAAAATTGGTTATAGTTATTATAATTCTAAAAGCTTCAATTCAAAAAAGTAAATAATGCAAACATGATTTATTAAATTTTTTACATAATATTTACCTATACATGGTCTCCATGTTTATTCATGTATTCTTCAATTTATTTTTTAAAAAAACATTTAGTTCTATTTCAGGGCACGGAGGCACCCAGGGACAGTGACCCAACTAAAAGGAATGTATAATGTTTAAATCATTAACTCAGTAAGATTGATACTTATAGATAAAATCTTAAGAGTAGTTTGAATTCATATATAATCATTTGTATGTGACATATATCACATATAAATAAGTTATAGCTATTTATTTAAAATTTCTTATCTATGTATTATTCATACTTTTTGAATTAAACTTTTTATTATGAGGTAATTGTAAGTTTATATGTAGTTGTAATAAGTAATGCAGAGAGATCCATGCACCTTTTACGCAGTATCCCCAACCAGGGATTAACAGCTTGCAAATCATTAGTTCAAAAGAGCTATTCATGTCCAGGCTATTATGATGGACTGGAATCAGGAGTGTACCTAAGCACATGGCTGTTTACCCCATGGGAGATTTTATGAGAGCTTGAGCAATATAGGAGTTTGTAAGGCAGGATTTAAAGACACAGGACTTCTTCCAGTCTCATGGAACTTGAGAAAGATTATCTGATTAAAAGGAGGGTGAGCCCTACCCAGTTTGGCTCAGTGGATAGAGTGTCAGCCTGACGACTGAAGGGTCCCAGGTTCAATTCTGGTCAAGGACATGTACCTTGGTTGCGGGCACATCCCCAGTAGGGGGTGTGCAGGAGGCAGCTGATCAGTGTTTCTCTCTCATCAATGTTTCTAACTCTCTATCCCTCTCCCTTCCTCTCTGTAAAAAATCAATAAAATATATTAAAAAAATAAAAGGAGGGTGATACAATGAGCACAGGGTAGATTTGACACTCCAGATTACTAGAAAAATATGTGGACAGAACCTTATTTTATTTTCAACTCAGCCTCCAAACATTTCCATGTTATAATAGGTTTTAGTTATGTTTTTTAAAATATACAAACAGTGCATTTACAAATATCTGAATGGAATAAAAAAAATGGAAGTTATGCCCTGGCTGGTTTGGCCCAGTGGTTGGAGGGTCCATCTGTGGACTGTAGGGTCCAAGGTTCAGTTCCCGTCAAGAGCATGTACCTTGGTTGCAGGCCCAATCACCCCCCGTGTCAGGGCATGTGCAGGAGGCAACCAATCAGTGTGTCTCTCTCTCATCGACATTTTTCTCTTTCTTTGTCTCTCTCCCTCCCTTCCACTCACTCTAAAAGTCAATGGAAAAAATATCCTTGAGTGAGGATTAACAAAACAAAACAAATTGGGAAGTTATGGTCAATGAGATCTACACTATTTGATGTTCATTTCCCTACATTTTATAATTTGGGAGTAAATTGTCTGATTCTCTTAATTCTCTCATGTTGAATTTACAGTGTGTTATGAATCTCCATGCAGATATTCCCCAAAGGTTTATCCAAAGTATGTTTCAATCTCCCATTGTCTGCCCTGAGGGTGCACTTTGTATAACAGTAATTTTCAACCAGTGTTCCCCAAGAATTTTTAAAACTTGCAATACCAGACTGCTTTTCCCTTAGATTGTCAAATTAAAAAAAAATGACAAAAGCCAACACAACAACACCTGTCTGGTGTGAATGAATCAAAATTATACTTTTTTTTGGGTGGGGAGGATCAGATTGGTGAAAAACATATTTTTGGTATGCCTCAGAATTTTAGTAATTAGTTTATGTGTGCCATTAGATGAAAAACGTTTGAAAATTCCTGCTCTATAACACTCGCATGGTATTATGTCTTTTTAAAAAAATTATAAGAACTTATTTGAGTCAAACTGACGACATGTTGGGGAACAAGATGTCAAATGCTCTCAAGTATTATTTCTTTTTATCTCATAAACTTGTCTTCTCAAATCGAATAGCATTCTTTCATGGGAATGAGAAACTGTGTCTTCTATGGTCTTTGCTTATCTGTCTTCTACGCTCTTTATCTAGCTAAACTCTTCCAACTATGGAGGTAAGTGGTTGAAAAGGTGGGCAGAAATTGATCCATAGTAACTTCCCCACCTAATGATTTGGTTTTAAAAGCATGTAGACCAAACTGATTTCTAAACGGTCATTTTAGAAGAAATGAAAAACTGTGTCTTCAAGAAACTTTGTCATTTTTCTTAAATAATATAAACATAGATAACTTCTTCTTTGTTGAATGTTGTCTTTCAGACTGAATTATAATATCTTTATATGAATATTATTAGCAACAACAACACAAACAATGTTATTTGGGAATTTTGAATTTACTCATGACCCATGAGAGAGCTTATTCTGAATCTTTTTTTTTTTAATTCAAGACATTTTCCCAATTTCTTCAAATATTCACTTGGAGTCTTTTTTTTTTTTTTAGGGATGGATTACATATACCATGACATCTGACTAACTAGATCTAATTTTCATTAGTAGTAGCAATAATAGAATAGCTAACATGTCACCACCTCAGAGAAAATTTCCTGACCAGGCAATCTCAATTAGATATTTATATTTCCATCATAAAATATAAAGTAATCCTTACTTTCCTAAAGTGGTACTTGATATGCATTGGTATGTGTGTGTATATTTGTGTGTGTGTATTTGTCTAAGGATAGATTGAAATTTTATGACAATTTTGTATGGTAACTATAGTATCCACATTTTACAAAAGTTGAAGTGGCTGTTCAATACATTAAATTTATTAAGGACACACACTTTGTAAGTGGCTAAGGCAGAATTCAAGCCCCAGTCTCTCTGACAGGAACAACACAGCTTTCAAGCCCTTCACTATTTTGTGTTCTATTCAAATCCTCTGCATGTAACCAGAGAATGTGCGTAAATTTGGACCATGAAGTGGCACATTGACTTGATTATTTTTCTGAGCTTCCCATCTATGGTGATGTTTATGTAGTTTAAAGCATAATCATATTAAATTAGGAAAACTGACTAACAAAGAAATGTGACAGGGATAAAATTATATTTAAAAATATAAAACAAAGCAATTATAAGTTCTAGCCATTGTACTGTAAAACATAACTTTAGTACACTCATATGCACTTCTTTCCAATAAAGCAGGTATAATAGTCTAACAGTTTGGGCATCCTTCCTAACAAATTCCATAAAAAAAATAATTATAGCAATTTAGCAATGAATTGACTATTTTAGATAAAGTGATGCCAATACATGCTTGAGATGTAATTGTTTTAAATGTAAAGAAATGTGATGGATATAACAGTGATTTCAAAGATAGCAAAGTTAATTATTTTAAAATTAGAGGTAATTATCTCAGTATGGCAGAAACAATAATTTCTATTTGAAGTGTGTTTTTGTAATCCATTTTTGGTGTTTTTTTTTTAAATTTTATTCTCCTCTGTTTGTTCAGTTTTTGAATAAGATTTTTTTTCTCTCCTCCATTTATAATGATAAAATTGCATATATTTTTAATTTGTAGAAAATATTTCTATCCAATCTAATTATTTTATAATTAATATTAAATAATTTTCAAAATGTCTCTACATTGTTTTCTAATTTTATAAGCATACTAGAGGCCCAGTGCACAAAAATTTGTGCACTGGGGGGGGGGTCCCCCAGCCCAGCCTGTGCCCTCTCACAGTCTGGGACCCCTCGGGAGATAACGACCTGCGGGCTTAGGCCTGTTCCCAGGTGGCAGAGGGCATGCCCAATCCCTAGGAGCAGCCCCCTGTCATGCACAGAGCAGGGCGGATCGGGAGGTTGCGATGCCACCCTCAGTCACGCTCAGGGTAGGGCCGATTGGGGGGTTGGGGCACCGCCCCCTGTCACACACAGAGCAGGGTCGATCAGGGGGTTGGGGAGCTCCCCCCTGTCATGCACAGAGCAGGGCCGATCAGGGGGTTGGGGAACTCCCCCCTGTCACTCACAGAGTAGGGCCCATAGGGGAGTTGGGGCACCGGCCCCTGTCACACAGAGAGCAGGGCGGATCAGGGGGTTGGGGCGCTGCACCCTGTCACACTCAGGGCAGGGCCAATGGGGAGGTTATGGCTCTACCCTGTCACACACAGAGCAGGGCCCGTGGGGGGGGGGGTTTGGGGTGCCACACCCTGTCACACAGCAGGGCCGCAGGGCGATCAGGGGGTTGGGGAGCTCCCCCCTATCAGGCACAGAGCAGGGCTGATCAGGGGGTTGGGGTGCCTTCCCCTGTCAGAAACAGAGCAGGGCAGATAGGGAGGTTGTGGCCCCGCCCCCTATCACACACAGAGCCGCAGGGCGATCAGGGGGTTTGGGCGCTGCCCCTGTCACGCTGATCCCGGTGCTGGGAGGCCTTGATGCTCCGCTGATCCCGGCGCTGGGAGGCATATTACCCTTTTACTATATAGAATAGAGGCCTGGTGCACGGGTGGGGGCTGGCTGGTTTGCCCTGAAGGGTGTCCTGGATCAGGGTGGGGGTCCCCACTGGGATGCCTGGCCAGCCTGGATGAGGGGATGAGGGCCATTTTCCGGCTGGCTGGTGACTGAAGCTCCCAACTGCTCCTTTTTTTCTTTTTTTTTTTTTTAGTCTGGGCCAGCTTTAGCTCTGAGTCCTCGCTGCTGAAAGCAGGTTTCTGGCTTTTGTTTCCCTTCTGTATTTGATACAATGTTACGGTCAGGCTGGCTGAAGTCTGGCTGACTGAAAGCCGGTTTCTGGGGTTTTGTTTAGCTTCTGTATTTGCAACATAGTTGCTTAGAGTTGCAGCTGAGAGGCCGGCAAGTCAGGCGGGGAACGTTGGAGTCTGCCATCACTGGAGCAAGCAAGCCTCCCTGTTCACTTCTGTGCAGGGCTGCCGGCCGCCATCTTGGCTGACAGTTAATTTGCATAAGAATATGCTGATTAGCCAATGGGAAGGGTAGCGGTCGTATGCTAATTACCATGTTCCTCTTTTATTAGTGTAGATACTACTAAAAATGTGTACTACTTATAACTATATTCATATATGTACAAAAGGCAAGGTTTGACTTAAAAAAAGTATATTTAATAACATAATTATGAAACCTAGTATTCCTCAAGACAAATCTAGCCCACAGGAGTTCTCAATTTTCAGTGATTCAGCTTTTTTCAAAACATTTAATCCTGTTAAAATTCTTCAATTTATCATGCTTCATAGTAAATGTCCTTGATATATTTAGTAAATGAGTAACATTCACAATGTCCTACCTCAACAACACTGCTCAGCTCCTGTAGACTCCTGCCTATGGCTCTTTTTATGGAGTCAGTCCATCTAATATTTCCTCTTTTCCTGCTGCCTTCTATTTTTCCCAGCATTGTTGTATTTTACAATGAACCCTGCCTTCTTCTGATGTTCCAGAAGTTGGGCAGCTTCAGTGTTGTCATTTTTTTCTCTCTAGATATAGGATAGAAAGCTCTTGATGAAAATGCTGTAAATTTTTTCAGTGCATCCTAGATAAATGTTAAATGGAAGACATAGCATCATATCCAAACCATATGTATTCAGGGCAATGAAATGCATTTCTGGGTATTGTTTCAGTAAATGCATGAATCTTGTTTCCAATTTGTAGAAGTTTATTTTATAAATCAAGCAGAAAATTAAAAGTAAAAGATTGATAGCAAAATAAAGGATTCCATAGAAGTAGAACTTTTCATGTAATGTATTGGAAAAGCTTAATGATGATAAGAGAAAGTAGACATTAGCCCTACAGCCACTCTGCAGTTGGTGACATATTTAGAATGGAAGGGAACTTGGACACATAATAGTGATTGAAGGCATGCACTTTGGCATAAAAACATTAGACTATATAAATGTGTTGAAAATAGGGTTAATGAGGTGAGGACAAAGAAGAGAAAGGTAGATGACAGTTTGATTTTGGATAGCTACATTTGATGTAACTATGAAGAATCCACTAGGCCATGGGGTAAATGGGCTGGATCTCAGAACAAAGTATCTCATAAAAGTTAAGGAAATTTTCAGAAAGTGATAATAGTTGAATCTATAGGTGAGGATGATAATGCTCATAATACATGGGGGAAAGTAGGGGCACATCGAGGATTTGTTTTTACTAAATACCTATATGCTAATGCAGATAAAGGAAAAGAACAAAAGTTTATAATGTATTTGATTCAAATTTATGTTATGGCATAAGATTAAAAGCAAATGTTATTAGTATAAAGAAATTACAGTAGAAAATATTATGACTTGTGCTGCTATGAATATAGGGAAAGCTGAGTCCAAAGGCAGCATTCAAAATATAGTGTCAGAAATAGTATAAAGGACTTTGAAATGAGTAAATATAATTACTGTCTAGGGCACTCTTCCAGACAATCTCTGCCATTCATTGTCTTTGAGCTATTACACTGGGTAAGTTGTAGAATACTGACAAAATTCAAATGATTCTTGCCCAAAGAAAAGTAGATTGTGTCTGGTGGAGATGCACTTGATTATTACTCTGTGGCTATTGATCAATTTTATATTTATTTTAAAATGTGTTTCTAGCCCTAGCTGGTTTGCTTCAGTCAATAGAGCACCGGCCTGCAGACTGAAGGGTCCCGAGTTCAATTCTGATCAAAGGCACATGCCCAGGTTGCAGGCTCAATCCCCAGTAGGGGGCATGCAGGAAGCAGCCGATCAATGATTCTCTCATCATTGATGTTTCTATCTCTTTCTACCTCTCCCTTCCTCTCTAAAATAAATAAAAAATATATTTTAAAAATAATAAAGAAATAAATAAGTAATATGTGTTTCTATATTCCTATATTCCTGATGGTCTATATGTATGTGTTTATCTGTTCGAATTTTCCTTTGAACCAGTTATAACATTGTACTGATTCCCCCATTAATTAAAGAATTAAATAAAATATTTGAAAAAAAATTATGACTAAATTATAGACCTGGAAGGCAAAATAGTGGTTGCTAGGGATTAAGAAGACAAAAATTGACTGGAGAAAAGTACAGGTGGTTATAAAAGAGCAACTACAGTACAATAGCACAAGCAAGAAATTGACAGTGATGTAATTTATTGTGTGTGTACTTAGTTCTATGCAATTTTACCATGTGGTACGTTTGTCTGTCCACCACCATAGTCAAGCTTCAGACCAGTGATGGAATTTACCCCAATAGATATTTTCTGCCAAGGCCAACTCTTAAGCCCAGCCCATATTCAGACCAAGCAAAAGATTCCAGGGAAAAAATTGGTGTCAAACTCAGCTCAGTGAACAGTTCTTCCTTCTCCAAAATTTTGGCTCATCTAGTTATCTTTGTTTCCATAGCTCTGTTATGTCTTTGAAGGTGGGCAGAATTTGAAACCCAAAATATGCCTCTTTGTCATAAGGACTATTTGGGGCTGTTTTTTTCTAAGAGACAGTAGACACAGAGAAGTAGTGAGAACTTTGTAAGGTTAGAGGAAATAGGGAGAAAAAGATATCCTGAAGTAATTTATGGATAATAAGATTCCTGAAACAAACAAACAAAAAGGATTTCTGAGATTTACTTTTAAATATTTCATCAAAGAAAGAAGAAGAAGAGAGGAAGAAAGGGAGAAAGAGAGGATGGAAGGACAGGTGATAGATAAATGCAAAAACAATAGATAGAATAAGTTTAGCAAAAATATTTATAATGCATAATATATACAAGTGTGTTTAATATACTATTTTCTGTAATTCTGTTTGTGTTTAAAAATTTACATTGAAAACATTTTCCATAAAAACTATCAAACATTCCTGAACCATGAATTTACTTGCTATTTTTTGCCTCGAAAATGTTTCCAGAAGGAAAATTGCCCTGCTAAAGCTTGAAATACACCTTAATTAATTTTTTTCAAATGTATGAAATCACTGGATAGGTTTGGGTAGAGTGTCACAATCTTGAGGGGGAAGTTATACACCCAAACTTTAAATGGTTTGCGGTTTCCAGCTATTGACTGCTAAAGATAAATGTGAAAGACCCAGACATGGAAAACAGACCAGATTTACTGAGATTTAACAAAACAACACAATTGTATAGGGGTTAAATGAGGAAAAAGAAAAATGAAAGTGAAAACATGTTTAGGATCCACTCATGTAAGGAAAGTGGCACAGGCTTCAAAGACAGAGTTCTCTTTTCATAATATACTAGAGGCCCGGTGCACAGATTTGTGCACTGGTGGGGTCCCTCGGCCTGGCTGTGGGGATCGGGCAGAAACCGGTTCCGGCAGCTCCTGTGTTGAGTGTCTTCCCCCTGATGGTCAGTGTGCATCATAGCTACTGGTCAGATGGTCAAACGTTTGGCTGGTCGGCTTTTATATGTATAGATGCTTGTCACATTTCCAGAACCTGTACAAATATTGTCAGCCCTTTCTATTTTACAAATGAAAGAAAGGGATTTATTGTTCATCACAATAATCTATATCAAACTAGTAGGAACATTAAGGTGAAGGTGACATGCCAGTCTGGCCTTATTCATATTGGCACCAAGATCAGTCCATTATTTGTAGATCTAATTGAGAAGTGGTAACCATGGCGGGGTTCACAGAGAAGACATTATGTGAGGGTCCTGGGAGTCAGAGCAGAGCCCACAGAAGCTTGGAGCATTGTACCCTGAGCTTTGTTCCTTCGTTATTTCCCACTGAGGAACCACTGTCACCCTTTCATCTGATTTGTGATATTTCCTCCAAAGAAGGGAGCATTGGACTAAAAGCTGTTTGATTCTGGCCAAAAGATTTTTCAAGCCTTAAGAGATTACTTCAAGTCCGTGCTTCTGTTTTCTGGCAGGATTGCTCTTCAGTTATTCCAAATAGATGGATGAGCTTCCCATGAAGTAGTGCAGCCTCTGCAGTCTCCGGAAGGTCCATCACCGTGAGTCACAATGTTTGTAGGTAGCTTAAGGAAGTATGTTTCTCATGTGTACTGAATCTTAGCTTTGGAGTGGTTCAGTTGATTGAAGTGCCCCATCCATCACTGAAGAGTTTACTTTTCTCTCTAAGTTCTTCTTTGCTGCTTCTTCAGCATATGCTTTGTAGGATTTTAGAGTGCTCTGCACTTAAATTATATACCACTTTGGTATTTAAATCAATGAATTTAAATTACTGCATAATGATTGCTTTCAATTTGCCTTTACTTAAGGAAGATGATATAATTAAACATGTTTGTTTGATCAGGTCTTGCAAATGAACTTATACATTTACATTAGGTCTCTGGGAGATGAGTTAATTCTCTTGAGCCTTTTAAACCATTGAAAGAGGTTTTCAGTTCTATGGCAAAAATCAGCCATCTTTTCTGCTTTTCTTTCTCCTTTCTTCAACCTTCTCTCCCTTTTTTGTATCGTTTCCTTACCCTGCTCTCTTTATCCCATTCCTACTTTCCCCTCCCTTTCTTCTATTGCATGCTTATCTAGTAGCCAACACTATGCTAAATACTAGAAATACAATATTGTATAACTTAGAAGCTCATACGACTTGCATCTCCAACCAGGGACCAATTAAAATTGCTCTCACTTCTTCTGCTCAGGGAACTTGCAATATTGGTCAAAGAGGTGTTATGGAGGTTGAAGGGGAAAGTGAGTTAAAAGAAAGGCCAGTATGGTCTAAGCCAGTGGTTCTCAACCTTCTGGCCCTTTAAATACAGTTCCTCATGTTGTGACCCAACCATAAAATTATTTTCGTTGCTACTTACTGTAATGTTGCTACTGTTATGAATCGTAATGTAAATATCTGATATGCAGGATGGTCTTAGGCGATCCCTGTGAAAGGGTCATTCGACCGCCAAAGGGGTCGCGACCCACAGGTTGAGAACCGCTGGTAAGCTATTGAGAAGCTGAGATGAATGAAAATTATAGGCAACTAATCTGTAAGTTTCTTATCTGTTATTTCTTTACTAGAAATTCAATTTTGGACTTTTTACACATTTTCCATGCTTTAGCACTCTCATGTTTCATTGTACCTTCTTGAATATATAGCATAATCTTATAAAAACTGTTTTATGTCCCACTCTACTAATTATATAACCTGTGTAGTATTTCTGTTGATTCTTTTCCTCATTATGGGTTGTAGTTCCATGTTTCTTTGAATGCCTGGTCATTTTTGATTGGATGTCAGACATTAAGATTTCATCCTTCTGATTGCTGGGTAATTTTGTATTCCTTTAATTGCGAGTTTTGAACTGGGATGCAATTAACTTCGTTGGTTACAATTTAATCCTTTTAAGGCTTGATTTTAAGCTTTGTTATGTGGAACCAGGGCACTATTATTCTAGGACTAATTTTGCTTCACTACTGAGACAAAAAAAAAGCTGGTCCTCTCCCACGTGGCCTGTATGTAAGGTTTTCCACTCTATGTGGAGTCCTAACTATTCTCAGCCCTTTGTGACCTCTGAGGATTGTGTCAACCTGTCCTTTCTGATAGTTCTTACCCAGCCTCAGACTTTTCTTTACACAAACCATTACTCAGCGGATGACTCAAGGGGAAAATCTCCAGAGCTCTCTCTCCAAGTAACTCTCTCTTCGTAGCCCTTTGTTCTTCATGTGTCTCTTTCCTCTCCATCTGGCCATCTCCTCTCTGTATTATATCTGCAAATTCTGGACAACTCGTCCTCCTGAATTCTCAACAGTATCTCCTCAACGGAGGGAGTCTGCTGGGCTCTGTTTGGGTTCCCCCTCGCTGTGCTGTGGCCTGGAAACTGTCTTCACAGTATGTTGAGGCAATGGTTGTATTATCTGATTTGTTTCCTTTATCTCAGGGATCACTGCCTTGAACTGAAATTGTTGTGTTATATATATATTGTCCAAATGTTTTAGTTAAGACAGAGAGTATATCCAATTCTTGTTCTTCATATTAGCCATAAGCCTATATATGTTTTCCCATTTCTCACGGAAAGAAGTTATTACTATATCCATTTTTATAAATAAAAGAATTCAAGCTCATCTAAAACCAATAACTTACTCAAAATGGCATATTTGGTACAGTGTCAGGAGGCAAATCCTGAGTATGTGGCTCCAAGAACCGGTTTGCCTATGAACAGTATATTGCTTAAATTGTTAAAGAAAATGAAAAACATTCCATTGAAAAAATCTTACGTCTAACTAGGTTTTGTTTATTTGTTTGCTTCATCGTAGGAATTACTGACTATTTTGGATGGAGAGTATTTTAAGGAGCCTAGGGTTTTGAGAAATTAGTCTTGGATAGTCATTTCTATTGGTTAAGGAAAATCAATATTTTTGAGCTATGGATTGCGCATACATAAAATAGAAATAAATTACCTGCCTTATTTACCTTACAGAATGCCACAGATTTCCTTTTGTGAGGATGTCATGCTTGTTGCAAATAGGTCAGCATGATCATAGCTAGGGGCAAGGAAGGGAGAGCTCCTGGGAGGGGAGGAAGTATATAACTGTGATCACAGGCTATTGCAAAGTACTGTGCTAAGAAAAACAAAGCCAGAAGTAGGACAATCACACCTGAGGGAACTGAGTACTGGTTTTGACTGAGGATAGAGTGTCTTTTCTATGAAGGTGGATCTAATTAACTGCAGGGGTTTTTTTTTGGTTTGTTCTGTCTTGTTTTATTTTGTTTTCTGTTTACTGTCCCTACCCTCTGCCTTCCTTTATTACTGCTATGGAATATCACAGTTGTGATTTTGATTATGGCTAAAGTGGGATGATACGGTGCAAAAAGGTCTACACTTGGAGCCATCAGATCTCAAGCCTGCTCTTCCTTTGCAGGAGTTGACTGCATTGATTAGAGTGACTCATTAAGCACTCTAGTCTTCAGGTTTCCTCAACTGAAAAATGAAACATCTTGTGGAAATACTGTAAACTCTATGAGAAATTAACCACCACACCATCACTCCTCAATATAGGAACACACTGCACTTCTAAAAGCAGGAGCTCTGAGAGGTCCGAGAATAGGAACTGTCTCCTGTAGTCTACATGGAAAAGGTTATGGATATCTACTGCCATGCGTTTGGGATCCCTCTTAAGATTCCTATTTTTGGAAATCACAGAGCCGTCATACTTTTTGTATTGTTTTTTCCTGTATCATTGGTGGTCTGTGCAAGCCGGGCATTGTCTTTCATTTGAGGTCACTGTCCCCACCCAGACAAGAACTAGTTAGGTGCTTAGGAACATTGTTATTGCATTTGCACCCAAGAGTTCTTATTTCTCCAATTCTCCTTCCTGTTAGAATAAACAAACAAGCAAATCAAATCTGAGATTACTATGGAGGGATGGAATGAAGAGGCCAAGGAGTATACTAAACCAACTCTAGCCTTGCCTTAGGCCAGAGGAAAAAATAGAAGCTGTGCTGGCTTTAAACTAGATCACAACTCCTTGATGTCACTTTTCCTTCTTATTCTTTTACTGATTTCCTCGGAACTTCACGTAGTCTCCAGGCCCTCAAGTAATCAAACCCTGTCATCTGACGATCTGGCCCATCCCGTGCAATCACTGTGTCAGTGACTGGCACAAGCTGATGGAAAGAATAAGGTTTGGTTAATCAGAAGACATAGATCTGCACTTTCTCATTGAATAGACCTTAATCTTTGCTATAAACTGAGGAACTTTTGCCTAATATTTAGAAATGCATATCTCCTAAATACATAGTGAGAAATATGTGAGCTCTAACAAAGATAACAGGAAGCAATACCAGAAGATATCTTTTAAAATTGGTTGCCACAGAGATGGTAGTCAGATTGGCAGAGTAGGGCCATAATTGGAAAAACATACTGATGGAGAACAAATGAGTGGCGATATCATGACGCATGTATCCAGTGGTCTCGCCTATTGGCTAAGATTATAATCCCATGAGTTGCATAAACATCAAAGGTACTAGTTTTCATATGATAATTAGATTATATTTAAGATCACCAAATTTTGAAGAATTAACTCATACTTTATTTAGCAAGGTTGACATTTTATATCTAAGGTCCTCTAGTAGCATTTACAGAGGTGATAAATTCACAGTCTTCATCTTCAATAGGCTCAAAATCTGGACAAGAACAACAATCAAGTAACTACAATGAAATGTTCTATCTAATAGAGAGGTAAATGCCTATCCTAATGCCTGGCACATCATAGCTACTTAATAAAGTTTTATTTAAAAATGAATAGATGAATTGATGCAAGTATGTGTGCAGCAAATTGAATAATGCTTATGTGATCAAAGGAAAGTTTAGGAAGTGTTTATTAGAGGAAGTAGGTCTAGAAAAAATGTTAGGAGTTAATTATAGTCAGCACAGAGGGGAATGGCGTTATAGGCACAGGACTTTGTGACCAAAGACTCAGAAGGGTACCTGACAGAATTGTATTGATATTTGGATGCCTAAGCATGCAGAGGGAACATTCTGGTGACTCCCAACCTTTACTAAGATGGGAAGTATTTGTGACCAGTTGCCCATGGAAACTTTCCTAGTTCGCAACATGTTGGGGAGGTGCCTAGATAGCTTTGAAAAGGCTGTTTGTTCATTCACGAAGCCATGCATTCTTGCATTCAAACACCTTTATTGAGTGATAATTTATGAGAAAATCTGTGTTACTAAGTCTTCAAGGGTTTGCAGCTCTTGTTTCCCAGGGACAAGAAGCATCTGCATCACTTAGGAGCTTGTGAGAAATGCAGGTGATCAGGAACAGCGTCCGACAGAGGGAATCGGAACACCGGCTTTAACAAGATTCCCAGACAGTTCATATGATGTATCCGAGGGATACAAAGGAAGCTTGCGTGCAGCTTTCTGAAACTTTCCAGTCCGTTAGGGGAGTTAAAATTCATGTACTATATGTGTCCCGATGGCGCATGTCAATCTGTGTGACACAGTCTGGCACAGGCTTTAAAGTCAGACTGACCCTTATTTAAGAAAAAACAATTAAAATGTTTGTTTTCTGTGTGAATTTGGACAAGCTATTTTTTCTCTCTCTGCCTCAGTATCTTTACTTCTGAGGTTTTAATGATGACTACTTTATTTAGAATTAGGAATGACTCATATAAGTGCTTAGCACATTACCTGGAGCAGAATAAACACTAACTAATAATAGTGATTTTTCTGGAAATTTAAAAGTTCACTGTTTTCAGGTTGATATGCTGTTGTATATTGTTGTAGATACATTTTATGGAAAGGTGACATTTTATCTGTCTCTTTCAATAGAATTTTAATATAGGGTTTTATGCATGCACAAGGAAGAAGATATTTGAACCTCTAGTCATGATTTCAACTATGGGAAGCTTTATTCCTCACACAAATGGATAATACTTGAGAGTCAAGAACTTTGTATGTTCTAACAGAGCATCTATCATGCAATTTAGACCTAATCATCAATTTAGACTATCTGCCTGCAAATTCAATAATATAGCATAAAATAGATAGGTTATTCAAATGCATTATAAATTTTATTACTTGGAAATAAGCAAAGTGCCTGTTATAGTTTATTTAGCTTAAAATTAAAATTAAGTGACTTGACCTTTTTACTGTTGGAAGCACACTAGGCTTTATAAAAATCACAAAATTCCATCACAGTATTCACAGTGAACAGGCAAATACAAATCACGCACCTTAGACTTTGGTGCAATTTGTCAATTTAAGGATTTTTTAAATTAGAATATAAAGTTATTTTACGCATCATTTGGAGAAGTTGTGAGTAAAATCATTTCATCAAAACCCACGTTACCAAGGCCAGCCTGGGGGATCATAACCTTCCCTGCGAGTATGCAATAGCAGGGACTGCCAGCTCTCTCACGCCATAGACCATGAGAGGGAAAGTGTCTAAATTCAGCTGCTGAGACAATGACTCATCCTAGCCACTTAATTATTTTATTATAATTTTTCTAGTTGTTTAAGTTAAAAGTGCTATGGTAATGCTCATTGTAGAATTTTCCAAATTATTAAACATGACAACAAAAACAACAATTGTTGGTATCCAGGGGGAAATGTGAGCATTGTTATTTACTGTTCCAACGTTCCCTTCCACTTCCAAAGACCTGCCCAACTAAAATGAAAGTGTCTTCAGAGGGCAATGGGAAGTGGCAAAGAGAGCAGGCGTGGTCTAGAAAACAGGATTTAGGGCTCCCTTACCAATAATCCAGAGCCTCTAGGCCTTGTGCATTTCTATCTGGCTCAGGCTATGCTTTTAATCAATACACTGGTTTTCTTTGCCTGTTCTCCTTTGGGAGCCTGTAAGAGAGGATGTTAAGGATCTCATCTGCCTTCCACCTGGTTACTCATGAGACTGGAATTTTTGCTACAGGCAAGAGAGAGACATCAGTTAGAGCTGCTGAAATCTTTTAAGTTTGGGATTTGATGAGGCCATAAAGCAGGGCTTGCCACAGTGTGCTCTGTGGGCTACTTGTAGACGTTAGATATTTATCTATATCTGTATAATATAAATATATAATAGATTATAAATATATATGTATATATAAGCAAATATATAAAGTATACATGTAACATATTAGATAATAAAAATAATATAATATATGTATATATACATATATATAATTTATTAGAGGCCTGGTGCACTAAATTCATGCACAGGTAGGGTTCCCTAGGTCTGGCCAGCGATCAGGGCTGATGGGGCCTTCCTTCATTCTGCACAGCCCCCTGGTGGTCAGCACACATCATAGTGAGTAATGGAACTCCTGGTCTCCTGGTCAAACTCCGTGGGGACACTTTGCATATTAGCGTTTTATATATATATATATATATATATATATATATATATATATATATATATATATATAGATATAGATAAGGGTTCTATAAACAATTTGGGTATTTTGGAGTAAAAACATGATGAAGTAATTTGTCCACAATTTCTTTACAAATTTTATTATATGTAAAGTTCATATTTTCATCAAAATATCACCATAAGCTTAAAATGGCAGCTGCTTTTATCAAGAACTACTTGGAGCAGTATCTTGCACATGACTTTCAGTTTACAGGTTGCTCTGTCTCTAAGTATTTCCCCATTTTTTTGAGTGCTATTGTTTTCATTTGCTGGATTAACACTCTCATTGTTTTTGTTACTTTACATCCTAAATTATATAAGAGGTCCAGTATGCTGGAGTTCATGTCCCAGCATCAAGAAGGGTTCAGGAATCTGGAAAAGGGGCTGCGTGTAGATGACATAGAAATCCAGAGACTAATAAAGAATCCGGAGACGAGTTATAATTTTGAAAGGCATTGGGGGTCAGAGGACCTTCAGCCAAAGGAACTGAAGACTACCTCCTTGTCTAGGACCCTTGCTTTTATTAACACAATTTGTCCTAAGGCAAGGTGGAGATAATACACTTCAAAGGGTAAGGTTTCAAGGGGTACAGAAGCATTGTCAGTTTGGGGAATAGCCTATGGCTGTTCAGGTGTTTGGCCAGTAGGAGGCAATAACATGTAGATTAAGATGCCCTTTAACTGTCTGGCAGCCACAATCAGTTTCCTATTCAGGTTTGGGGAAATGCCTTTAGCCATTCCCAACAGGTGACTATATGTGTGACTCGACCCTGTTGAGTCCCCAAGTTTCATCAACCTTTTGATGAAACTCTTGAAATTATCCTAAGTTATATAAGAGGTCCAGTAGCTCAAAAATGAAATGTTAAAGCACAAAACTATTAATAAACATAACTTAAGCTCACAAATTCTATTCTTCCAAAAGAAAAGAGGAAACTGTGTGTGTTCAAAAAAGGGAATCTGCATGCGGGGTAACTGTATACAGATATCTAAAACAAAAGGTGAATGAGAAATATAATCTAGATATCTGAAAAATTAAATTTTTTATTGTAAAGTCAACCACTGTGTCCCCACTATCTTGTCTGTTAGAAATTTGTCCAAAGTGTCTTAAAGCCATAGATTATTTTTATGACATTTCCAAATGGAGCATAGTAACATATTTATTGTGTCAATAGATTTTCCTGAACAAGGACAAAATAATGTTGTCCAGGATGCTTTTGATGAATAAAATCACTAATGATTTATGAAAGCAATATTTGAAGTTGATTTCCTTATAACACAAATTAGTAAATTGCTTACAGCAGCTTATGAAATAACCAAAAAAGTTAGTGTCCTTGCAGAGAAACAAAATAAACTATTGCCAAAATCTTTAATCAAATGACTTTGACCATCAAACCATCAAAGATGGTCAATTTTTTAATGATGCTCATAATGCTAGTGAAGACCGTTTATATAATTTCTACTTCATTGCTCAAATGGCACATTTTAATAGAACAACTGATTTCTTGAAGAATTTTAACCTATTATTTCAAGGTTAATATATGATTTCAATGTGGTCGATGGATAGTGAGAAGACAAAAACTTGATGCAAATGACTCACTAGCTGAGGAAGGTGTTCTTTCTGGACATGATAGTTGTTTCCATTCATCTGTGAATCATGCCTGAGTATTGAGATAGTGTTATGCCCAGATTGCAAGATTCCCAAGAGCCCACCAGGGAGCCAGCCAAGTCCGATGCAAAAGCATAAGAGTCTTTATTTCAAACCCGGGTTTGGCTCCCCTACCCTCCTTACCGACTCAACGGCAAGCCAAGTGGCATAGAGAGAGAACTCTGTGTGGAGACGGGTTTTATAGGGTGGTTGGAGTAAGGGGAGGAGAAAGGACTGTGCTCTGCCGATTGGCCAGGCACAAGTTGGTGTCTTGTTCCTGGGTGTGGCTAGCAGAGGCTTAGACTTCCGGGAAGAAGCTCCTTGCCAAGCACGTGGCTGCCCCAAAATGGAGGACACAGGATAAGATGAAGGGCGTAGTCCTCGCCCTTTCAATAGAATGTGATGAAATCCTTTCTAGAGCTGAAATCAATATATAAATGGATTAGGAATCTATTTATCCCTATCTCCCAAGTAGAACCATTTTAACTTCCCAATTTTTGAGTATAATAGTCTTGTCAATTTAGCTTATGATAAAGCCCAGGAAACAGTTTTATGGAAGAGTCTTTTTTGTTGTGATTTCATGATTGGTCCTAGTGTAGAGAACTATCTAACAGAGCTGTAAAATAGTTAATCTCATTCCAGACCACATATATTCATGAACTCCTGTGATATAATTTAGCAAAAACAAAGAATAATAAAATACACTGATAGAATCATGGCCAAGCTACTTATCATGAAATCAGGTAAAGGAAATTTTTAGAAATAGTGAAAATTATATCCTCTTAGGAATTTTTCCACCCACAGAAACCTAATTCTTCTGAATTCTTGTGGCATTTTTCTTCTATATCAATTATTTTTTATTTTCTGTGCTTGGCTTAGCATTTCTTTATTTGATTTATTTTTCATATCATATGTGACTTTTACTATTTACAGCAAGGCAAAAGACTAGTGCAAGCTACAATCCATGAGCCCGATCTGGCCTACTTTCTATTTTTCAAAATAGTGTTTATTGGAACAAAACTTCACCAAGCTATGTATGTATTGTCTATGCCTGTTTCAGGTTAGCAACTGCAGAGTTGAACAGTTGCAACGGACACCATGTAGCCCAGAAAACCAAAAACATTTCTTTTGATCCTGGCCCTTTACAGACCTTGTACTAAGGTATAAGTTGTTCAAGGCCAGAGATTTAGAATGTCTTTTTTTAAATACTTAATGAATGAGTTGTCTCAGGTTAGTGCCACATGGTATTTTTATAGTAAATTTATTCAATCTCTATAATTACCATAGAATACTTCGACAAGAATGTCTCTCATATTCAAACTATCTTCAGTCAAGTTAAACCCCACTTGAAAAATTGTGAGCAGTTATGCATGAATCAAAGGTGTTATCATATTTTCTGCTAGCTTGGTAATGGTAAAGCTAGTATGTTTTCATGGAAATGAAGCAACAAACTTTGACAATTTCCAATTAGCAACCCCAAACCAATTCTCAAAAATAACACTGCAGTTCATCAAAAGACCCATTTTCTTCCCAGGTAGAGTTGAGTTACTATAAATCATAGTGACACAATGTGCTCACCTATAAGAACTAATATACAGATACACTCCGGAAGCACTTTCCAGTTCAGCCTTATCATATAAAGCACTCTATGGCCACTCAAGCACTTTTATCAGTTATAAGTGAATGATTTTTAAATGCAAACATTTTTTTTGTTAAGAGAGCAGAAGTAAAACCTGCATGTTTTGGAACATTTTAGGATCAGCAGTCAGCTTTGTGGATGATGCAGACTGAGTTCAGGATCATTATATTTTCGGTCACATCCAGAGCCGCCAATCTGTAAGATTAAAGTCAGCTAATTTATAAAGTCTTCCAGCACATCCACACATTAGTTTACTCACAAAGAAGGGGGTTTACTCTTTCATTTGATTATTGGAGCAACATGGTTACTTGATTCATGTGGCCATGAAATGTTTTCTTAGCTTTGCACATATCAAAAGCATATTTCTGATGTCTAAAGAATTCCATTATATGAAAGTGTCTACGTGTGCTTTCTATCAGCATTTATACTAAATGATAAATTAATGAGGAAAAAAAAGAATTTCAGGAGTAAAAAGATTAATAGATATTTAGGTATTAAAAAAATAAGACTACTAACTAATATTTAAGTCACAGTTTGATGGCCAATATTTTAAAGAACACCTGGTCAATTTTTCAAATGAGGAAAGAGAAAAGTAAAGTGATTTTTTTTTCAAAGCCAAATAGCTAGCCATTGGAAAACTACGATGAGATATCTTTGTCCCAATTCCTATTCAGACAACTACTGTCCACTGCTATCTTTACAGGGTATTAATCCCCACCTCCTTCCCACCCCCTGCAAAAAAAAAAGATTTCATCCATTTTATGCCTCATTGAGAATTGAATGAGATTTCCCTGAGCTAACTGGAAAAGACAGACACCATTATTCACACATGGCAGCTACCAAATTGAAGATTAGATGAGAGAAGTATGTACCTCAAGTCATGTTGCAGTTAAGAGTTGAGGGTCTTCTCCATTCTTCTCTCCACGGAACTCACACTGAGTTTGCTAGTTACTGCATGAATGCTTATATCAACAGTTTTCATTTCACAGACAATCAAATGATGTATTTTGTAACTATATGGCCACAGGGTATGATTAATTGCAGTATGCACTAATTTAGATGTTGTAGAAATTGAGATAATTACCTATCACTGAAATTATCTGCACACATCACCAATTACCTTAAACTAATATAGCTGACAGCAGCACTAGCCCACAGAAAAACACAATGAGAGAAAATCCATTTCTCTAGAACACTATTTATTTTTTCTGCTTATCAAGGTGATCACACCACTTAGGTTGTGACATTTTTTACTAGTAGCATTGTACACTTTCTTTATGGCATGCAAAAGCCTTAATATGGTTTTGTAAATGATAATCTGCTTCTTTATTTCTCATTTATCTAGATGGCGACTTTAGTCTTCATAAACTAATTTTGGTTCAGTACTTTGTTGAGGAGCAGGAATTATAAAATATATGGAAATATGTATCCAATAACTTGTAAATAAATGAGTACAATCTAAAGACTAGCATCTAATTCTAATAATGTCTCTTCAAAAACCACCTGGAATTGTGAAAAGTAGCTCCTATGTCATTTCTCTGAATTTCCACCTTTTTCATATTTTTTATGTGTTCTTCCAGATTTGAAAATCTATAGGAAGCATGAGCAAATAGCAGCAACATCTAAATGAGCATAAATTTTAAGATTCTACTACATCAGTGAAAGAAATCAGTTAAATGTATATCTTTAATACTATCTTTTTTTTTGTACCCTGACCAGGGATTGAATCCATAACCTGGATTCAATCAGGATGATGCTCTAACCAACTGAGCTAGTTGGAAAGGGCTTATTTTTTTATTTTTTTAAAAGAAGACCAATTTCTGTGGTCCTTGTACAGACTTTCCTAGAATTTCAGTATTTCAATTCTGGTCATTAGTAAATTATGTTCTAAGTTTAAATCAGTGCTAAAAATGTTTGTTGTCTTTGCGTGTGTGTGTGTGTGTGTGTGTGTGTGTGTGTGTGTGTTTGGGAGGAATGGCTACTACTAACCAAACCAATTTAGCTGCTGTAATGGAATTGGATATTTTTCCTTAGACATACTAGTATTTTGGCAATTACTATCAAATCAGAGAGTGCATAGATTTGTGTTTTTTGTTTTAAAAATATTTAAGGTCATCGTATTCTTTTTATTTTCACAAGATATGAGCAATGAGGCAGAAGAAAGTCAGATTTGAATTTTATTCTACTTGTACAATGGCTATTGTATAATTATGGCTTTATCTCACATGTTTCTATGACAGATGCAGATTATATGACTTTTAATCCAGGAAAAAAATATATTTAGTTTTCTGTCATGGAGAGTGGCTTTTTAAAATTCTAGGTACCAGCCATGCCTACCACCTCTTTCTGAGGAAACCAGCCAAAGAAGTTGTTTCCTGTATAGATTCCTCTCACTTTTATTCTGTGTTATTCTGTCTTGGTAACAATAAATTGGATCTAGAGTTAGCGGCAATTATGGATTAGTTGCTAATAGCAGGATCAACCACCCCAGAGGTGATTTGATATAAGACCTCACTGTACTATATTGGATGGTAAAAAATGGAATCAGGGAACATTAAAGTGAGGTCCACAGAGAAAAGATGAAAAGGGAAAAATATATCATTTTTCTGAAAAGATTTAAAGAAAGCTGGGTCATTAGAGTCGCCTGAAAAACAATAAAAAGTATTTCTTGTCATCCTTAAAATTCTGTCATCCTCCAGTCTAAGTTTCTGGGACCCAAAGCGACTATGGTGTTGTGAATAAAATAAACTACTATAACTTTAAAAATCTGATGAGTTGAACAGAAGTTAACTAATTGATTCTCATTCTTTGTGTCCAGTTGTGTTGTGTTTGATTTTTAAGTAGTCAATAGGGTGAAAGTAATGAACTTTATTCTTTTTGAAAAATTATATTGTAGACTAGTTATCCATCTTTAATTTTTTTCAGAATTTGGCTTAAGAACAATGAAAATATCCTCTAAGAAAACCATAAAGTAACAAAAAAAACACCAAAATATTTTCTAATAAGAAAATAATATAAAATGCAGTGACCAGAATGGATCTTACCACTGGCACAATAACCCCCTTAATGAAATTGCCCCCTATTAATTTATTATTTCTTTCAGCCAGCATGTACCACAAGCAGATTTAAGAAATTTCCCCCAAATAATTTTCATGCTAAAAAAGGAATTATTTAGTTACTCATGAAGGATATTGATCATCTAAGACTTTGAAGAAAACAATAATTACTCTGCCTTTTTTGTCTACTTTCTTTTATTTTTTTTTAAAAAAACAATGTATTGTAATGATCTTAGACTCTAGATTTTGAGAGATAGAATGGATCTTAGATATTATTTGGCTAATAATATGTAGAGTTAGTAATTAAACAATAGTGATCTCTGAAAACATCTTTTTACACTTTTTTTTGCCTCCCGTTGATTAGGATGCATTCCCTTGAGCTCCTAGGCTCTTGGTACCTCCACTTTTCCTGGTGTGATTTGTGGTTGTTGGCTTGCCTCTCTCTTCCCTTATATGTTACATTTCTTGAACATGGTACCATGCCTCACTAACATGTGTATATTCAGTATTTACCAGAAACCTACTGGGTAATCAATACATTTTTGCTGAAAGAATGAAATGGCTTGTTTCAAATATACATGATATATATCTGATTAATATCTAACTATTTTCAGTGAATTGCTTAACTATTTCCACTCAATCAATTGCTTAAACCCAAGTTGAACTAAACCATAAATGAGATTTTCAAATAATCATTAGTCTTTCATAAAGAAGTAAATTACTTTCATTTTGTCTTTTCTATTACCACTCTAATCCCCTTTTAGAAAACCACTCCCAGTTCAGAAATCAAGCAAAATTATAATAACTAAATAATCCCCAGCATTTTTTTCACTCTTAAAAATCCCTACAGAGATATTTGATTTCTAGATCATGAAAAGTATGCTTTCTAAAAATCATGTCATTTTAACCAAATTCATAATAAAAACATATTTGATGCCTCCATTAATTTCATTTTTTAAAAATACAGTAGAATGTGTTCTGTAAGTAGTAAATCATGTATAAAATTAAACACATTTTGAATTTTTTTTCCTGCCAAAAGCTTTATTGTTTCCATTTGGTCCAATAAGTGGGGGAGGGCTTCAGGGTGGTTAAAGGAATGGCGAATAGTTTCGGGGAGAGGCTCAGGCAAAAGCCAGACACCAGGGGAGATGCAGAGGATCCCCTCAAAGGCCTCTGGGCTCCAAAGGCTCCTAGTCATGCTTGAGGGTGAGCCTTTCAAAGAGATACTCACCCAGCCCAGCCTGGGGGCCGGCAGCCTGTGGAGGTGAGTCAGGTGTCGCCCATCTTCCTGATGTTTCACCTCCTCACCCAGGAAGTGGTTCTGCAGGAAGTCAGAGAGCTAAGGGTCTGCGGGGAGAACCAGGGCCTGCAGCTCCACAAGGGCCTGGTTTGGGCTCCTCTCCAAGGCCAGCGTGGCTTTTCTGGTGCCTGAGTTTTGCCCACTCATCTTGGGGAGGCTTCAGCAAGTCTGGAGAGAAGGCGGCAACCAAGCTGGTTTTGCAACTTTAAGAGATGCTCAGAGGCCTAGACCTTCTTCTCGGCCAATTCTCAAAAGAAGTGGCCCCTGCCTTCCATGGCCACATCGTCCTGGTTGAAATAGAAGCCCCGAGAGAGGTAGGTGTGGGAGGCCGGCAGGTGCAGGTTGGCCAGGCGGTTGACCGCAGCCTCTACCGCGCTGGAATCATTCTGACGAATTTGGGAGCTCATGGTTGTTTGACAATAAGGAGTTAAGGTAGAAAAAGAAACCAGTGTGTTGGCTGTTCTCAGAGGTGGTTCCAAAGGTGGTGACTGGATAAGACAGTGGAGGGTGTTTGGAAGCCGGAAGAAGGGGTGTCCCTGGGTTTGTTTTGTCCAAACACTGTTGAAGCAAGAGACAGATCTGGGACTGCTGAGGGCACTCCACATTTTGAATATTTTTATTGCATTATACTGATAGCTTAAAAAACAACTATTTCTAAAATATCATATCTGTTTTTTGCTTTCCTATTTAATGAAATGTTGTCTACCAGTTATAGAAAATGAGTGGAAGTAAAAATAATAGTTCTTCTTCTTTTTTTTTTTACTTCAGTAGAATAGCCACAATGCCTATCCACAACTTTTGCCTCCCTATTTTTATTTATCATACACTGAGCATCTATTGAGGGACATTACTGGATACTCTGCTATTGAGATCTATGTACTTCATGTATAAACCTTTTTAGGATGTTATCAGGATAGAATTGAGAGATGGGATTGCCAGATTTCCCTACCTGGTACAAAAGAATGAGTAGATTATTTCCTTCTTTCTACCTTTTCTTTGATCTTAGGGTTATACTTTTCATCTTTTTTTGTTTCATTAAGAGGACATGTAAACTATTAGGGCAGGGATTTTTGTGTTTTTTGTATGTTCTACAACTACCACACACCAAGTATCTGGAAAAAAACATGCCATGTAATAGATAAAGTAATATGAATCAAAGGAAAGAAAACAAAGAAGTGATTTCATTATTCTTTAAATTAAAAAGGTCACACCTTGTATCATTTCTTCAGCATTTCATTTTTGTGGCTCCATCTTTATTAAACTCTTAAAATGAAGATAAATTACAAAGACAGACTGTCTATGCCTAAGAGCACTTGTTTTCATGACTTGAATAATCCCTTCTGTAAATAGTTTCCACCTCTCCATGCATTCCCCACCTCTCTTCTATCAACATTAGGTCTACATTTTGTTTTGAATCTAATTTTAGGCTCTTAATTTCAGTTGGCCCAAGCTGAAATCTAGGCATTTATTTTTCCCCAAAAACATATCTTTATTTGGGTTCTGAGTTTAACCAATGGTTTAACAGATACCTTTGCTAGTACATTTGGAACTATTTTTGATGCTTCTTTTTATCACTACATCCTATTCTGTTCTGTCTAATATCTTGATTTTCAGCCCACTTATGTTCACCATAGCTGCCTTGTGTTTAATATACTAATAGGAAGATTTGAAGTTTAGAAAAGTATCTTCTTTTTTTACTATCTCTGAGCAATAATGTGCTGTCTTTGAGATGTGTGTGTGTGAGTGTGTGTATGTGTGCACTTGTGTGAAATAATATTCCCAATTGGGTGACCAAGAAAAATATGTGATCCCCCTCACTGCGAAGAAATGCCTAAAGTGGCAATGCCTATAAGAAGCTGTTCTCCCAGCTTTCTCAGATAGTAATCTAGACTGAACAGTTAGGTTTGCAAAATATGTTATAGTGATTACTGCATTTCAAGTGCCTTACCCTGTAGGAAATGGATGGATCATTTGCATGACCAGCACTTAGGGTGGCAGGTAGAAGTTTCTAAAATATGTGGCGAAGGTTTGAAAGAGGCACTCAGAGGAATAAAAACTATGAAGGCACTAGGGATGTCCTCAGGTGTGCCTAAAAAGATCCCCTGCACAATGCTGATTGTGTCTAGGCTATTGGAACTATCATGTGAATCATACAGTTCTAGATTTTAATTTACTTCCTTAATTTACTCCTGGCTCTTGATACTAGTCTTTAAGAATCCAGAACCAATAGGGGGACTGAAGCCGAGAAGTTTCAGTAAGCGCTAAGCATCAAAGTGAAAAGTGACGGAGAGCTGAACTGTCAGCGGGGGTTGTAGAGCAAACACTGAGTAATGACTCAGTAATGCATGTGAGGAAATAGTCATCTTTTCTTAGAAGCACTGGAAAAAGACTATCTTGGCCAGACTTGGGATAGAGGGGTGGGAAGGGAAGCAAGCTGGTGCTTAGTTGCATACCTAGATAATTGAAAGCTCTGCAAGGCAGTAGTATGTAATGCCAAAGATGACACAAATAGGACTTGTATAGAAATGGTCTGGTTGAGGAAAACTTCATGGTGGCTGCGTGATTATATATGTAAACAAATTTAACCACAAGGAATACAATGGAATGATCATCTTCTTTTGGAAAAACCTTATTTATGTAGGCCTCTTGTCCCTTTCAGTAGAGCCAACAAGGATTTATGGATGTGTCTTCTCCACTGACTTCATGTGAGGACAGAACATCAAAATAAATGAGAAAAATTTTAGTTAATATTTTCACATGTTTTATCTGTTATGTAATAAATGGTCAGATGTCAGTTCTGTCAAAGGAAAATGCTATAAATAAAAATAAAAACAGAGGACATATTTTTTTCCTATTCAGCAGCCATTGCCAATTCCTTCTCACAGTAAATCAAGACAGAAACTGAATCTACCCAGAATGCAAAATTTCCTAACACGGCCTACTTTTCCTTCTTTTTTTTCCATTTAGACCAAGAATGGTCATAACGTACATTATTTTTCAAATGATACTCTCGATTTGTGATTATTCTACTACCTGCTTTTGAAATCTAACTCTATAAACTTTATATTAGAATATAAATTGGCCTTTCAAGTGATACTATTTGCTTTGCAGCATTCTTGCCTGAGGCCTTGTCTAAATCTAAAGCCTCTATAGAGACTTCAGAAAGCTGCATTGGAAAATGCCATCTGCTTTAAGATGATATTCAGCTTTTCTTCTTTAATGAAAAGATGTTCTATTTGTATGCAAGTCTAAAGTTTTAAAATTATCATAATTGCACAACATTAAGGTGCATTATGATGTAGTGGCTTTATTAAACAATATTTTTTCTCAGTGCTCAGCATGACATTAATATTTCAAATCTGAAAGTTTACAATATTCCCCCTCAAAGCTAGCAAATATGAAAAGGAGACCATCTAATTTAATAGTTAGCAATTATTGTTGATGAAGAAATGTGTTTATCAGGAAAAAAAGAACCCCAATGACATGCCGTTGGAAAAAGAAATGAAATCAAAGAAAGTAAAATAGGCATTCTTGCCTTCAACTTTTTCTTTCCCATACTGAAGTTGCAAAGTCATAAGCCAGACATATGTTAAGGAGAGTATCAGGCAAATGCAGTCCCATTCTAAAAGTGAACCTCGATTGCTTGAAATTGTCTTTTTGAAAGGAACAAACTAAGAGCGAATCTATTTAGGCTGTTGTGAATGAATACAAACATTAAATGTTGTATCATAGCTCATGGAAATAGAAATAAAATGAATCCTTAAATCAAATTTACAAGCTAAAGAGTATATTCTGTGTCAGTAATTCCCAATGATGTGCTGTCTTGGATTTTGAAAGGTCATAATAGGATTTTTGTCATACTGTGAAATGATGCACTATTCAAAATATAAAATAGTATTGCAAAAGACATAATCCAACTTCCACTTATGATCTATGACTGTCAATTTCATTATAACAACAAAAGATTGATATTTAATATGCATTTTCATGAAATTGTATCTAGACTGAACGTGGAGTTAGAGAATTTTCGACCTTGCATTGTATTGCTAGACTATCTTCAGGTGATAAATGAAAGTCATTCACAGTGTAATAAGGCATCTGGAAAACGTATTAGCTCAAATCCTCAGGAAGGTAAGAAATGTTTTCTCACTGAATCAAAAAATATATATGAAATGGAGATAGACATGATTTGGGGCTCACAAGGAATGAAACAAGCCACTGAGCAGGACCCATGCAGAATGTTGTGTAAGTTGTCAGAATGACAATGGACACTTGATAAAGGGAATAATGAAGAGTTTAAAGTACCTAAAAAAATCAGCTGGGAGAAATGTTTGTATGCTTCTTATTGAATTTAAGAACTGATTTTTTAAAATAGATTTTTTTCTTTATTGATTAAGGTATTACATGTGTGTCCTTATTCCCCCATTGCCCTCCCCCCACTTCCTCACTTATGCCCTCACCCCTCTATCATCTGTGTCCATTGGTTAGGCTTATATGCATACATGCAAGTCCTTTGGTTGATTCTCCCCCTTACCCCCACCCTCCCCTACCTTCCCTCTGAGGTTTGATGGTCTGATCGATGCCTCTCTGTCTTTGGATCTGTTTTTGTTCATCAGTTTATGTTGTTCATTATATTCCATAAAGAACTAATTTTGATGCAGCCTAAAAAAATCAGGCACAGGGTTTCTTTAGTCTACTCACGTGAGTGAAATCATTAGAATTAAGATAAAGGTGCCACCCAACACTCTTAGTCTTGCCACAGGGCTTCATTTTCCCTATTAATCTAGCATCTAGGCAGAAAGAACTATTTAAACATTGTTAGCTCCTAGACTTAAGAGGAAAACTGTTGCCATTTCAAGATAATGCCAATGGTCTATTTAGATACCAGGAATCATACTTTTCAGGTCACACCTGTATTCCCAGAATAAAACACCCCTCATTCTCAAACATGTTTCCGTTTGGAATATAACATCACTATATATTAAGGAACCCTGAGACTGACACTTCCAAATACAGACCACACAGGTTATTCTTGGTCTAAGAATACCTTGATCACATTGCCCATACGGGATGCATAATAAACATTTGTTTTAAAATGTAGATTCAATTAAGAATGTTTAAGTTACTGTAATGTACAAAGACTCCAGATCTTTTCAACAGAACTTTCTTTTTTTTTGGTATGTCAAGTCCATTATATATATATATATAATTATAATGTTTATTTGATTTTGGTCATCACAGATTTAGGTCTAATTTTCTAAAATATATGAAGAGCAAATACAATTCATAAATCATATATTATTTGGATTACTATATAAAAACTAGAGGCCTGGTGCACGGATTCATGCACCGGTGATTGTGGTGTCCCTCGACATGCACCCTCGTAATCCGGGACCCCTCAAGGGATGTCAGCCTGCCAGTTTCAGCCCAATACCCACAGGCCAGGCCAAGGAACCCCACCAGTGCAGGAATCCATGCACCAGGCCTCTAGTATGCATATAAGATCTTAGGTTAATCTCTTCCTGCCCTCCCCCCTCCCCTCTTCTCTCTGAGATTCATCAGTCTGTTTCATGTTTCGATGCCAGTGCATTGAGCATCTGCCCCCTGGTGGTCAGTGCGCATCATAGCTACTGGTCAAACGGTCACGTAGGCTTTTATATATATAGATATCATATATGTGTGTGTGTGTGTGTGTGTGTGTGTGTGTGTGTGTGTATAATCATGTATATATGATTTGATTAGCTTATGTATTGGTGAAAAAATAATTTGAACAAATTTTGGGAGCCAGTAGTCTCCAATTGTTTATATAAGCCCCCTGCCCCTCTGCATATCAGTGTAGACATTTATATTATTTATCTGGTCCTTGTAAATATTCGTTTGTGACAATGACAAATTCTTAACATTTAAATTAATAATAATGATTCAATATAATAAAAGTGAAAAAGCCTAGAATCTAGATTCTAGATAAGTCTTTACTACTAATTTGTTTGTTTCATGGGGATGATGTGACTGAATACCACCAACTGGGGGCTTAAACCACAAATGTTTATTTTTCTCAGTTCTGGAGGCTGGGAAGTTCAAGATCATGGTGCTGGCCAATTAGATTCCTGGTGATATTGTCTACCTGGTTTGCTGGTGACCTCCTGGTCACCATGTCCTCACATGGTAGAAGGGGATAAGGGTCTCCCTGGCATCTCTTTTATAAGGAACAAATCCTATTAATGAGGATTCCTGATTCATAATTTAAGCACTTTACAATAATAGCAACCTACTAATACTTTGGGGGGTTACAATTTTAACATGTGAATTTGGAGTGACACAAACATACAGACCATAACAGGTGCTAATCCCATTCATGAGGCTCCAGCTTCATGACCTAATTACCCCCAGAAAGCCCCACCTCCAAACAACATCACATTGGGAATTAAAGTTTCGACATATGAATTAAGGGGGGACATACACATTTGATCCATAGCAATGGATATAGCATCTCTTGTATGACACTTTCAGCTGCTTCTTCTCTAGAACAACAATAATAGCACCTACCTTTTCCAACATTTCCAAATTATTGGCCATGTAACAATAAAACCCTGTACAAATCATAAAAAGCATCCTATTCTAACACAACTCTACAAAAATTTCTATGTAATAAAATGTGAATATGATGAAATTTTCATATTTCTACGTAACTACTCAGTTGATATTTGGTGACTAAGACAAGGATATGGAAAAATAGAAAGTGAAGCCCAGCCAGTGCAGTTCAGTGGTTGAGTGTTGGCCTATGAACCAAGAGGTCACGGTTCTATTCTCAGTCAGGGCACATGCCTGGGTTGCAGGCTCAATCCCCAGTAGGGGGCAAGCACGAGGCAGCTGATCCATGTTTCTCTCTCATCGATGTTTCTATCTCTCTATCCCTCTCCCTTCCTCTCTCTAAAAATATCAATTAAGAAAAAAAATAGAAAGTGAATCCACTACTTTATTTTCCTTTTAAGGGCACTCATTTTGTTGATATTAGGGCTTTGCTTGCTCACTCCATTTTCTAGTCAGACTGTTTTCACATTGAATGAATTAATGATGAGCTGGTGCCTGTGTCCTGCACCTGCCTTATTGCTGCATAAGTCTTTCCAAGGACATGTGCCAGTGCCCTTTAGAATGAGAGGTGTCACCCTCTCCCTCTTCTATGCTTTCTATCAGGCCCAGTGCTGATGCAGCATCAGGCATCTGACCCTTGCACCCTGCTTACTGTGTGCAGTGCCTTAAAGTTAGCTCTTTAACCAGCATATTTTCTCATTTGTTCTTTGTTCATTTCTGCCCATGTAGACGTAGGTAGAAAAACTTGCACAAGCAGCATGAAAAGGGTAAAAGATATTCAAAGATTTTAAAGAACACCTCAACCACCCTTTTCTCCCTTTTGTTGCATTTCACCCAGCAGTTGAACCGACATGTTCTTTCTACCACTGAGCCTCAGAAATCCCACAGTTCTCCCTGGGCCATCTGAGAAATGCGTCCGGGGAAGTTCCTCAGTCTAGCTACACTGTTCACGTTATGATCACTGATGCAGATCCCGGCCTTTCATCTCTATAAATAAAACTGGCCAACTCTTTGTAACTTAAGCTCTTTTGGTTGACTGGGTGCTATAGTAATATTTCCCAAAGATGTTCATAGGGGAATTGAACGGGCTCAGAGTAGGAAAAGGCAAATAAAATCAGTGAAGAGTGACAGACAAGTAATCCTGAGTCTGATTGCTTGCCCATATTTAGATGTTGGAATGCAAAATTCTCAATTCTACCTCAATGCAGTTACCTCCTTGAGACCCATAAATTCAGAGGCAGTTGATGAAGCTGAATCTAAGAGTCATGGTGTGGCTGAAAATAAAAAGGCCAAGATTGTTTGTAGTTGTTTGAAACTTTAATATATTGGAATTCAAATTTAATTGTAATTTTTAAAGAAAATTAAGTGTTAAGCTAAATATCTAAAGTCATTAATGCTGGGTAATAAAAAGTAATAAATACTTAATTAAAAGGATATCTTAAAAGCCACCACATTTTGGTTGTATATTCTCAGAATTAGTAGGAAACTTGAAATTTAGACTAACTTGTCATCCAATTCAACTGCTTTTGCAAAAAAAGATTCTACATAAATGTGTCTTAGAAATCTTTAAGATAGGATTAATGATTTCATTTAGCTATTCTTACAAACTAGTATGGCAAACATTCTTTATTCATCACTCAGAATTAGCCAATATTTTTTTAAATACATATTTTTATTGATTTCAAAGAGGAAGGGAGAGGGGAGAGAGAGAGAGAGAGAAAAACATCAATGATGAGAGAGTATCATTCATCAGCTGCCTCCTGCACATCTCCTACTGGGGACTGAGCCTGCAACCTGGGATGTGCCCTTGACTGGAATCAAAACCGGGACCCTCAGTTCTAGCCACTGAGCCAAACCAGATAGGGCTGAATTAGCCAATCTTAACAAATTTGTATTTGCTTCAAATTAATTTTAACATAAAATGGCAATAGAAATGGTGAAATTTTATTTATTTATTTATAAGAAGAAAAATATTATAAATTTGATGTGTATTATTTTAGTTCATGTTTATGCATTTTAACACATGCATAACAATCCATACAACAGACTTTCACTTTGTTTTTTAATGTGAATTTTCTTACACTGTAGTTATATTTCTGCAACTATGGTTTGTTCTTGTTTTGGTAATGATCAATGCTGACACATATTGATCAAGTCCATGTATTCATTTTAACGTACACTGTAGTAGTTCACTGCATGATTATAGCGTGTCTTAGCTATCCATTTCACAGTCAGTGTGCACTTAGGTGCTTTCCATTATGTTTCAAGCTAACAATGGTGCTATGAACATTGGTGTTCAAGCCTCCTAGATGTAAAATTGCTGGGCATGAAATTTACTAGAGACATTTTAAGGGATGTTGACAATTTCCAATTTCTCTAGCAAACTAAATTTCCCCCAGCAGTCTACGCGAGCTTCTCACATTGTCACCAGTGATAGGCAATTTGTAAACTTTTCAAACACATGGATGTGGAAAAATATCTCTCCATGGTTTGCCTGATTAATGGTGAAGTTAGCATCTTTCTGTGTTTATTTTCCAAATGACTTTCTTCTTATGTGAAATGCTATTTCATGTACATAGCTCATATTGAGCTGTATGATATTTTCTTATTGATTCAAGGAAGTACTGTCAACATTTGGAGATTTACCCTTTCTCACTGATAAGCAGTATCAATGACATCTTGCCATCTGTCACTTGTTTGGAATTTGACTATAAAAATTTTAGTATTAATTACTTTTATGTAGTGAAATGTATTATTCTATCCTTTCTGTGTAGTGCTTTCCTTTCATGTTGTGTTTTAATACATTGTTTTCCTCTAAAATGATAAAGATATCCATATGTATTTTATTTGTTTTACACTTTTATTCTGCTATTTTAATCTATATTATTTTAAAATAAGAATTTTTATCCCTTTTTAATATGAACAAAAATTATTTCCCTGAATAATTATATATATGATTATCTTTCAAATATAGAATTATCACATTGCCTTGAGTCTTCTTTCTTCTATGCCTAACATTTCCAGTTTCTTTAACTGCTCCTTCTTACAATTTTTAGTTCCTTTAATAATCTATGGCTCTCTTTAGAGTACATCCCAGCTTTGATATCTGTTCATGAATATGCGAAATGGGTCTTTACAGAATAAGTGAGGTTATGATTGATTTATCAAATGTAGAGCAGAGTTACTTCTCCTTTGTTTCAGATGTTGTATTGCTCTTAATGCGGCCAAAATTTCAATACGTGTTACTAGACATGTTACACACTTGAGTCCTTCTAAGCTCCTGACAATTAAAACTCTCTTTTCTTCTTTTAACCTTCTCGTTCCAGTTCATATGAAGTTTGCAGAGATTCTGTGTATTTATATTTAGATAATTAACATTGAATATATTTTCTTTTCTTTTAATATTTTAAATTCTCACCCAAGGATGTATTTTCAGTTGATTTTTAGAGAGAGGGAAAGAGAGAGAGAGAGAGAAACATTGATCGGTTTGATCGGTTGCCTCCCAGACAGACACTCACCAGGAATAGAACTGCAACCTTTTTAGGGTCTGAGATTACAATCCAAATGACTGAGCCACCTGCCAGGGTGAATGCATTTTGTTTTAAATCTTGAAACACATAGTATCAATCTGATAGGATTGGCTAAATTCTGATTTTCTCTACTAATGTTTGTCCCATTTTACAAGTTGTGTGTGTGTGTGTGTGTGTGTGTGAGAGAGAGAGAGAGAGAGAGAGAGAGAGAGAGAGAGAGAGAGTTATTTTTTTCATTTAGAATTTTAGTCCACTGTCTAAGAAATTATATAATTATAATTATATGAATTGGGGACAATTTTTCATGTTCCAGAGTATCTGTAAAATGAGGATGGTAAAATCTTACTCTCACTGTGTATTAAATTAGATAAATGAGGACTTGTTCAGTGTTAGTTTCTTTCATCTTAAACTACAAGACACATAAGAGTGTGTGTGTGTGTGTGTGTGTGTGTGTGTGTGTATCTTACTTGTTTTCAGTTGGGAGACACATGATATTGGATTTTAGTCCCTTCACCTCTGCCTGTGCTCCTGCTGTCCTCGGAACTATCTGATAATATTCTAGGTGTTCACTGGACTTTGCTTTGCTGCAGGGATTGTCCTCCCTCCCTCCCACGAGAAGTGACCTGCCATTGGTCTGATTCCTTCATATGCCTTCTACATTCCTGCCTACATCATCTGTTAAACTAGATCAAAACATAGCAAATAAGTAATTGTTATTATTAAATATATTTCACCCAAAGGTAATAATTATATAATTGTTTTGCCTTATCACATTCTGAAATAAGAGAAACATAAAAGGTGAAAAAAAATTTAGTATTTGAGAAGACATGCATATATGTTTATGTTTATGAGTATCTACACACACTATACATGAATATATATACATATATATGAATATATATTAGAGGCTTGGTGCACAAATTTGTGCATGGGTGGGGTCCCTCAGGGTAGCCTGCAGCGATCGGGTGGAAACCTGCAGTCCAAAGCCACCTGCTGCTCCTGCCTGCGGCTCCCACTCATCCTGGCCCCGCTGTGCCTGCCGCAAGCTCCGGCCCAGTCAGTCCTGATGAGAAGAGGCTCACGCCGCCTTAGCAGCACTTTGCCGGCCATGGGCCCTGCATCTGTCACCCTTCTGAGGGGCGGAGAGGGCCAGCATGCGATTGATCGACCCCTCTAGGCGGGTAGTGAGAAGCCCTTGCCAGCCCAGAATCCAGATCAGTCCTGCTGAAGTTTGTGGGTTGTCAGGAGCCACCTGGCGGCCGCTTTTATATCATTCCTTCCTTGTGGAGCATCTAGGGAGGGGAAGCAGCTGTGGTGCCCCAGGCTGACTTCCAGGAGGCTGGTGGCACTGTCTAGAAGATCATGCCTGAGGCGCTGGTCCGTTGGTGCCTGGCATGTTCTCTGGAGATTGGAACTGCAGCCCTGCAGGACTACTGAGGGAGTGGCTGCAGCTCCACTGATGGACTGCCTGGATGGGTTGGTCAGCTGAGCAGCAGTCCCTCTGTGGGGGTGCACTGACCACCAGGGGGCTGCTCCTGTGTTGAGTGTCTGCCCCCTGGTGGTCAGAGCATGTCATAGCGACCTGTCGACCAGTCATTGGGTTGTTTGGTC
>NW_005871054.1:20443507-20535217 GCF_000147115.1 Myotis lucifugus
TATATATATATATATATATTAGTATACTATATATATATATATATATAGATAGATAGATAGATAGATAGATATACTAATATATATATATTATATCTATCTATCTATCTATCTATCTATCTATCTATCTATAGTATACACACACACACACACACACACACACACACATCCCAGTAAAATAAGTAGAAATAAATTTTCTAAGCCTGGTTGGGATTTTTGAAATAATATTCAATAAAAACAGAGTCATACATTATCTGTTTTGTTTCAGTCTGTGCACTAGGATGAGTTATGCATCCATGCTAAACCCATCCCCACCCACCCACCCCCAGAAGAACAAGAAAATTTAAAGACCCCAATGAGTGCTTAGAAATCTGTGCCATTTAACTAGCCCCAGTGGTCTCTCTATTGTCCCTGGTAAATCTTGGCATCTTTAGTCCTAATTGGTATCTCACCCTCAGGGATTTTTATTGAATTTTCTACTCTGCTGACATATTTGAGCAGTGTTGGGACCACTATTTGAAAGGGAGCTTTAATCTCATGAAGGTGATGAAATGCTGTCATCCGCAGACAAAGTGTCTGTCACAAAGGGTTCAGAACCAAACAACAAAGCTGTCAGGTGCCAGTTAAGGGCCACCTCCTGAGTTTCCTTTTGTATTTCTCAGGTGTTGTCATCTTGTCTGCATGCAATGGAGTGGGCGTTTGTTTGCTTTTTTGTAAAAATTTGTACAAAAATTTTTATTATAAATATTATGAGTATAAAAACAAATACATTTACACATTCTCCTTAATAGATACTGTAAAATATAACATATCCCTAGATCAGTGGTTGGCAAACTGCGGCTCGCGAGCCACATGCGGCTCTTTGGCCCCTTGAGTGTGGCCACGAAGTTTCAATCGCACTGTACTTGCGCGCCCGCACGTGGTATTTTGTGAAAGAGCCACACTCAAGGGGCCGCAGTTTGCCGACCACTGCCCTAATATAGTTTATTAGATATTTGATTATTCTCAGACTTTTACTCTTTTAGGGGATACACAATCCTGAATTTTCATTCTCTTGAAATTGGACAAGTGATTATCAAATGACTGATTTCACTTAAAGATCAGTGGCCTTATGGATTGTGCCTGGCATTTGCATTTTAGTGTTATATTTGTGTTGATTGGTTAATTTATGGCTATGGTTCTTATTAAAGTCAGTTCAGATACCAACCCTGTTTTGGTAAAATTGAGCTACGGCTATGTCTCTGCAGATGTGTGGCTTTTACAGTAACCATTGATGATAAATGCCACTCTAGTTTACTCTGCTTTCCAAGGCCTCTTTTCCTCTTTTTACATATTTTATACCTCAACAATGTGCTAACAGATCCTTATGAAATCAGTAAAATCGACAGGCAATTTTAGATTATATATTGCCAGAAAACCACCAATGCCAGCATAGTGATGTGGTCATTTATTCATTTACTCATTCAGTACATACTTATTGATAATTAGTTGATCCAAGAATATTGATATGTATCGAGAATGGTACAAAAATGTGTGGAATATAAACCTTAAAAACAGGGAAAAGACTTATTGGAACACACACACAAATACATGCATATACACATAGAACTACCATGGCTTTCTTGTAAGCACACTATTACAGCATGAACTTTGTGCCAAAGTTTTATTTGAGAATGGAAAACAACTTGCATGCTGAGGGGATCATGAAAATCCGATGGTAATAATAACATTGAAATGATGAGATAGGGTCTGAGTGGTAGAAACAGGGTTTGAAAAAGGATATTTCTATGACGTGATCCAAGACCCAATACTCAAAAAGTTCAAGACATTTTCAGGGATTTCTAACCAGTTCAATTTTGAAATTAGAGTTTGATTGACTTGACGAAGGGAAAAATATAGGTTGAGTACATGTAGAGGAGCTTTGAGTACTGGATTTTAAAATCCTGACTTTATTTGAAAGACTGCAGGGAACTCAGAAATGTTTTGGAGTACAGAAGACCTAATTCTTAAAAGATAACTTGGTTGCTTTGTGTGAATTGATTGTGGGAGGGACAATGAAGCTGAGGAGTGAGATCAAGTAGACAGCTGCTGAAATAAGCTCTATGAGAGGTTGAAAGCCAAGTTGTTTACCAGGAGTGAGCAGTTTATAAATAGGAGGCATACACAGGTTAAAACGGAATAATAACGTGTAAGGTAGAATTATATGTTACCCAAGGCTTCAGGTCTTGATTTCTGTGAGCCAGACTACATGAATTTAAGTTCACTGTTTGAGAGCTGGTCCGTCCTTGGGCAAGTTATATCTCTTTTTGTTGAAGTTTGTTCTTCTGTAAAATGAGAATGAAAATAATAGTAGCTATATTATAGGTTGTTGTGAGGATAAAATTAGTTCGTACACATAAAACTCGTAGAGTGGTTCCTGGTCCATAAGACGACACATAATGGGCAAATTGTGATCTCTGTTTTGTTAGTCTTCAACATTACCAATGGACAAAGCCAAAAAGAGGAAGCAGCTTCTTGTGTGTTACGGTATAATCTGCAAGGCGGTTTGTGTAATACCACCCAAAGCCTGTCCCATAGGAGAAGACGGCGGCCAGAATGCTTGTGGGTATTTTTACACTGGTATTCCAATATCTAGCCATTGCCATAATTATATGAGCCATATACCTCAATTCTTTGAAGTATATTTGCTATCATCATTTTATAGATTAACAAATAGGCTCAACAAGACTGTCTGACTTATCTGAGATCATATGAGTTCACACAAACACTCCATCCATGCTTTTGTTCCGGCCCTCCGGTCCAGTTTAAGAACCCATTGTGGCCCTCGAGTCAAAAAGTTTGCCCACCCCTGATCTAGCCATTGCCATAATTATATGAGCCGTATACCTCAATTCTTTGAAGTATATTTGCTATCATCATTTTATAGATTAACAAATAGGCTCAACAAGACTGTCTGACTTATCTGAGATCATATGAAGTGAGGAATAGCTATAGACCTGAACCCTTTCTAAGTCAGAGGCCCACAGGTATGTTCCCTGATTTTAAGCCCTCATTTCAGAGCTAGACAATTGTTGAGCCATTAGTATAAATCTGCTTTATGCCTGTGATAAGAAGATCTAGGGTCAAGTCCAAGCTCTATTATCATTAAAATCCTATCAGATACATCATAATTGGTTAGTAATAGAATTGGGACTAGAGGTCAAAGTCTCCTTACTCTGGGGTAATTTTTAATGTGTTATTTCCCCCTGTATATAAATTTAAAAAGCTACAAACATACAAGTAACATATGCACACACCAGAGTATATCTGTATTACCCACATAAGTGCAAATAAAGACCTAGTTTAGCTCATTTGCTTTCTCTTGCTTCCTTTGCTTTAAGAACTAACCTCTCCACAACCTGCATGCACACATTCAAACTCATTACGTTTCTCGAGAGTTTGCTTTTCAAGGAGAGGTGGTAAAGAGGTGGCCCAGAATATTTACAGGCCCAGTAAAAATCTGGATAAGGACATGTGTGGTGATGACCTAGAAGCCAGAATAAAGACCAACAGATTTGTTCCTGATAAGGAGTTTTCTGGTTCAAACCCTAGGCAAAGAGGTTGAGAAGGGCCAGATCAGTTTGAGGAAGATCCTTTTGGTTTGGGCAAGTTTTTGGAAGAAGCCAAACAGTATGGTGGCTCTAAAAGACCCTCAGATAGCAGCTAACCCAAGGAACATGAGCATGAAGGCAAGAAGAGGAGGAAGGAATAGATATACCTCTTCACAGTGAATGGACTATTACCCATAACCCTAATGGTGCAAGTCATATGGGCAGACTTTATAATGGCCCAGATAAAAACCAAATCTGGGTGTCAGATCCCAGCACTACTTTTTATTACAGCAGAAAGGGGGAATGGAAAATTCTACTTTGAATTATTTAGTGTTTTTTTTTTAAAGAGTGAGTTGTGTTTGTGTTCTCCCACCGTTTGGCATTTATAGAACACACTGCCCCATAAATGAAATTAAGACCACTTCCTTTTATGTGACATTAGTACTTTTGGTTAATATTTTGTGTAAGAATGACTATTTATGAGTAAAGTTAACCCAACTACAGTGAGTAGAAGGATGTTCACCTATTGGAACTGTCTTGCCAAATGATGCATGCCCCTATTGTGCTTTTTTAAAATTTGGAGTGGGGAAAAGTAAGTGCTTCTTTGGTGCATCTATTTGTTTCAAATAAAAACATTTAGGCAAAAAAAAAATCAATTCAAGGTGAGCAGTTAAGGCAAAATTTTCCAAGGTAGAGCATTTATCTCATAAAAAAAAATCTAAATCACAGCATGATTTTTGAGAAAGAAAAAAATGATGAGCATTGTGCTTCATATGGTCCTATGGTCCAGCAAGAGGCCAAACATATATTCCGGGTCTCCACTGCTATTCAGTCATGTAAATGGCCTTTAGCAATTGGAAGGAGTAAAGCATTCAGCCATGTCAGATTCCAGGGGCCTGTGCAGACACACTCTTGGAGCCCAGCAGCCTTTCCACCAATCTTTTACCACCTAGCCTTGCCTGTGTTCAAAGAGGTAATTAGTGCGATTAGACATGGTCTCAGCCAAGAGCAATGTGTTCATCTGTTGCTTTAACTTCCTTTGGGGCCTTTGCTGACTGAATGACAAAGTTCTATTTTTATTATTTTTGGCATATTAGGTTTGGAATTCTGTTTCTCTAGGGAAATTTGCATGAGCATTTTAAGTTTAATTGTTTATGTATTGAAGCTTCCTGATGAGGTAGAGGCAGCGCCATTGAAAATCTTTTGTTGTTGATTTGGTTTAAGAAGCTGAGCACTTAACCCATCTTTTTTCCCCCCACCACCATTCCTCCCTTTCTCCTTCTTCTTTCCCTCCGTTAGCTTCTTCTTATTTTTCTTCACCCCCTTCTTCGTATTTCTCTTTCAATCTCTGTCTCCCATCTCAGAAATTTCAGAATGTTCCTTAGCAATGCATATAGGTGGTGACTATTCCAATTACCCAGAATCAAAGGTCTGAAGTGGCCCTAACCGCTTTGGCTCAGTGGATAGAGTGTCTGCCTGCGGACTGAAGGGTCCCAGGTTCGATTCTGGTCAAGGGCATGTACCTTGGTTGCGGGCACATCCCCAGTAGGGGGTGTGCAGGAGGCAGCTGATTGATGTTTCTCTCTCATCGATGTTTCTAACTCTCTATCCCTCTCCCTTCCTCTCTGTAAAAAATCAATAAAATATATTTTTTTTAAAAAAAGGTCTGAAATACATTATAGAAAATATATTTTACTTGATTTGAAAGAAACTTTTGCAAACTGTCCCAATAGCCTTTATTAATGTAAAGTTTATGTTATTAATCTAATTTTCAGAAAATAACTGAACTCTTAAACTTCACACTCACAGCAAACACATATGTAATGCACATAATTCCCCTATAAATATGTTTATGCTGTTTAGCCTTTTCTTCTGATAATTTCTTATCAGTTTTATCTACAGCACTTTGAAGTGCCTGCCAATGAGATACAACATTGTATACATTTAAAAACCAATGTAATACTAAGTTCAAAAGTGGTCCCTAAAATTAAATGCCATATCAACCCACAAATATGAATTTTAAATGTGAGTATCACATATTTGCTTACATATGTGTATATACATACTTACATATATTATGTAGTACATACTAAAAATTGATCAACTGTCCATAAAAATAAAAAGTCTAGAATAAAGGGTCATAAAATCTGATAAATACTCCTATGAGATTTTTTTGGAACAAACTAATATACAATCTATAAAAACATAAACATTTATAAATAGACTGAAGGCTAATTATTCTCATAAATCAGACAAGACATTTTAAATAATGTACTTAATCATTATCAAGGTCAATGTTATGCTAATTATTAGAAAATATTTTACAGTAATTGCTTCATCGTGCATCAGCTACCATCAACCTTGGGTCAGAAGACCATAGAGATATGTAGGATACTATTGGCTGATAATTTGCAGATTTACAGATAATCAAGTAAAAGTTACTTTAATTACAAACTGGATACACAATCAGCTCATGATTCCTCTGTATCAGAGTTTTTCCATCTGTTCTCCATGTGAACATGGAACAGTCCAGCCTGAAAAAAATCAGTGGCAGCCCTTTCCAGTTTACAGCAAAGCACGTTGGATTTAACCTGTTGATACATCGCAATTTCACATAGGATTAAAAGCCGGGGAAAGATCAAGGGGGAAAAAAAGGAGACATATGTACTATTCTTTGTAATACTTTAAGCAATAAAACAAAATAAAAAAAGATATCACTGAAATGGTGTTGTAAACCAGTGATCCCAATACTATGTTGACTTTTCCTTAAATACTTGTAAATGCTGTGCATTTATGAGTAAAGTCTGAGTTCCTTATCGAAGTTTAAGGAGCCAAGTTTTTTCTCCTGTGCCTGCTTTCTCAGCTCCCAGCAGATGGAACCTGTGTTTCTCCAGGGTTCTCTCTGGATTCCATTTTTTAAATACATTGCTTTCTATCCTTGGACTGGTTCTGTCTCTGACTTTTCCCATGGCTATCTCCTTCTCCTCCAGTTTTTATTTTTAATAATAAACACAGAAGATGCGATAGGCCCTCTTCACAAATGTTTAAGTGTACAGGACCTGGTTGTTCACTACAAGCATAATGTTGGGTAGCAGATCTCTAGGACTTTTTATCTTTCATAACTGGAATGTATATTAAATAGCAACACCCCTCTTCTCCTCCCTCTAGCTCCTGGCTACTACCATTCTAGCCTCTGCTTTTAAGAGTCTGACTACTTTAGATACCTCATGTAAGTGGAATCATGCATTATTTGTTCTCGAATGGCTGGCTTACTTCAATTATTAGCTAGTCATCAGGTTCATCCATGTTGTAGCATCTGACAGAATTTTCTTCATTCTATGCCTGAATAACATTCCTCTGATTTTTCTTAAGTCATGATTAACAAGACACATTTGACTTGTTATAGCTCTAAGTGTTTAAGTATTTATTCAACTTTATTGTGTTGGCCTATTTACCTATCTTTCTCCCTTTCTAATTTGCTTATTCAGTTTTGTCTGTTGCTCCTAATATAGTGCCTAATACACATTAGACAGTCAATGAATGGTGTTACATTAATGAGAACCTTGGGAATATTTTTGGAAGAAATGTGAGAATGGGCCAACTTTCTTAAGTCCCTGACGATCAAGTACTTAATGAATACCTACTGTAAGTATCTTCAGGATTTGCTAAAAGATAATTCATTGAACAGTTAATAATTGCAAACAGTTATCTGAAGCAGAAACAGATGTGAAATACAAAGTGAGGTGATGCTAAGGTTAAAATCTATTATGCAGCAGGTCTCAGATTGGCCAGGATTTTCCATCCTGGCTGCACATTAAAATTACTAGTAACTTTCAAATATCCTTGATAGTTCCCAATTCTAGACCAATTTAATTAACAAGCTGGAAGAGGATGTGCAGAGTCCAAGCATCAGTTTTTGAAATAGCTCTCCAGATATTTTTATTTTAAGCCAGTGGTGTGAATTGTGGACACAGTGTTGACCAGGTAGTCAATTTACTTAAACTACTCCATTTTTTGGGGGGGCTGGAGCAGACTCCTTGCTATATGCTAGGGACTGGGTGGCATTTTCTGTTCTTGAAAGGATATTTTAAAAAGCTACAACTTACCATTGTTAGAATCAGTGGCTTAAAGAAAATTCTCAGGTGTAGGAAGGTGGGATAAGACATACCAGAAACAGTGACCAGGCACTGAAATATATTTTTCTCCTGCTATGGGATAAATATTGCAGTACCAGTTATTTAACAATGGGACAGAAATCCAAATAATCAATATAAAATTTATATATTTGGGGTATTGGCCAGAACACTGGTAGAAGCAAGAAAAATTTGTTAGAATATGTGGAATGAATGTGGAGAAAGAAAAATCAAGCAAACCTATATGCTGTCCATTATGAGCTACTATCAAATATTGCAGCATTAATAATAAATACAGCTGCATATCAACAATCATAACCTGAAGTCATTATATATAAAATTAAAATGAAAACACAGAAGATGAAATACTTTTAAATACGTTTAAAATACTTTTTAAAGGGATTAAGTTTAGAAATTATACTCAACAACAAAAACAAATTAATATATCCTTCCTTAGGCATTGGTGATATAAAAACAAGTTGCCATAAGAAAGAACTAAGTATAGCATTTAATAGTGAAAATATTGTCATTTCTATTACAAAACGTTCTAAGTAGCCATTACTAATTCCAGACTGGACAAAGCAAAAGGACATTTAGTGAACTGGTACATTTATTGAGGATTGAGGACATCACCAGAAGCTAGCATATGAGGATGAAATTAAGTGGAAAATGTGAAAGTTATTTAGAGATAAGAATAGACATATCAAAAGGCCCACTATTTGTCAGCTAGAAGTTCAAAATAATAGACGAGAAGGGAAAGTAGAGAACCAATATGTGAAGAGAATTTTCTAGAAGGGATGATTAGAACCTGGAAATTGAAAACTCTATCAAATATCTATCAGGAGAAAGGAAATAGATCCACATCTAGACTCATAATAGTAAAATATATAACATACAGAATAAAGAGAAGATATAAAATCTATTATAAAGAAGTGTTTGTCTATAATGAAATTTAAATTGAAAACTCACTTCTCATGAATAAAACTAGAAAAATATTCTCAAGTGCTAAGGCAACATATATGTCAGCCTAAAATTCTAGTAAGCTAAACTGTCTTTGAAGAAACTTTTGAAAAGACATTTGATACATACACAATGGGTGGAGGTGGAAGAGGGCATAGAGGGGATACTCGTAAATGGTGTTGGGAAAAATAAAAATAAAATAAAACCTGGTGAAATCCGAAAGAAAGAAACAAAATATACCTACAAAAATATGAAAATTTATATATGAGATAATACAGATCATTGGAGAATAAATTATCAATAAATAGTGACAGAAAAAATTGATGAGTCATTTATAAAATTTCAGCTTCCTGAATAATAGCACATGTAAAAATAAATTTCAGATGAATAAATTACCTCATTCTAAAATTCAAAACATTGATTATTTCAGTAAAATAAAGCAAAATATCTTTATGATATTTGAATAAGGAATCATTTCTTAAACACAACACCAAATGCACTGTTAAGCAATACATCAGTTTACATGTGGATGAAGTAAATTGTATAATAATAAGAAACAAAATAGTATAATGCAATTAAAATTAATAAAATACTGGTAGAGGCACATGTAGAAGAACACATATATCTCAAAAACATGGGATCAATATGAATGATTATGATATATCATTCATTTTTGCGATTTTTATTTAAAAACCAACACGTAAAACTACCTTTTATATAAACATAGGAATATCTATATAATAAAAGCCTAAGCGACCGTTATGGTGGAATGACCAGAATGACCGGTCACTATGATGTGCTCTGACCACCAGGGGGCAGACGCTCAAGCAGGAGCTGCCCTCTGGTGGTCAGTGTGCTCCCACAGGAGGAGCGCTGCTCAGCCAGAAGCCTGGCTCAAAGCTGACGAGCGCAGCGGCGGTGGTGGGAGCCTCTCTCACCTCCGCGGCAGCACTACGGAGCAGTAAGCCGAGCAGCAAGGAGCAGTGAGCAGGTGGGCGGTAAGGAGCAAGGGGTCCCAGACCACGAGAGAGATGTCCACCTGATGGCTTATGCCCGCTCCTCCTTAGGCCAGCAGGTGGACAGCCCCCAAGGGGTCCCCGGCTGTGAGATGGCACAGTCCGGGCTGAGGGACCTCCCTCCTCGTACATGAATTTGAATCATGCACCGGGCCTCTAGTATATATATATTCATTCATAGAACTATATACTCCAACTTGAAGATACTGGCTACTTTGGTTAAGGATTTGGTGAAGGGAACTCTCAGGGATTTTTAATGTTATCTGCAATGTTACATTTCTTAAAAGCAAACAAGCTAAAATATGAGATGTTAAAGTGCCCAGATATTAATTTTTGTTAGAGAAGGGTTTGGGGTACATGGGTATTAATTATGTTGTTTTCTTTATATATGAATGTCTGAGTTACTTCAGAAGTAATGAAACAAGAAGCATAAAAAGTTGACTCCTATAAAAAAGATAAAGTTTTCACAAGAAGTCAGGGAATTCAGACACTACTCTTGAGCTTCACCTGTAGTCTCAGGCCTTCTTCTGGACACTCCTCAGTTAGCAATTTGACAAAATACTAGCTGCTCCAGCATCCAGTGACTTCCCCTGACCATTTTCCAGGTGTCATGAAATATTCACACGCACTTCGTGTCTCCTTACACCAAGGGCTTTTAAAAAACCAACAGCTCCTGATTATGCCCCTGGAAATTGAGGTTGACAATTAGCCAAAATATTGAAAATCAAACCAGAAGCTGAAAGGACTATAAGTCAAAATAGCCTCTATAAGAAACACATTTTGTCTTCACAGTGAATAATACAACTTTTCCATGGTTAAAATTTACAAAATTTGTGATCCCACCAGTGTCTTAAGTGGAGGAGGAGGAACAGGTAAGGGGGATGTGAGGTTTATACCTGACCAGGAAACTCTATAGGTGGATTTGACCTCTCTGGGCAAGGCAGGTATATAAAGCTTACTCCTTCCTCCTCCTCTTCCTCCTCCTCCTCTTCTTCTTCCTTCTCTCCTCCCTCTCCTCCCTCTCCTCCCCCTCCTCCTCCTCCTCCTCCTCTTCCTCCTCCCCCTCCCCAGAGCATATTTTCCCATTGATTTTTAGTGAGATGGAAGAGAGAAGGAAAGATAGAGAGAAATATCGATGTGAGAGAAACACATCCATTGGTTGCCTCTTGCAGGAAGCTCGTCAAGTGTCCATGATGAAAAGGAGCCTGCAACTAACCGACGTCCGTGCCTTTGACCAGAATTGATCTTGGGACCACTTGGTCCTCAGGCCAACTCTACCCACTGAGCCAAACTAGCTAGTGCGCTGACTCATTCTTTTGAGGGAGGTTTCCATGGGTGCATTCAACTACATTCCCTGTGCTAGTAAGTAATATATTACAATTCTCTTTGTTTCTCAAGCTCTTCCTTGGTTTCATTTTCTCCTCACAGGTTTTCTAACGGGTCACAAATACCCATACAGTTGGTTTTTCCAAGACAGACATTAAATGGTGTATGGCAGGCTCTCTAAATAGTGCATGGCAGGCTCTCTCTCCTGCTTGTGCTCTTCTATTCTGTGAAACAGATGTGTCTCCTGCCATCAGAAGTGTAACTATTTCCCAATGCAACAGAATCACCACCTCTCTCTCTCAAGACGGCTGTTTCAGACTCATCACCATACTGTCACTAGCAAAGGAGCCTCCCCAAAATCAGTCACTCATGCATGTTTGAGTCTTTCCACAATGCCACGTGTATTCAGGAAGACCTCCCCAATAAGCCCGTAGAGTTGCACACAGGATAGGTACATACAGAGGGGGGAGCACATGCGATAGCGTGAGCAGAGCAAGAGTCAGGCGCAAAGTTCAGAGCACTGGCAGTGTCCACAGATGATGTCAGTCTCAAGCCAGGTGGCTAAAGTGTATTCGGTAAGTGGAGCAGAAGTCTGGCCAGGCTCTGAACATTACCTGTGGTACAGCTAACTAAGTTTGAGTGTCAAGTGGTCCGAGCTGAGTTCTATAGTCCGCAAGGTGCAGAGGTTCACTTCTATTGGTGTCAAGATAGTCCTTATCCAAATGTCCAGACTTGTGGTTTTGGGCATCCTGACCCCCTCTCACTGGTGTTCCCATTACACCCTGTTGCCTCAGTCTTTGGCATATTGCCACTTGACATCATTGTCATGGCTGACAGTGATTCCATATTGGATTATCAAAAGGTGTCCATAAAGACTGCTCTGCTCTTGCTCCATACACATTTATTTATACATTCACACCTTTAGATTCCTCAGATCCATGTAAAACAGTAGTCCACTATTCTCCGTGTAGCTCCAGGGGATATAATTCAATTTCACTGAGGGGCCTCCACGAGGCTATTCTCATTATGCTTGAGGTAAGCACAAGACAACCCATCCCTCTTCTTTAGAAAGAAAATCGCAGAGGATAATCATTCAGAACAGACATCATTGGGCTGAAATGTCTCATGATGAAAGGGACTACCTTTTAAGTACCTATTCTAATAAAGAAAAATGTAAAAAATGGGTAAATTATGCATGAAACAATGGTAAGGAGTACATTTTAATCTTCCCTTCTACTCCTCCTCATTCCTCCTTCTACAAGGTATCCCTTAAATAAAGAGCCACCTTGAGAAAGACAAATTGAAGAGGCAGGATATCATTGATCAGGCGAGAGCATTTCTGCCTAATGACCCCTTGAGTAAAGTGTTTCTTTAGGACATCACATCTTGTGTGAAGGCAGATTTAAAGGCCAGGGCATCAATTAGAAATCCACAGTCTTGCTGCCTAATCGCTCTTTGTACAGCTTCTTTTTGCAAGATAAAAAGACTATCACAATGGGAAATGAGACTTGCCAAATAATTTCTGTGCTCCCCTTAGGCCACACATGCTCAATACTGTCAAACACAGCATTTCTGAGAACCTGGTAAAATTGGGAAGAATGATATAATATTTTATGTGATGGGTTGCTATCTGCAATGCTGACTTAAAGAAATAGACATCAGCAATAAGCAGTTAAGTACTGAAACATCAGTACTGGAATTGACAAGTTTTAAAATTAAAGGGGCAGACTTGAAATATGCAAAGATAGATGTTTTGTTAGGACAAAATGAACCCTACTAGTAAACATAAAAAGTCAACAGTCAGGTCTTCATAAAAATTAAATTGTACTGTTTTTGAAGATATACCATTAAGGAAATATAAAAATAAGCCACAGACTGGGAGAAAATATTTGTCCTATATATCTGTCAAAGGACTTGTCTTCCACTTTGTTAAAATTTTACCTCAATAAAATTGACATTACACACACACACACACACACACACACACACACACACACCTACCTTAATTTAATATATGGAGAAAATCTGCAAACTCAGATACAAGAATAATCTCAGCTCCTGAAATCCAGCTTCTCTTAATGCTGTCACCAGAAAGGGACTGAGCCAACAGAGGATCAACCTCAGGGTGGCCAATAGTGTTTGGGCTCTTGACTTTATGCAGGAAAGATTTCATAACACAAGTCTAGGTGATTCTGAGAGTACATCTATTAATGCTGGGGACAGTGCAACAAAGGAAGGGCTTAGAATAGAAGAAGCAACAGGAGAGAGCCTAGGTGGGGCTGCTTTGGCCCTCTACAAATGTTACAAGAAAGAAGTGAGCCACACTGGGCTGGGTGGACTCACTGAGAGGTAGAAGTCACAATGACAAATGTGAACCAAGGGAGCCCTGGAGACAGGTTCAGGGGATTTGCCTGGGATAAGCTGCTGCTGCCCACTGCTCCCCTGATTGCAAATTTCATGGGGACCCTTGGAATTTAGGAGAAATAAAGTTTAAGCCTGAGAAAGAGGGAAGAAAGGCTTAAATGTGCTCTAGAGAGAGCCTGCACTGGCATCCTTTGGCTTGAGGGTTTTTATCTCTCTTCTGCAGGCAGGAATCCTAGAGGAGGTCTCAGCAGAATATACATAAGCTTTCCAGGTGTGTGCTTTAATATGTTGATGTACCAAAATGAGTGCATAGAAGGACCAGGGTCATTTTCTGGTAAATCTTAACCTCTGTCTTGAATTTGTTTGGCTCTAATTGAGTTTTTTGTTGTTGTTATTATTTATTCCCCTGACTTCATCTGTTCTTATTTTTAACCTGCACTGATGGCACTAACTGGATCTCTGTTGTCTACCTCCCTGACCAGGGTGACTTAGTTATTTATTCTCTGGTTAGGGAAGAGAGGTATAAAACATATGCTCTCAAGTGTCGTTGGTTAGGGAAGATAAGATCTTGCAATTTACTAGCTGGCTGTAAATGGCTCAAATTGTTTGGCCCCATTTATATAACCATCTGTCTCAGTTTTCCTTTTTTCCACTTGTCAAAAGTTCTCCTAATGATACCATTAAAATAACCTGGTTATTATTTCATAGGAAAGAGGAGACTAAATTATATAGGCGTGCTATTTAGACAGCTTTTCCAAGAAGCTCTATTTTACATTCTCCAAGTCTCTTCCCTGAAGATCACTGGGGGAAGGAACTGGACACAATAGACACATATCTAGTAAGGTCTGGGTGACATGGGAAGACGCTTATCTGTTAGTCACACGTGGGAGTGAGTCAGTGGTCAGAATAGACGTGGCTACTGCAAGGGTGAGAAATCTGAGATACTTAACTCCTGAACAAAGAAAGTTCTCTCCCTTGCACCCTTGGCCCTCTTGCTCTCTTGCAGAGGGCAAACTCCCCTGCATTCGCTCACGTGGCTCATTGCCATGTGGGACCCACACACGGACTAATGGACTATAATTAACCTGATGCTACATCAGACTCAGCTTCACTGTGGAAGAGGAACTCTGGCTTTGTTTTTTGGCTCTGCTGGAGTCCCAACTGTATATTTACCAATACTGGTTTAAAGACAATGGGACTTTGGAAACTGAGAAATGTAATTCCACACAGAAAACATCATGCATTGTCCTGTGCGAGTATTAGAAAATTCCTTTTCTGAAGATACTGCAAGAACCCCACCCCCACTAGTGATGGAGGAATTTCACCTATCCAATCCTTCGGCAACACACATCTAACTATACTGCCTCAATGCCATCTAATAGCTGTGATAAGCTGGCATGGTTACTCCAAAATAAATGAACAGAACCTCAATAACCTATGACACAGTGTCAAGGAGACTAACGAAAATGTAATTGGAATTTCAGAAAGAGAGAGAAAGAGAATGACATAGAAAATATAACCAAAGAAGTATTGACTGAAAATGTTGTAAACATGACAAAAAACCAACAGACCCAAGAAGTTCAATGAACTCCAATCTAGATAGATGGAAGGAAAGCCACATATAGGTATCTTATTCGTCAAGACCACACCTCTTGATTAATGTTATATCTGTCTTCTACACTTGTTTACCCAAACAGTAGAAAATATGCACAGTTAGTCATATTGATATAATTATAGTTCATAGGATATGCATTTACTGGTAGAAAGGTCATCATTGCAGCTCATGACTCTTTAGTGAGGTTGGTGACTTAGCTAAGGAAGAGGGATTACAAAAAGAGAAATCTTATACTTATTTTTTTTAATTTAGAGAAAGTATACAATATAGAATTATAAAACACACCTTAATGTTGTATGTTTAATAATTTAATGACGTTGTCTATGTTCTATACTTTTTAAATCCTCCATAAATCATAAAAATACTGATATATTTTAAAAACATAAATATAAAATTTTATTTCTTCTTCAAATATCATGACAAATTTGTGCTTAGGTAAAATAGAAAAACACAGCATATATAACTTTCATTCTTAGCACATTGTCTTTAAGCATGATTTTGCTAGTGATTTTTCTGCATGGTTTAGTTTTCAATGTAACATAGTCACTGTATTTTTAGTGCTTTAAAAACAATAATCTTGTTTTATATCTCACAGAGAAAAAATGAGAGTATTTACTAGCACAATGATAAAAGCACAAATATCATTTTGAGGGCTAAGTTTGAAATGTATAAAGAGATGCTTGATTTAACTAAAATCACTCACCTAGAAGGCACAGCATCAAAGTTGTGATTAGATTTGATAAGAAATATAATATATATGATCAAACAGCCAAAAGCAATAACATTCAAGAGCATGTAAGGTACCAATACTAATTTTGTTTCTCAGAATGGTATTGGAACTCACCTTCAGGATGACTTACAGTACTAAGCAAAACATGAATAAAAACCATGATGTGTCCAAATGAAAATCTAATAGGATCTCAGAATCCATTCAAAATTCTCCCAGCAAGAATTGAAAGCTAACAGGACAGGAACTCAAGGGGCCAGTATTAGTGTGAAAAAAAATACAAAGATGCAAAGGCAAATAGAAATTAAACTCCCTAAGGATTGTTGAGAGTTAATACAGATAAACTAAAAGTCCATAGCTCAAGAACAGGAAAAATCAAGAAACATGTTTGTTATCTAAAAACCAGTTGAAATAAAAGAAACCTGATAAGAAGCAAAAAATGTGAAGGTTAAACTTTCACTACTGCTTAGCATGAAGAAAGTTACAACAACACATACTTTTTACTAGAATCACAAAAACTTGTCATATAAACTACAAAATCAGAGATTTAAAAAAATCATGTTGCTTACAGAAGCCAGACCCAGAAGAATACACAATTATATTTTTTGGTATGCGTACATTTTTTTTGAACAAGCAAAACAAACTAATAAATGGAAACAAATATCTGAAAATGTTTTAACCTATTTTGAGTGGGGATCTGCCAGAAGGTGACTCAGAGGAACATTCTGAGGCGAGGGAATTGTTCAGGGTGGTGGTGATCTGGATGTATACATTTATCAGAACTCATTGAATTGTTCAATTTCATATGTGAGCATTTCAGGAAAAATTTATGGGTGGATTTAGAGTAACTCCAAGAATGATGGAGAAATTTTAATGGCTGTCTTGGCAGAAAATCAGGTGTAAGCATTCTCTAACCTGGCCATAACACATGTTGATTACTGTATTTCATATTAGATACCAAATTTATTCTGCATACCAGCATGTGCATTTGTAGAGGATTATAGAAGTGGAGGATCGTTCTTAAACTATCATAGAAGAAGAAAAGAAAAAATAGTGAAAATGTTTAGTATGGAAAAAGAATAGCCCTTAACAAGGGCCTAGCAAATGTTTTCAAACAATGGAAGAACAGTCACATGAAAGAGGAACTAGAGTAGTTATGTAAATGACCATGAGACACAACAATAAATTGATGTAGCATAAAGGATGAAAATTTTTAGTTTTAATCCATGCAAATATGAAATCAACCTGAATTTAATTTTTGAGAATAAAAATCTGTATTCAAGTGCAAGGAATGAATCGGCCTTTTTTTTTTAGGTGTACTAAAGGCATCTCTTAGCTTTATTAAAGGTCCGGACCACAGAGTCAATATAGAAACAAACCCAAAATGGAGAACTAAGGGGGCAGAGAAGAGGCTCCTGGGCAAAGGTCATAGGGAGCCCTGCTTATGGACTAGGCCTGGCTGCAAGGACTCCCAGTATCACAGTTGGCAGGAGATTGGGGGCGGGGTGCAGCTACTGTCCCGTGGTAGCCATTGTTCATCTGCGTCCAGCGATCCTTACTCTTCGGGAGTGTGCTCAGCTTCTGCATGCCTCCACTCTTGTCCAAAAGGCTAGAAATTAAGACCTCATGGGTTTGTAACAGTCAACTAGCAGCTCCTTGACCCTGGCATCCAAGATACCATCTCTCTCCATGTCCAGAAGTTCATCCCCGTCAATCTCCAGCTCCGGGATCGTCTCTTCCTGGAAGTCATGAGGTTGAGTGTGTTGTTCCAGGATCTACTCCTCCAAGGTGAGGAGCGTCCCGGTTCCTGGCTGTCTCCGTTAACCATGACCTTCCCTTGGTGCCGCACTGGGCCCTTGCCGCAGCCCCAGGAGAACTCAGAAAGTACATGTGTGGACTTGTGTGGTGGTCCCCTGGAAGCTGCCGTCATCCATCTTTTCCTACCTTGGTTCCCTTCCTGCACCCTCCCTCGCCTCCCAGAGGCCCACTGGTTGGCTGGGATGTTGTAGCTGGATTGAAAGAAACATTGCAGTGGGTATGGTAATGAAGTTTTGTTTCCTTTAAATATGGAGGGGTTTTTTGTGTGGTTGTTTTGGTATTTCAATATCACTTTACTGTGTGATAACAATTTTAATTTTCCTCTGAGTCCTAGAACATGTACAATTAGTAACATAGGGAAACCTGTTATATATGCACAGAAGTACAATTTCATTGTCTAAGACACTCAATTTTCTTAAAGAACATTCATTGATCGTTTCGTGTCCAGTATGATTGGCTGATTTGTGCATAGATTTCCAAGAATATTGAGAATGTCAGTGATGTTATAATTTCTATAAGAAAGACTAATTGGAAACTCATTACTGTCAGGAACTGGGGAAATGCTACTGGGATACAGTCCACATTTTAATCTAAATGCATAGCAGAATTATTGTATATTAAATAGTGTCTCTTCTAATCTCCAAATTAATAGACTACGATTCTGGTAGGAGTACAGATCAATCAATTTTCTGATTCCTGGACAGGTTTGCCCTTACCAGCGGTTTAACTGGATTTATCATGAGGGCTGGGGATAGCAGCAGGAAATTGAGTGAGAATTATCAGCTAATATTGGCTCAAGGGACACTGTCATGCCCTTTTGTTGCAAATCCAGGATATGTGTTAGATAGCTAGAACCATATTGAAGAGAGGAACACTTCATAATAACCCAAAGAGGGTGAGAGAAATGTTTACAAGTATGGAATCAAAGTGAATGCATTGGCATGAAATGTGTTTTCTGAGCAAAAGTCAATATTTCAGGTAAATGCAAAGGTCATAACCAGATTCTAGGGCAGCACAGAGCATCTACCCAGGGTAGATATTTTATTTAAAAGTGTCTTCAGCCTATGATGACTCTCTCTTGACAATAATTTAGAATTTCAGTTTTCTAAAATGTTGTCAGCTGTGTAGATTGCAATATTTGCCCACATTATTCCGGCCCACTAATTTTGGGCTTTGTCATGGAAATGGCTTTACACAATGGAATGTGGACTAAAATAAGAGCTTCACAGGCCAAATAAATATAATTGTTTCTGGTGGCAAAAACAAAACAACAGCTTCAAGATGAAGATTGAGAAGGCTTGGTAAAATCTCACCAGCCTTCTTAAACCTGCTGACTGGTCAGAAAGCATGCATGCCCAGAGAGCCTTCAGGTGGGCCCTAGAATGAAGATACTTGCAGCAGACCTAAACCTGACCCAAAGCCAGCAGTCTACCCCAGCCCAGTAAGTAATCCTAGCTGAGATTAATCAAATTGTAGTTTACATACAAGCCCATAAGCATGAAATAAATTATTGCACTTGTATAAGGCACTGAGATTTTTGGCAACTGTTACCCACTTTCATCACAGCAACTGTGTGATCCAGAATTTGAGTCTAACGGAAACATTATGTGTGTATAATGACTGTAGGTTTAGATGCAATATATAATAATCAGCCAGAGCAAAGATTATTCATTGATTCCATAAATATTTTTCTGTATAACTACTCTGGGTTAGACATGCGCACAGAATTATGAGTCAAAACTGGCATGGTCCATCCATGCTTTCATGTAGCTTTCTGTTTAGATAGATAATTATGAATCATAATAATGCAAATACAAATGTCAATTTCCTACTCTATAAAGGACTACTAAAAGAGTACCTGTAAGTGAGGTTTAGGCCTATGTAAAGATGGAGTACTTAAGCTAAAGTATGATCATTTCTGGGAGTTAGATGGTAAAAGGAGAGAGAAGGTCATTCTAACAGAGCTACAAAGTATATTCAGCAAGGAAGATCATGGCAAATATAAAGGAACTAAAATTTTGCCAAATCTGAGAGTATACAGGGAAACAGATTATGATGTGAAATGTAGCTGAAAAAGTATTTAGGGTCATATCAAAATGAGCATTTTAAGTTGAATTGGGGTTTTTACTTTTATTTGAAAATAGGAAGAAGCCTTTGGAATGATGAAAGCAGCATGATAAGCAATTGATTTTGCATTTTAATGCTATGGCAATTATTCAAGTGAGAGATTTTGTCAATTTGGACTAAAACGGTGTAGAGTAAATTTTAAAAATAGACAAATTAAGATATTGGTTAGGTAAAATCAAAAGAAAGATGATTATAGGAGTGAAGGGAAGGATAGAGTCAAGAATCAATCTTGGGTTTTTGGCTTGTGCCCTTAGATAAAAAGTTAGCAATTGGTTAAAATATCTCAAAATGTGGGTCTAAATGCAAATTTAATGTTAGTGATATTATTTACAGAACAAAAATATATTCATATATGCCTCCAGATTTAATGGTCACTCTTTCTTTATATCTCACTTAAAAGAAACATTTAAAATGTGTTATTTTGTAGAGAACCTTTATTACAGTACCTGTGTACAGAGCATACAAATAAATTACTGGAGCACTTCACTTCAAAACTTGCCCCCTGGAAGAGATTCAGGAAAAGCTCACCTTTAGAAAGTTCAAAGAAAATAGCAACCACAAAAAGGAGAAGGAAATTACTTTAGATTTCAAGAATTGATTTGGATATCTGCAGTAGTTTTCTTTCAAGAGCTCAAAAATGTGTGCAAGGGAAAAATCTAAATCATTGATTGCTTACCATCCTTTGTGGGGTAGATAACAAAAATATTTATGATTTCTTTTAATTAGGTGGACTTGTAAAAATGGTCTTACTTAGAAACATGGTGTTGTAAAATATTTTGGGTGTAAATTTAGGAAATAGCTTTGGAAAATGCTTTGTCTGAAAATACCTATAAGATCTTGACCAAAAAATCCTCATTTTTCTTGGTCTTAGTTTCTGTACTTATAAAATCAGATGATTAGACTAAATTAATTCTGACACATGCCCTGAATTTCCAATCCAATGATTATAAAAGACCAAACTCCTGATCATATGATTTAGGATGATATTTAATATGGTGGCAGGATAAGAGCAGCAGGTCTTTTGGACAATGAGTGTAATTAATCCTTTTTTGGACAGAAGTAATAGCTGGAAGTGATTCTGGGACTCATTCACTAACATGCACACAGACACATTATGGTTTATAGAGTTTGTCTACTCTGGTTTCCCAAAGTTAATGGCAGTTTGTATTCTAGATTGCCACCAACTCCGCTGTCCTCAGGCAAGGGTTCCATAAATCTGTGTGTACTTAACATGTGCAATCAAACATGTTATGTAGTATGAGTATTAAATAAGAAACACTTTAATAAATTTATTCTATGAAGTAATTTATATTGCATCATAAATCTGAAGGATATCTTAATTATCATAAACACTTTTTTTTTTCAAGTTCAAATTTACTCAGTCATTTACTTACTTATCTATTCTATACATAGTCATTGAGTGTTGCTGTGTGCCAGGAAAGATTCTACACTTTGCAGGACAGAAGAGAACAAAAGAATATAGATTCATGGGAAATATGTGGTAATGAGTAGAGAAAGGGACAGTGACTCCTATAATGGGTGACTTTGACATGCTGAGTGAAAAAGAGTCAGTTTTCCTAAGTCTTAAACTAGCTTGAATACAACCTTTATCTCTTCAGTTGATAAATTATGTGCAGTTAAATATCTCTTTGACCATATACACAGAGAAAAACACTTCCACTTAAGTTAAGCCTGCGTTTTTTTAAGTTTACTTTCTAACATCAGTGATAGAAAAACCAGCTCTGCAACATCTGAAATGCCTCATTAACATCTAAAAGAAAGAGAGAAAGAAAAGTAGAAAGATCCTCCAGTTACTCATTACAAATGTGGTATAATGATAAAAGAAAATTGAGAAGTGACTCTATGAATAATAGCTTGAGGATTTCATTTGTCAAAAATGATACTCATAGTTATTGAAAGTATCTTTTCATAGGAAATGGCACAACACATAAAAATCAATTTTAATAAGTATATTGTCCATTGTTTCTAATCAAGGCTGCCATCAACTACGAGTCACGCACTCTCTGATTCTGATTTTCAGGATGTTTTAGGAACATCTTGACCATTGGAGAATCTGCTTCACCAATTTAGATTTAAGCATTTCCAAGGCATACAACTTTTTTAAATTTTGTTTTTATTATTTTTTATTGATTTCATAGAGAAATGAAGAGGGAGAGAGAGATAGAAACATCAATGATGAGAGAGAATCATTAATTGGCTGCCTCCTGCATGCCTCCAACTGAGGATCAAGCCTGCAACCCAGGGCATGTGCCCTGACTGGGAATCAAACTTTGACCTCCCGATTCATAGGTTGATGCTCAACCACTGAGCCACACCATCCAGCACTTTTGTTAAAGTGAGAAGAGAAAGGAAGAAAATTAATTACTTCCAGCTGAGTTTTCTACTAATTTATAATAGATAATATATATTTTTTATTTTACTGATTTTTTACAGAGAGGAAGGGAGAGGGATAGAGAGTCAGAAACATCGATGAGAGAGAAACATCGACCAGCTGCCCCCTGCACGCTCCCCACTGGGGATGTGCCTGCAACCAAGGTACATGCCCTGGACTGGAATCGAACCTGGGACCCTTCAGTCCGCAGGCCGACACTCTATCCACCAAGCCAAACCAGCCAGGCATATAATAGATAATATTTATTGAACATATATTTTTGTGAGACCATTTCCAATTCTTTCAGGTGGTATTTTATTTATTTAAAATATCTTGTAATGTAGTAGTTACATTTACCATCCCAATTTATAGTGGGGAGAAATTGATGATTATAGAGTTCAATTAGTTTACCCATCGTCATATCGCCACGGATTGGTGGAGTCTGTGTTGGCACCCAAGTCTGTCTGAATCCAAGCCCTGATAATTTAAACATTTAACAATGCTTCTTCAAAGGTCAATGTATGCATTTATAAAGAAACAGAGGCTTAACAAGACTCAATAACTTCTAGAATAAAAACCCAGGTATTTATTGGAAGAATTAGAATTGAAGTCTAGATATTTCTCCACACTGCCATTACACTCTTGGGAATTATAACAGACTAAGTACTCAAAACCTAGCGTATATGAAATAGAAAGCTTAAACACAGGAACCTCTGAAAAAAGAGGGACTCTGAAAGCTAAAAAAGGGTCCAGGTAAACATACTCTCATCTTCCAATGCAGCTCTAACTGACATCACATACTTGTGAAAGATTAATTCTCACTGAAGGAAAAATGTGCCTCAAAATTCTGAAAACCAAATCTAAACTCAATGTGCTTAGTTGGATCAGCCTACTTAACTTACTAGATTTATTAGCCTTGAAGTTTAAATACCAAAGGTTAAATATACTACATACCATAGTATCAGCACCGTCATCAGCAGCAGCAGCATCAATAGCAGCAACAACAACAAAGCAACATATTGAATAGTAGCTATGGAATAGGCACAATACTTACTGCTTACAAGCATGAGCTCATTTAATCCTTGGAGCAATGTTGCAATATAAGAACTAATTACTACTACTTATAGGTGAGGAAACAAGCTTAAACTTGCTAATTAACATTTCCAACACCATATAGCTAGGAAGTGGCAGAGCTGGAATCTGAGTATATGTTGTCTAACTACAGAGAGTTCACACTCTTACCTGTGAGCAATGCTTACTCATATATTTAACAAAAGCTCGGTATATTGTTACATATGACCACTGTATTAATATCATGATATATATATATAGTTAAACAGCTTGAAATATTTGAGAGAGAGAAAGAATAATTCAACTGTCTACAATGAGGTGAGGACTCTAAGATCACGTAATGGTAATTGTTTCTCTACTACTCAGTGACTAATAACCATAAATTGTTAACTAGTTCAAAATTTGGTTGAATATTTCTATAAATATGACAGTATTTTGCTAAAGTTTCACTATAGAGTGTTTCAAGAGTATTTCACCTGTGGTGTAAAAGATTCTCCTTATTTAGTATGGGTTTTTCCTGAGCCCTCTGCTGTGCATGTTAGCTTCCTTTTAAAAGAAAATAACATATGAAACAATGATTCTTCAGTCATTGAAGGATTTTGGATAAATAGTTCTATAATATTTCAGGATAGAAAAAATGCCTTTAAAAGGCAACAAAATTTATATCTAACCCATCAACAGTAAACCAGGGGATAAGGTATATTGTTCTACAGTGGCTATATAAAGGTTGCTATTCTGCAATAAAAGTTGGTAATAACTAAAGTAAGATCACTAGTCACTACTGAGTTAAGGTCTTGTTCTAATGGCACTCCTCATGACAGTCAAAAAGACCTGCTGGTACAAGATATAATACATATTAATCTGACTCAAGGGAATCGAGAACAGTGTTTCCAGTGCAGATCAACTGTCAAATAATTATGGACATATTTGCAAGCTGAAAGTGTCACATTCAACAGGAAAATAATAATTCCACAGTGGCTTCTCTTATTCTTTATCATGAAAGCTATTTGTTGTTGTATTTTATTGAGTATGGGTTTCTACCGTAATTATTACCATTAGTCTTTGAAGTAGCATTTACACAGGGCAGCTTTCTGAAACTATTTTGACATTTTGGAAGCCCGTAATCGTTTTCCCTCATCTTGTAAAACCTGTGGCCCAGATAGCAAGCTGTTCTCTGCCCTGATAGGACATATGAGGCAGTTATTTCTTCCTAATAGGTTTTAAAGATCTAAGTAGTGTTTGTGGTAAAACACAGCTTAACTTTTCTATGTTCTGTTCTAAAGGGATTGTTTGACAACGGTCAGAGGAGAGGGAGTTTGGGGGAGGGGGACAAAATGTGAGGGGATTAAGCGAAAATAAGTCAAGTCAGACACAGACAACATATGGCAACTAACAGAGGGAAAAGAGGATGAGGGTTGTAGAAGGTAAATGGGGGATACATGATGATAGAAAGAGACTAGACTTTCGGTGGTGAACACACAATACAATATACAGATGATATAGTGTAGAATTCTACTCCTGAAATCTGTACAATTTTATTAGCCAATGTTACCTCAATAAATTCAATAAAATATTTTTAAAGAAAATAAATGGAGCACTTGGGACAGGGAATGCAGATTGGGCTGACTGTGGACTTATGGGGAATAGCAGAGTAGGGAAAAAAGTCTCCTTTTTGGTGGTGATCAAATTAGGGAAATCAGTCTCATCCTCAGAAGGATCATCTTCAAGTTATTTTCTTAGGCCCGGCCTGTGTGGCTCAATAGTTGAGCATCGACCTATGAACCAGGAGGTCACGGTTCAATTCCCGTCAAAGCACATGCTTGGGTTTTGGGCTCAAACCCCCAGTGTGGGGTGTGCAGGAGGCAGCCAATCAATGATTATCTTTCATCATTGATGTTTCTATCTCTCTCTCTCCCTTGCTCTCTGATATCAATGAAAATATATTTAAAGGAAAAAAAGAGATATTTTCTTAGATAATGTTTGTTCCTTGGTATAAAATCATCTAGGGGTATGGTTTCTCAGTCTTGGATCCTAGCCAAGGCAATAGGATAAGAAGCAGAAAGGAAAATAAAAACAGGTACATCACTGTGATCTACCTTTGTGGTTCCCTCTTTTAATGGACATTTTTTGCTGAACAGGAGACTTGTAGATGAGAAAAATTGAAGTCCACTTTATTCCTTTTTCCTAACTTCTGCCACACTGCCACACTGATGACATGTGACACCTACCTGACAAACACATTACTGTTCCTGGAATACAAATTAGAAACTAATGTCCCTACATGAAGGCATGTAGTAAATTACTTCTTACCTTCTACTGCTTATTTATCCATTGCTTTTCTCTATATCTAATTCAGTACCGTGGATGCCATAGGGGTTTAAATGCATTCCACAGCCACTAAAAGTTCCTCTGCAATAGGCACACTCTATCACCTGAGACCTCTGTCACATAATATATTTTATGATATTTTCAAATTAAATATCTGGGGCAATCTAACTTCTTCACACTTTCACAGTATATCTGGGGCAATCTAACTTCTTCACACTTTCACAGTACATGTGATCATTTATTTCTGTGTGTTTTTTTGTTATTGTTGACTTAACTAAAAGGCTAATATGCAAAGTGTCCCTGCTGGAGTGCGACTGAAAGACCCGGAATTCTATCACTCTCTATGACGTGTGCTGACCACCAGGGGGTGGCATGGAATGAAGGAAGGCCCCTGCCGGCAGCCGGCAACCAGGGAAGGAAGGCCCCGGCTGGCAGCTGGAAGGCCCCGCTTGGCCCTGATCACCGGCCAGGCCTAGGGACCCTACCCGTGCATGAATTTCATGCACCGGGCCTCTAGTATATATATATAAGCGTAAGCAACCATTACAACCAAACTACTGGAATGACTGGAACGACCAGTCACTATGACGTGCACTGACCAGGGGGCAGACACTCAATGCAGGAGTTGCCCCCTGGTGGTCAGTGTGCTCCCACAGCCAACCTCCACAGCCAGCAGCCGGCCAATCTCCCTTGGTCCCTCTCCTGGCTGGCCAACCTCCTGCGGTCCCTCCCCCCAGACAGCTGAGGGACCCCACGCATGCACAAATTCGTGCATTGGGCCTCTAGTGTTAGATAATATGGCATAGATTTATAACTCGTTCCATATACTGTTTAGGTTCTAATTAGTATATGGTCAACCAATAGAGGTAACCTTGAAAACTCACTTATAATTTGGTTGTCAAGAAGTTGGAGTAAAATTTTCCATACAATTAGTGTAATAATTTGTAGTTCTCCAATCAGATTTTAGTAATGTAAGTTCTACATCCAGAGATCACGGACATTAAAATGTACAAGAAAATAAAAAGGGGAGAGATTAACATTACCTAAGATAATTACAAATAGAATTTTGAAAACACAAAACTGTGATTTCTATAATTCTGTTCCTTTAAGGACTGCACTTTCACCTCTTCAAAGCCATTTTCTCAGAGCCCTGTGTACTCCTATATTGCTTTGGTCTTGCCCCACTCTCCTGTGTTATGCTTCCCACTCCAATTCAAAATTTCGATTTTCCTCAATCACAACATCTTTTCTTTCTAAGAAGAATAATTCAGTGAAGGGATGAAAGAGGTAAATTCCTTTCAGTTAGACTGTCAAGGACTCTTTGATATAAGCTACTTTAATCAAGTGACTATACCCTCTCATTCTTACATTGTCTTTTACTGCTTAAGATAGCACTTAGATATTAGTTAGCATGTACTCAAATTTTTAATATGTAATCTGTTAATTTTATATGTAATAATATTCAATTAATATCTGTTGTCTAATATGTTATATTATCTAATAACAATGACTTTTTAAAATAGATTCTTGCTTTAAACTGTCTTTTCCATTTTAAAGAAGTTGACTTATTTAAGGGGAATCACATATTGAGCACTCAGGATGTCCCAGGCATTTCAGATGTTTTATATAAATTTTCATAAATTAAAACAGAACTTGTGGAGTAAATATCATCCTTTGGAAACTATGGATTCATGAGTTCAAGACACCGGCCCTTGATGATCACTATTAGAGTTGGCATTGAAACCCAGTTCTCTCTGACTTCAAATCCTATACTCTTTCTGTTAAAACAAGCTGAAAGAGGACATGTTTTACTAGCTAAACCTATGGTAAACATAGCAAGATGCAAATGCAGATTTCAGAAAATGTGCACGAAGCATGTTGTTGAGGACTTTGTTTTATTTGTGGTGGAACCACTCAGGTCTTAAAACTTACTTGAGAGTCTGCCCCTAGGTTTATAGCTCCTTAAGTCTTCCTTTCTATCTGAAGCTTTATAGTTTCCAAAACACCTATGCTCTGTGAGGATAGGCACTTGGCATACATTTCTTTACCTCTATGTGAACATTTGTACCTAACTTCTCACTAACACTTAATAACAATTTTATGAATGAATGAATGAATGTTTTTCATCATCAAATGAACAGATTCTCTTTTCTTAATTTAAAAAATAAAATCTTCACTGATATACATAAATACATTAGCTTATATTTTTATGCCTTTTCATGCACTGCCCTGATATATATATATATATATATATATATATATATATATATATATATATATATATAATTTTACTTAGATACTTATAAATGCTAGTTAACACTTTACATGTATGACACAGTTCTGGTATCTGATAATAAGAGAAATGACCAATCTAATTTTTATGCTTTATGAATAAAATGAATAAAATTTTCAAATTACCCAATGGCTGTTTCTTGTAGAGGAGGGATAGTAGAAATTTAAGAAGTTTCTTGGTGATTTGCATCAAGCCAGGAAACTAATCTGAATCGTTCATACAGGTTTTGTATTGACAGAAAAGACAGAAGGGCTCTTGCCAGAAATTATCCTGACACTTGATTCAGAAAACAAAGGTGGGGATTTGTCTTCTTGGTTCTAAATCATGCGCAGGAATTAAATGCTTCATTTATCCTCTTCCCAGGTGATCCTCTAAATATAGTAAGTCACTCCATGGATGGCTGTTCAGACAAGTTGAGAAGAATTGAACCCTCATTTGATTCCGTTTTGATTTGGCTCTTGAGCACTCAAAGTCTCTCTTATAAAAGAATGGATTGAAACACCAGTTTGACCACACAGAGTTTTAAACATTAAGCCAGTCTTTCTCTTTGACATTTTGAATCTAGGAGACAAATTTATTACTTCCTAGTGTTTTAGGTTAAGCAAATTCTTCTACTGGATTAACTTTGGTCTGTGTGAATTAAAGTGTGGCATTGAAAAAAAAATCATGGTTTAACTTAGGTAATAAGTAGGGTCATATGTCTCTCAACCTCATCTATATTTTCTTTATATTTTCCCCTCTGTAAATGATGATAAGCAACACTTCCTCCATTATAAGCAAACTTCAAATTTAAAAAAGGGCTATTTTCAGCATTTTTTCCTATTCCATTTATTTTTTATTTTTTTGCCAAAACTCCACCATCATAATTAGTTTACTTTTATAATAGGATTTGATATCTGGAGGGCAATAACCCCTTTATGTATCTTCATAATTGCATTGGTAATGTCAGCCTATTTCTTCTGCATGAATTTTATAAACTATTCATAAAGTTTTTAGGAAAAGGAGCTTAAATTTACATTGAAGTTAAACATTAGGGAACAAATGATATTGAATCTTTCTATCCACTAGCCCTAATATAGTCTACAGATTGTTCAGTTCACATTATTTTAATTAGCATTATGATTTCTATATTCATTATTTAGCAACATTTCCATAAATTTCTAAAATCACATTATATAATTTATTTTATATCAATTTTTAATTTTACTGATTTGTATTTCAAAAAATTATATGTATGCTATTAATTCTTTTGTATTTATTGCTCTTTCTATGGATGGACCAGTACATAGTTGATATTTTTTTGCTTTTTTAAAAAATTTTCTTTATTAATTAAGGTATTACATACATAGTTGATTTTTTAAATGGATATTTAGGAAAATGTCACTGGCTGGAAGATTCTATAGATGCACATTTAAAAGACTGCGCTGTTGCAACCTTCTGTGTCATTGTTTTAAGCCTTCATCATCATCTTTTCCTGTCCTTAGCAGTTTAGTTACTGAGATAGATGTCTTAAAACTCCTCTACTATTTTATGGTTGTCTAAAATTCTCTTTACAATTTCATCATTTTTTCTTTAAACATTTTGCAGCTCTTTTCTCATGTGTTACCTAATCATTCAGAATTATTATGTAATTTTGGCAAATTGCTTCTTACCAGTGTGTTGTAACTCCTTTTATTTTTAATAATTTTGATTTTCAGTATATTTTTCTGATATTGTTAAAATAGATTCCTACTTTTTTGTTTCATTTTCTTCATTATTTACTAGCATATGTGTTTTTCTCCCCCATTTTTCTTTAAACTCTGCATTGGTATACTAGTATTTTAGGTCTTCTTTAAAAAACATTTAAATGTTGTCTTGTTTTGTAATGTGACAGTCCCTCTCTCCTTAACAGTTGCATTTACATACTTTCTGCTTGTTTTGATTATGGATATGGTTTTACCATATTTTGATCAACATTTTCCCCACAGAGAACATGTTGATATATAAAGATCAGTATAGTTTTGCCTTTCTATCATTTTTTATTTGCAATTACAGTTGACATAAATTATTATATTAGTCTCAGTTATACTCCTCAATGATTAGATATAGCATAACTTATTAAGTGATCATCCCGATAAATCTCACAGCCATCTAGCACCACACATAGTTATTAGAATATTATTGATATATTTCCTATGCTGTATTTTTCATCACATAGTTATTTTAACTCCAATTAATAATCTGTCATTTATTTCCATACAGAGAAAGAGATAATTTTCACTTTTTTTCCATTAGTAGTATTGAACGTGATTAAACACACCTCCTTGTTTACATATGTGAGAAAAACCTTGGCTTAGACACTGAGAACTGCCAGGTTTGAATTTGTCCATCTTCAACTTTAGTAGCAACTGCTAAACTGCTGCCAAAAATGCTTGTACTAATTAAAAACCCACCGTCCGTTATATTAATTTATTCCAAATTTTCCTCATTAACAAAATGGATCCAAATAAGGTGTTGAAATTCGCACTACAAATTTAGGGTTTGAACACTAATTATTAATACCAGTTTCATCCAATATCTCCAAGAATAATCCTTGCCCCAAATATATTAAAATTATTCTGATTCTTCAGTACCTGAAGATTTTTTATTTTTCATTGTTAGCCACAATATTTGGCCTAGCCCTCTTCAGTATTTGTCCTTTTCATTACTATCTCCTGTCTAGCTTCTGCCACTGACAATATTCTCTACTCCTGTGAATTTGTGAAAGGCTATGTAGTCCAATTTGTACACTGGTACTGGCCTAACCTATAACAAATTCATCCTTACGTCACCTTGTCCAATATTATCCACCTGCAGCTATCATTGTCTTACCAATTTTTTAAAACACAACCTTAAAATAAACCAATAGTAACCTAGTATTTCAATCCCTTGAGTACACGCAGGTTGTTTTAATAGAAGTACAGTCAACAGAACATAAACAACTGCCTTTGTGTCCCCCACCAGCCAAACTGCATAAACTAGTAATTTGTTAAATTCTTAGTGTCACATTTTAAAAGAAGAATTGACAAATGAAAGAGTACAGTGAAGAGTAACAAGAATGGTCAGCTGATGAAAATGTTGTATGAGGCACAGTGAGAAAAGAGACGAGAGAAAAAAACTTCTGGAGATTTTCTCCCCAGAGAAAAGAGGTCTTAGTGGAACGATGAGAGCTGTCTTCAAATATCTGAAGCACTGTCAAGAGACAGAAAAAGAGCATAGAATTATTCTTTGTCACTGTTGAGAGCAGAATTAAGATTAATGTGTGAGTTGGAAAGACATGGCTCTAGGCCCATTGAAGGAACCATCTGCCTTGAGTCTTAAATCCCCTGAGTTCTTTCTGAAATAATATACGATAGGTCACTAGGAGGGGCAGGATCTTTCACTATCTTTAAAATATCTATGTTCTGCCCAGCCGGTGTGGCTCAGTGGTTGATCATTGAACCAGGAGGTTATGGTTTGATTCCTGGTCAGGACACATGCCCAGGTTTTGGGCTTGGTCCCCAGGGATGGCATGCACAAGGGAGCCAATCAAAGACTCTCTCTTATCATTGATGTTTCTATCTTTCTCTCCCTCTCCTTTCCTTTATGAAATCAATAAAAATATGTATTTAAAAAATAAAATAAAATATCTATGTTCCAAATGCTCTCACAAATGAAAAAAATTATTTTAATATGTGCATTTGTATAAAAATGGATACTTCCCTAATAATTTTAAAAGTCCTACTATAAGATAACATTGTAATTTAAAATTATATATTTCATATCTTCTCAAATACTTTGACTAACTAGTACATTTATTCTAAATAATATTTAAAATTATTTCTTGAATTCTATCCTCTATATGCTAATTAATTATAATTTTAAGTCAATATGCTTTATTCAGAAACACAATTAACTGCATTGTAATCATAGAATACAATGCCATTCAATAAAATTCAAAATAAAATATAGAACTTACAACCCCTTAGCATCAGCATGTAAATATTGCTGATTGTACAATAGTAAGGGCTATAAAACCATGTATTAAAGTAAGTCTTGAAACTTCTAGTGCAACTGATGAGGCCATAGTAGGCATGTCCATTGTGTGTCACCATCCACTAAACTTGATTTGATTACATTTCAAGTATAAATGGTCACATTAAATCAAAAATTAAAGTTCTCTGCAGCATTCTAAACTGTTTGTCATTTGTAGAGGTTTTAGAAGAGTACATATACGTATATATACTTTTACAGTCAGATCTTGGGAAAAATAAACACTCAGTTTAATCTAAATATTTTGATAAGAGGTTGTAAACCTTATTTTATTAAGTTTGTTAATATTTTAATTATAGCAACACAGCAACAAATTAATGTAAGAATAACTCTCTAGGCTACCAAGTTGTAAAAACAATATTTCCATAACATCTTTCCATGATTGGACAAAATTTAATGGAGTTTAAATTTATGAAATATAAAATAGATGATAATTGTTTATATTAAACATACTTCTAAGGAAAGGCAATAAGAGTGTTACCTTTAATCATAATGAAATAAACATAACTTTTCTATGCTAATTAATCAACTAATTATTTGGAATCTACCCTGATAGGAAAGAGAAACATTAATTGAATTTTAAATCACTCATCTAGTACCTTGCTATGCAAAAACTTCACAAATTAGTTGCTGTGAAAGTAGAGAAATTATTGGAGTGAAAGGTCATTTTGAATCATTAAACACTTATACACTTGATTCTATCTCATAAATATGAAATAACTTGAGTTATTTTTAAGAAAGTAGATCTTACCCATTTTTTGTTATCTTATTACAAAATTTTATGAAAATAATATATACACATATGTAATTATGTACTTAAAAGTTTTTCTATTTGTTCATCTACTCTTGTATTTTCTTCTTTTCCCCTATATTTCTGCCCAACTTTGAATTAAATATACATTACTTAGTGTTCCATTTAATTCCACTATTCAGTTATTAATTATACCTCTTTTTCTACTTTTTAGTGATTTTGTTAGAGTTTACAATATCTTCAGATAATATTATACTATTTCATAGTTAGTATAATCACTTTATAACACATCCAAATTATTCCATGCTATTGTTGTAATATATTTCATTCTTATAAGTATTAAAAATCTTGTAATGTAATATTACTATTTTTGTCTTTTATTGATTATATTTTAGAGTAATCAAATAATATCTATATTAATTTTTACCTTATTTAACATGGACAAATTTATTAAGTCCATTTCTGAACTTCCTCATTTCTTTGTGGAGATTCATATTTTGGTCTGGATTCTTTCCTTTTATTCCTTCTTTCCTTTCTTTTTTAGAACTTCATTTACAATAAATGTAGCAAAATTACTGACCATGAATTCTCTCAATGCTTGTGTTTTCTAAAAACTGTTTATTTCACCTCATTTTAAGCATATTTTCACTGGGTTTAGAATCTGGGTTAATAATTTTTTTCTTTCACATTATAAACAATAGTACATATTTTTATTTGAGTTTATGTATTTTCTGTCAGAACATCTGTTATAATTCTAAATTTAGTTCCTCTCTCTATAATATGTTGGGAATCAGCCAGACATTTGACAATGTCTGGAGACATTTTTTATTATCACACTGTACGTGGAAGAGTCTGCTGCTACAGGCATCTCATAGTAGAGCCCAGGGAATCTGTCAGTATCCTACAGTGAACAGGTTTAACCCCAACAACAACAATAAAATAGCCTCAGATGTTAATAGTGCCATGTTGGGGAAAGGCTGGTCTAAATACAAATTTTTAATTTATTTTATTTTTTATATTTTATTGATTTTTTACAGTGAGGAAGGGAGAGGGATAGAGAGTTAGAAACATCGATGAGAGAGGAACATCAATCAGCTGCCTCCTGCATACCACACACTGGGGATATTCCCGCAACCAAGGTACATGCCCTTGACTGGAATCAAACCCGGGACCCTTCTGTCTGCAAGCCGACACTCTATCCACTGAGCCAAACTGGTCAGGGCACAAATTTTTATTTCTTTCTTTTTCTCTTCTCCTGCAAATGTTATGTCTCCAGAAACCAAATTATAAAACTATAAACCATTTTTTTGAGAAAGATTATTAAGAATTTATGAAGTATCACTAGTCTAGTCAAAGTCAATTAGAGTATTAGTACATTACCTGGAAGCATTATCACAATGAGATTTTCAATATTTTGAGAACGAACATGATGGAATATGTCCCCAAATTGAACTTGACTGGGAACATCTTCATTATTTCAGTAATTTACTAAATCATTTTGTACACAATAATGTATACTCATGTGTGTGTTTTATATACTCACTTGCAATTTTCACTTCTTATGATCCTTTCATGGGCCAGGGAATGTGTTGTTTTCTTTAAATATACTGTTTCAATCAATTTTCAAAATAGCTTTATCCGGTAGAATTACTTCTGTAAACATTTTGCAATAAAACTAAAGATATGGAGGCAAAATGATTTGTATTATACCTATATGATTAATGACTTTCTAAGCCATGATTAAAATTCTGGTCTTCTGAATTTAAGATAATTCTCTTATCATTTTTAGAGACCAATGATGGAAACACATGGCAACCAAGCTTAAAAGATGGAAAGTGACGGTTCTCAAGTTGGCCTGGCCTGCCCAAGTAGAAGTGAGTTTACTCATTAATTCACCCGGGGTTGGGCGGTTGGGAGAGATGGGGAAGGAAGCAAAGAGGAGAGAGAAGAGAATAAGAGGGGGCATATATTAGGCTGTTGATATGATCTTGCAATGCCAGCCACATGTAGGATACAAGAGAAGGGAGCACTAAGGAATGAGTGAGTGTATATGCATGCCTCTGAACATACTTCGCAGTAAATAGTGACCCAATCCATTAGTCAATGTGGCCTATTTATATCATAAAATGTGAAAATAATAAATCATTTTTCACTTGTTAGAGGCCAAGAAAGGTGGGATTAACTACAGAGAATTTCAAGAACCTCCTATATTATCTAAGCAGAGAAACTATTTAAGAATTTCAAAGAGAGTGGCACAGGAAAAACCATGGAAGCAATATTAAACATAATGAAAGTGAACTATGAGATATTGAATTACAAAGATGGTAAGAGGGATAGATGGCTTGAGTTAGATCACAAAGTATTTTGGATCAAAGAGTTTTGATGTTATTTTAAAGGCAAAGGAGAACCACTTAAGTGCTGACTCCCTGCAGTCAGATTTCTGTTTTTGCTGCTTAGAGTATGACAGCTTTTTCACCTTTAAAGCAGGAATGATACTGTTACCTATGTCATTTGTATCTTATCAATATGACAATCTATATTAGATTGTGTCTGACACAGTAAGTACAGAGTAAATGATAGCTATCATTATCACTACATTTATATTTTTGTTTTGGAAATATAATTTTAAGTGCATTTCAGAGAAATCTGTGTAGAAAAGCTAGACAGAGATAAAGAGCAGTTTTAGATGCTCTTATTGTATACAGATAAGGAATGAAGACAATTTAAAATGTCCATGATAGAGGGCACTGAAGAACAGAGTTCAGATTAAGTAATGGTAATTAGATCTGATATGTTTTATTGAACATGTATATATGTAAAATTAAAGAAAGGAGTATTATTGTTCTATATTTGGAAAATTGTTTTAAAAGTATGTTATTCGTTGACTTGTGGACACAAGAAGCAGAGCAGATTGATGGTAGAATAAGGTAAGTTCAAATTTGGACATGTTGAATTTAAAGGTTCTGTTAGAGAGTTGAATCAAAATATTTTTCAATCTGTAGAATACAGTGGAGTAAATCTCAAAATGGAGAATGAATAGGGGTATATAGATTTGACAGTTATTATTAAATTTGGGGGGAGGGTGAGGGGTTTTCCTCTTAGTGAGAGAGATCATTTCTGGAATACTCTTCCCTCAATCCATCTTCTCAATTACCTCTGATTATTTGAAAGGAAAAACTTGCTATGTGAAACTCAACATTTTTCATTCTTCTTTATTCTGGGTACCACCCTGTTAACAGAAAGTGTGTTTTTGAATGTTCTTTGTAACGTTGTGTGCTTGGGAGAAAAAAATGTATTTCCACAGAGCAGCCCACAGTGATTGACTGCTATATTGGAGTGCATTATTGGAGTTTCATATTTCTAAATATATGATCACATTCAAAGACATTGACTTTTTCAATAATATAAATGTATTGTTTTTTTAATGTCCATTCATCTAAGTCCCTGTCTCATTTCTGTATATTATCACAATTTAGCTGAAGAAAATGTTGTTCACTGGGCCCCCTTTAAAACTCTAACCCTTTCCCCCTAAGACTGTAATCCACACGTAGCAGTCAAAACTGTTGGTATGAGTGAAGGGAAAGCTTCCGGAGGAAGTACCTTAGAAAAGAAGAGAAGATGAAAAGGAGGAGTGAGAAGTGAGTTAAGTTGAGCAAAAAGATGAGGAGACCTAATTCTAAGAGAAGTCTACATTGAAGAGGCAGGTGTATAGATAGTATAATTGGAAGAAAACTTCCTGGTGGGATAAACAAATATGAGTTGTAAAACCTTAGGAAATCATCAAGAAGGAGTACTTCTAAAAGAAAGTGTGAGGGTGGGAATGGGGAGTACTGAAGAGTTGTCAAGGAGGGTGAAGTATGAAGCTATCTTAAAGATTTGGTAAGTAGGATGCAACTAGCGACCTTCGAGTGATCTATTTCAATTGGAAATGGAGGTGGTAGAGAGGAGGGCACTTGGGCTGGTTCAAGCTTGTCATTCTCGCTGTGCTGTGGGGAAATGTGTGTAGATAGGTATTTGCACATTTTCATATTCTTCATCTTAAATTTTTTAAAACAGAAAAAAACCTCCTTCAGAGTTTCATTAAAATTATTCTGTGCCAGTATTTTTTTAATGTGTTAGTAACCTTAGCCATATAGGCTAATTTAGAAGCAAACTTCTTGTCAGATATAGAGCTGATTTTTAACAAACCACAAAAATAAACTACACAGTATAATCCTAAACATGAAAATTAAAAAAAATACTTTCATATTTTACTTTTTTAAAGGAATTTTCTTAGGATAATTTTTGGTCAAAAATTTATGTGTTTTACACATACTGTATTCAAAAGTTTAATTCTATTTGCAAATAGGCTTATTTTAGTCAACCAGTGCAAAGGACCACAGACAGATCAGTTCTTCAACCTCCTACTCACATAATTTGAATGATCCTTATGTGTCCTGAGCTGTGTTAAGCTGTGCTGATATTTAAAGCATCAACTAAGTCAAGCAGTGTCCTGTTGTTGCTTGTGTAGCTTACAGCACGTTATGGTGAACATGAATACTTAGTCAGCATCAAAAGTTAAAAATAGATTAATAGACCCACTAGGGTATTCTTCTAAAGTGTTATTTCTGGGACACTGAGTTCATGCTTTTTCAAGGAGCACAAGGATAAAATTGTACATGATTGGGCTATAGTCTAATTTATGCATGAGTCTAAAACAATTTTAGGAGCTTAACACTGCAATAGCCCTTTGGGGTATTAACTCTGTCAGCTGGCTTGCAAATCAGAAAATTGATAGCTCTATTATGAAGCATGTGAAATATCAAATACATGGACTGGATGTAATGCTTAACTGCTTTATGAGGTGACAAAAAACTGCTGACTGATTTGTGGCTTAAATTCTGCTGAATGGATCCCTTTAATTGCCTTAAGAATATTCTGTGAAATAATTCAAAAGAACTGGGCCTAAAAGGGATAAAATACATAAGTTCAAGTGCATTGTATATAAATTAGGACGTGTTTTTGAGGCAAGGTTTGATATTTTAAAAAAATGGTTACTTTTTCAACCGTACTTAAAAACTAAAACCCGAAAACAGGACAGAAAAATAAACAAATGGATTTTATTATTTACCCAGATAGTCCTTGTTTCATCATAATCATTGCCACTGCACTGAGAGTTTTATTATATTTACAATATCTTTTTATTAAATTAATGTATTTTTAACTTAGTATATTGCACCTAGTGGCAAGTCAATAGTCAATAACCAAATTGAGCAAAAAGAATATGTTACTTAACTGTGTACTGATATTCAGTATGCTGTGGTGAAGAAAACACAGCCCTTGCTTTAAATAAGCTTAAATATCTCATATGTAATGCAAGCCCTTCAAATAAATTTCACTGTGAGGATTTTTAAAGACATTATGCCATATTATAACTTTAAGTACTTTTTTAAAAAAGGACTTAAGGCATCCTATATAAATACAAATTGCACATTAATGTAATTAAATAGAGGTAGCTACATATGTATAATGGGGACAAACATGATGTGAAAGCACCAAATACATGTCATAAATTCATATAACTTCACCAGAGGTGGGATATAGAGTTCTTTGTGACAGTAAATACATAATACATTGTGCTCAGAAAATGATAGGTAAAAGTAATAGCTTTAGAAGTGCGTATTTTTTAATACTTTTACAGATTCTCTTTAAAATTTCCTCATAAAAATTCTCAGATTCACCTCCTTTGATTCTACCTATTCACACTCAGCATAGATCGATCAGGTGGGAATTATTCTCTGATTCCCTCCAGCATATCCCACCTACCTCATATAACCAAAACTTCATGGACTCAACTGTCCTACCTGAGGGCAATGTTCAGGTCCAACATTTTAAAATCATTCTTCTAGATTTACTTGTGTGAGTGGTAGCTGGGAAAAATAACAGGATGCTTTGGGGACAGACCTAACTTGTATTAGAAATACTGGGTCTGCCCTCTACCTTGAGGAAGAAACATGGTAAGGCCTCACATACACCCACACAAGTCTCTTCAGGAGAGGGTTAAGTAACATGCCTGAGGTCACCAGAAAAAGTGAGTAATCCTCTTAAGATTTCTACTTTGTTCGTGTATAGAACTGTCTGATCTTGCACCATAGTTTCTTCCATTTTACTTCATAGAGGTTACTAACTCCTTTATATCTTTACACACATCAAATATTAATTTTAAAGTCCCTCTCAGGTTACTCAATTCCCAGTTCATAAATTCTCCCTGTTATTCCATTTATCGTTGTCTTCCTTTGCATTGATCTCCCTCCTGTGTCCATTGGTTGCACACATTTGTAGTCAGAGAGTTCACATTCCATGGGGTGACATCTCAGGGGTCTCCTGTGGATGGTGTGGGTGGATGCCTTCCAGGAACTAGATTGTATGTGAGATTTTCAGAACTGAGATTTCTGTTCTATACGGTTTGCACAAAGTTGAACCTCAAAACTTTATATTTTATGTTGAGGGCTTCAGTTATTCATGATTTTATTTCTCCTTATTTCCACAATACAGCCCCAGACCAGTATTTATAGATGAGGCCATCATTTCCTGAAATCCAGCTTCAGATTAGCATTCCAGTTCTTGCTAATGTATACAGACACTCCTTTACTCTCCCTTTGTACATGTTTCACCTTCAATGTATAAGTTTTAGACCTGGTCATAGTACCTTATGGGTTACTCAGTCTTGATTCCCAGTTTCAGAATGGTTATGAGGTGCTTTTTGTTGTTATCATTGTTGTTTTGTTTTTAGGACATTCCCCTTCTAAGATCTCATATAGACTCAGATATATATATAAATCTTGTTTTATTGCTTAAAATATTACAAAGAGTAGTACATATGTCTCCTTTTTTCCCCCCTTGACCTTCCCCGGCCACCCCTACCCCCCAGTGTCTTGTGTCCATTGGTTATGCTTATATGCATGCATACAAGTCCTTCGGTTGATCTCTTACCCACCCTCCCAACCCTTCCTGGCCTTCCCACTGTAGTTTGACAGTCTGTTAGATGCTGCTCTGCCTCTGTATCTACTTTTGTTCATCAGTTTATAATGGTCTTTATTATCCATAAATGAGTGAGATCATGTGATATTTTTCTTTCATTGACTGGCTTATTTCACTTATCATAATGTTCTCCAGTTCCATCCATACTGTTGCAAACAGTAAGAACTCCTTCTTTTTTACAGCAGCATAGTATTCCATTGTGTAGATGTACCAAATTTTTCAGAAATATATTTTTAACATTTTAAATGTATATCCTCAAGGATATTCTATGATTTGGACCAGAAAATCATTTTCCATTCAGTTCAATCTGACATCTTGGTTAGGAGTTTATTCTTTTCAATTTAAATATGTTGCATAGTAAATCTTTTCTAGGAAGAGATTATCTAAACTTGCCTGAGTAAATGTCTGTGGTTTTGAGCCTTCAATATTTTTCTTTCACCGACACCAAAAAAAAGAGCTATTTGTTTTTAATATATGATTTAATGCTTTTTTATTTTGTTATTTCAATTCTAAAAAGGAGTCATTACATCTTATCATGAACAATAGGAAAATACAGTACAATTACTCAGGATTTTACTGTTTCATAGAGACATGATTATATTCCTCAAAATTTACTTTATTCCCCGTTGACTTGAAAAGTTTGGAATAGTTAGGATGCATTTGTAGAAAGGCACACACAAACTGATTGGCTTTAGTAAAACCTGAGAAGAGAATATTTATCTACTAGAATTCTTGGTGTGTATCTATTGGGCAAGGGAACTTTCTATATGTCAGCCTGAATATGAGCTTTAGATGTTTGAAACATATTCCCAGAAAATATATAATGGCAAAGAAAAGAACATTGTGTCAAGTCATTTATCTTTAATACTGTTCCCTTTTATTCCCATCAGCAATCTGCCAAATATATTACATGTAGAATTCAACAGAATAAAGAATATTCTCAATTGATCTCTTTGATTAAAAACCCTATTAATAGAGCAGGAAGAAATGACAAGGCAGTGTATCTTCTTTTAAGTAAACTCAAAATATTGAGATGCTTCTTCTGTGGCCCAAGCCTGACAATATTATGTTTCAAACTTCCTAGTCTCAAAATAAACTTGTAAATCATTATGTACAGTTAGATGTAAGATTCATTTTATTGTTATGACTGTTGAGTAAAAACACAAAGGGGCTCATTTTAAAATATTCCTCAACTAAGTGTTGTATTTTCAAGTTCTTGAATGAAAACTAAAAGAACTTTCTCCAGTGGATTTATTCTCATATTCAGTGTTATGGCAGGTGTACAGAATGTGTAGGACTGGCAAATCATCGATTTTAATTTGAAAAATACGAATTCAATGGGAACTCTGTGCCAAGCATCTTGATAAATTTTCTAAATGAATAAGATGGAGTCCATGCTTTGGAGGAGCTCTGACACTTATGGATAAGATGTACGTATAAGCAATGAACTTTCCACCAATGCCCTGTTATAGCAGCAGATTATAAAAATGCTTTTAGAACAGGGCAGAAGAATTAATTAGGCCCATGTTAGGGAGATCAAGTTGTAATCACTAAATAACTTGAAGAGGGAAGGGTTACATTTTTTACGGCTCCAGATATCAGATATTCTGATATTTCTCCTGTGGGGTGGGGGAGAGGCTGTGCTTCCGTGAAAATAACTCTCCGTGGCCACATTGTTTTGCTGTGAATTATGGAAGTAAGTTATCCATCACTCAGGTATATTTCAGGCCCTCCCTAAAATCATTAACTATGACTGGATTATTTTCTCAATATGGGAGAGACGGAAACCTGGGCGGGGGATGGGGGATTAAATGCATGCAGAAAACCCTGGGACATTTAAATGCATCTGTGCTTGTGATTTATTCGTTTATTCAAAGATGGATTAATTTCCCACTTCATTCATAGGTCAACTCATACATGAAAACTTTCGATACAAAAGAGGATTTTTTCTTCACTCATTATTACCTTATTTTGTGATATGTTTAGCATTACCTGACATACAATATTTTTATTTCCTTGCTTTCATTTTCTTCCTACTGAAGCCTCAGCTGCCTGAAATCGAAGTTTTACTTATTTTGTTCACAGCTGTACCTGTTTCCAAAACCTTGAACAATGTATATGGTAGGAGTTTGACCTACATTTGCATAATGATTGACTGACTTATGAATTAATTATATTACAAAGTACTATTACATGCCAGATATTAGGCTAAGGTTGTGAAGTCAAAGATGACAAATTCCTTATTTGTGAAAGAGCTCACTTAGATGGGGGCTCTGGAGACAAACACATACTGGAATGCAGGATGACAACTAATAAAGTAGATCTACACACAGTGTTCTGAGCAGTCAGTGGAGGGAATGAGTACTAAGCTAGAGAAAATTGATTGGGAAGATCCCCAAAGGACAATTTATAAGGAGACTTGATTGATCAGTAAGACCAATATGTGAAAATGTGTAGTCTTGAGAGCAGAGAGAGAAGCATATGCAGGTTCTTTAATAAAGACCGAAAATCTCTATGTGGATAATAATTAGAAATGAAGAGTAACCTGTATATGGTTTAACTGGATAGAACAATCAAGAAATGCAACAGGAAAGATGTGTTTGGAATGAGCTTCAAAGGGCTGCATGGAGCATATGCAGGAAATATGAGATTTTGCTCTAAGCCATGAGATAGTGTCTGTTTGCTGGAATTTTTTTTCTAAGGAGACACATAACTTGTAGGTCATCAAACTATGACTCCCTGACTGTTTTCTGATTTATTGGAACGCAGCTTCACCTATTTATTTACATATTGACTGATTTCATGCTACTATAGCAGATCTGAGGAGCTGTGATAGGGCTTGGAAAACCAGAAGTACTACTATTTGAACCGTCATAGGAAGAGTTTGCTGACCTAAGAGAAGAGAAAATAGAGAATGGGGGACCAATGGAGAAACTGTTGCAATGTTTCTGGATGATGGTGTAAATTGAGTGAGATAGACTTGACAATAGACTCAATGAGATTTATTGAATACAGAATTGGAGCTATATGAAGAAGGGAGAAAATAAGGAACAGTTCTGCTAGGAGACTGGTGGAACTTCCTAATGGCAGAGAATTTTAGATAATATGTGGTCTAAATCCATAGGGGAAAGGGAATTTTTTCCTAGTAAATTCTATGAGCATTTGCGCACATTTCCCAGGTGTTATAAATTCAATAAATGTATTTGCTTGGTGACTAGAAGTGTTATTAACCCCAGTGGGAACCACTTCCATTCTCAAAAGTGTTCTGGAGCTATCCATTTCTTCCACACTCTTCCTTCTTATGAAAAAATTATGCATATTATTTACAGGAAATATTAGAATAGAGATACTGTTCACAGGTGATTTCTGAGTCTTTGAGAAGGCAGATTTAACAGAGTAAATGAAATTAACTAAATGGAGTAGAAACTAAGTAAGACAGATCCCAAATGAGTCTTGGGAAAATTGGGGACAACCTTAAAGGTAGTTTGTACTAACAATTGAAGACCATTGAGAGTAGTCAAAGAATAAATGGCCATGAAAGATTTACATTTTCATCCTGCATATTGAAACATATTAATCACAAATATACTTTCTTAAATTTAAATTCTTAATTGTTTAAAGTATTACATGAGTCTCATTTTCCCTCCATTGACCTCTCCCTGGCTGCTCCCACCCCCCAGCACATGCCCTCACCCCCCCTATGTTTTAAAGTTCTCTCAAGTCATATTTAAAAGTTAATATAAAGCTGACAATTAAATATAGACTGTTCCCGTAGAATCTTAATGAATAAAGACTCCACTGGTATATTCAAACTTCAATGTAATTCTGAATACATGATTACATATATATATATTTTTTAAATCTTCATTTTCGTTATCTTTTATTTCTGAGCTACCACTAGATAGGGTTATTATTGCTAGACTGAAACTTTGTGTATTTGGCCCTAACCTTGTCACACTGAAGCCCTGTAAAAAGTATTTACCTGCTCTTTCCCAGTTTGTTTGTTTTTTCTCTTCCTTCTCACAGGTTAATACAGAAATTTAATACATGTTTGCATACAATTCATTAACCCCACGTTCTGGCACATAGTAGATATGTAACAAACAATAGCATATAGCATTGTTGCTCTTGAGGTTTGCTGACTTTCCATTTGTGAATTCTGCTAGGCTTTCTGGTACCATGATAGTTTTTTATTCTTACCCAACTTATGACCTCTCAAGCTTTCTGCCTGAATATATTATATTAGTTTGTTCTTTCGTCAACCTATCTATTATCCTTTACTCACTGTTCTCTTAGCTGAAGCTGCACTGTATACCGTGTTACATCCCATCTGTCTTAACACTTCCAGCAGGCTGTAAATATTTGCATCTGATTCCTCCCAGAATCTGGACACTTAGGAAACCTCAAAGAAAGTGTTGATATAAGTGTGACCATACAATTTTCAATGAAACAAGAATAATCTGGGGAACAAAAATGAATGCTGTTATTTGTTATAGCAAGGCATCTGGTGTAAACCAGGACCCTGGGGCAAATAGGTATGGGTGAGCCCCATACTTATACGCACAGTTATTGCTGAATTTTTGCTTTGGAAGCACAGTACAATGCATTTCCTCACTGCCATCTATCATTCAGGACCTTGCAAATTGCCTCATTTTCTAAAAAGTGCTGATTGGTATGTTTTTGCATGTTCAGAACTGCTTTATGTAGCAATATGGGGATTGGCTCAATGCCCCAAATACTTGCAGATGAGGAGGGGGCTTGGAGGACTGGATGAAAGAAGGTGAAGGGATTAAGCAAATATATATATATCTCACATAGACACAGACAACAGTGTGGTGATAGCCAGAGGGAACGCGCAGTGTGGGTTAGGTGGAGGTGGGCAAAGGGGGGAAAATGGAGACGAAAAGAGACTTTGCTTGGGGCGATGGCGCACAATGCAGTGGGCAGGTGATGTTTTATTGAGTTGTACACTTGAAACCTGTATTGTTTTGCAAACCGATGTCACCCCAACAAATTCAATAAAGAAGTAAAACACATTAAGTCACTGACAAAATAAAAATGCAGGTGCTAGTCTCAACAGTGGAAAACCCCAGGAACTAGAAGGCCAGGCAATCACTGACTTTGTGTGTTACCAAGTCACATCGACCATTTTAACAGTGAAAAGTTTAGAGTGATTCATTTCATTGTCCAAAGAAAGAATGACATCAATAGCCCAAAATAAATCCCCCTAGTTTTGCTTACCAAAATGCAAACAGTGCCAGAACTCATGAATGACTGCAGCAGCAATTAATCTGAATCACATACCAGATAGCTTCGGTCAGTGCAGTTTCTCTGTGAATGCACTGGGTTTAATTTAAAATGGCAAAGTAAGGGTAAATAAATCAATAGGCTGTTCTCCTAGATTTTTGTTATGTGTGGAGAGTAGCTGAGTGCTCGAGTTGGCAGAAGTCCCCATTAAGCCAGGGATCATTCATCAAGCAGATGCTGTGTGTCAGGCACTGTGCTAGACGTTAGGGCACTGCCCTCTGTTTGTGCTTGAAAAACACAGAAGCCAACATTTGTGATGCCAGTCACTATATATCACTTAGGTGGCTAGGACACATTTATCAATTCCAGTTTTTCTATATATGACAGATATGTAGGGTGAGGGGGGGGGCATAGCTTTTTTCCTCTTTGAAAAGAGAAATGAATCACTTAAGGCACTTAAGGAAAATGGGCAATACTTGCTTGTCACCTGAATACTGAAAAGAATCTTGCCTTCTTGGATTTCTTCTACCAGTTTATTCCCTCCAAGGAATTCTAAGTTGCTAGAAACCACTCTGTTACCTTAAACAGACCCCTCCACCAACAATCTTATCTCACAGGCATTCCTGCCTGCTGGATAGATGATATGCATCCAGGACGTGGCTTTCTCCTCTTCTTTGTGGCAATCACACCATCTTCTTGAGAACTAATGACCTCCTCCATGAGTTTAAGTTTGACTTCTATCAGAATTTTTGTTAGCCAGGCTACCATATTGACCTATCTGGTTGGTTCCTTCCACACAGAATTCTGGTCATTATTGATACTTTGCTCCTCTGCAACATTATAAAACTATCTCAGAGGCTTAGAGGTCCTGATCAATCCATATATTAATTTCCTAGGGCTGCAGTAACAAGTTACCACAAGCTGAGTGGCTTAAAACAACATAAGTTCGCCCTGACTGGTCTGGCTCAGTGGATGGCGCGTCGGCCTGCAGACTGAAGGGTCCCAGGTTCGATTCTGGTCAAGGGCATGTACCTTGGTTGCGGGCACATCCCCAGTGGGGGGTGTGCAGGAGGCAGCTGATTGATGTTTCTCTCTCATCGATGTTTCTAACTCTCTATTCCTCTCTCTTCCTCTCTGTAAAAAATCAATAAAAACAATAAAAAATATATATATAAAAAAACAACGTAAATTCATTCTCTGACAGGTGTGGAGGCTAGAACCCTGAAATCAAGGTGTCAGCAGGGCCATGCTCCCTCTGAGGCTCTGGAGGGAATCTTTCCTTGCCTCTTCCTGGTTTCTGGTGGTGGTCACCAGTTCTCAGAATTTGTTGACTTGCAGCTGCATTACCCAATCTCTGCCTCTCTTATCACATGGCATTTTTCTCTTACAAGGATACCAGTCATCTTGCATTAGACCCACACTAACAACTTCACCTTAACTCAATGATATAGGCAAGGACTGTGTTTCCAAATAAGGTCCCATTCACAGGTACCTAAGGTTGGGACTCCGAGAAATGTTTTGGGGGACAAAATTCAACCTATGACAGTCTATGGTAGATGAATCTGCTTGAAAATGAGCTTTCAGGGAAATTGCAGAATCAAATAAAGCCAACTCTCCATTGACTGAAAGTCTTCCCTGCTATCTAAATCACTTACACATATGTATGTCGTTATATCACAGCCATGAGTTGTACTTATTTATTTATTTATTAGTTAGTCGCCGACTCCATGTGGAGGTACTTGGAGAGCAACATGATAAAGAAAACAAAAAGATGATCTGCAGAGTGAGAATCATTTTAAGTTTTAATTTCCTCTCTAAGACACTGTGAGGGGTGCTGTCTAGTGATTCTACATTAGACATCTCTCTGCCATCATTTCTCTTTAATACCCCCCTTTTTTAGTGGGGGATATTTTGATTTGAATATCGAACTCCTAGACATTGTGCATGAGAAATTAAAGTGATAATTTGAGCCTTTGAGTAATATTATGTTCTCTGGCATTGACTTTTTCTGGCAGGTAGATTGGATATGGGAATATCATATCCATAGTATTTGTAGTCCATGGTATTCCTTATTATCAGTTTCCATAGGATGAGTGATGATACAGCTGTTTTATTTTTTATGTTGATCATTTGTGCCATCTATCCTTTTTTCTTGGCTACTCTGGTTGGAGATTTCTTTGTTTATTTTCAAAGAACAAGAATTTTGTCTTGTTAGTTTTCTGTGGGTTTCTTTTTGTTTGTTTTCAAGTTCATTGCTTTCTGCATTAATTTTAATTACCTTCCTTCTATTGCTTTAAGTTTAATTCACTCATCTTTCTTCTGTGTCCTAAGATAGAAATATAGGTTATTAATTTTATATCTTCCCCCTTTTCAAATGTAGTAGGTAGTTGAATAACATTATTTTGTTTAATGTTGTTTCATTATAACATGGATGAAAAAAAATGATTCCTGGTGGGGGCCAGTGTTGGTGTGGAGTTAACATGTGCTCCCTATGACTGCATGGGTTTTCTCTGGATACACCAGTTTGCTCCACATTCCAAAGATGTACATATTAGGTGAACTGGCCTGTCTAGATTGTCTTTGCCCAAGTGAGTGTGTGTGCTTCTGAATAGCCCTGTGATGGAGAGCATCCTGGTCAGGATGAGTTCCTGCCTTGCACCCTGAGCTACAGGGATTGACTCAGGCCACCTGTTACCTTGAATTGAAATGAGTGGGTTGGGAAATAATGATCTTACTTGTTTTTATTAATTTTGCTTTTTTTGGTAAAATATATTTTTATTGATTTCAGAGAAGAAGGAAAAGGGAGATAGAAACATCAATGATGAGAGAGATTCATTGATTGGTTGCCTCCTGCATGCCCCTTACTGGGGATCAAGCCTGCAACCAGGGCATATACCCTGACCTGGAATAGAACCCGACCTCCTGGTTCTCAGGTTGATGCTCAACCACTGAGCACACCCCTCAGGCTAATCTTTCTTACATATATGTGTAGTTCACATTTATTTCAATGTTCAATATTAGAAGTGTTTTGAGCTTTTATTTAGAAGATTAGTGATCAGAAATATGCTCTAGGATCTTAACTCTTATTTATACTTGTTAGTCTATGGTCAAACTGGTTTGAGTACACATCATTTCACTTAAAGTCTCAGTTTCCAAGAACCTATTCATGATGTTAACTGAGGACTTACTGTCTATACATGTAATGTTATAAATTTACTTCTCTAAGCACTAGTTAAGCAGAATCCCAATAATTTTGATGCTGTATTTCCAAGTTTATTTAGATCTAAATAAATTTTCTTTGGACATCATATTTTTACTCATGGGTTATTTGCAGGCCTGTTACTTAGTTTCTAAGTATTTGGAGATTTTTCAGCTATCTTTGTTATGGTCTTAAATGTTTTATATGATTTATATTATTTAAATTTATTAAGGTGTGCTTTATGGTCCAGAACCTGTTCCATCTTGGTAAACGTGTGTGAGCATAAGAATATGTTCTATGCTGTTGTTGTTTGGAGTGTTCTATAAATGTCAATTAGGTGAACTTGATAGATAGTTCTGTTCAGGTCATCTGTATTCTCACTGGTTTTCTGCCTGCTTGATCTATCCATTATTGAGACAAGAGTGTTGAAATCCCCAACTATAGTTGTAGATTTCTTTATTTCTTTTATTTTTATTAGGTGTTTTTTTTCATGTATGTAGACAGTATGTTGGTAAATTACAGTTTTTTAAATGTATTTTTTTCTTTTTTAATTGTTTTTTTCTTTACTGATTACGGTATTGCATATGTGTCCTTATTCCCCCATTACCCCCCACCCCATTCCCACTCATGCCCTCACCCCCTGGTGTCTGTGTCCATTGGTTAGGCTTAAATGCATGCATGCAAGTCCTTTGGTTGTTTTGAGGACCTGGTTAGAAACCAGTCACTCCCAACCCCTTCTTTTTATCAGGCATCAGGCTCTCACACTGTGGGCCACTATGTTCATTTGAATTTCTCATCTTTCTTGTAGTGTCTTGCTTTGGTATCAGGGCAATGCTGGCCTTGTAAAACTAGTTTGGGAGTAAAGTTCTTATTTAATCTTTAAAAGTTTTTACACAGCAAAGGAAACAATTAACAAAATTAAGACATCTTACAGAATGGGAGAAAATATTTGTAACCATTTTTGCAAATAAGGTGTTAATATCCAAATTATATAAAGAATTCATGCAACTCAATATCAAAAACAAACAAACCAAACAAAAATAATCCAATTGAAAATTGACCAAAAGACTCAAATAGATATTTTTCCAAAGACATACAAATGGCTAACAGGTATATGAATATTAAACAGTAATCATCAGGGAAATGAAAATCAAAACTACATATATATATATATATATATATACATATATATATATATATATATTCACATCACACAAATTACAATATCTACAATAAAAACCAAGAGATAACAAATGTTGACAAGCATATGAGGAAAGGACTCCTTTCTGTATGGTTGGTGGGGATATACATTGGTATACCCATTATGGAAACATTATGCAGGTTCCTCAAAAAAGGATACCTAGAACTGCCATATGATCCAGCAGTCCCACATCTGGGTATATGCTCAAAGGAAACTAAATTGTTTTAAAGAGATATATGTACCCCTATGCCCATTGCAACATTATTCATAATAACCAAGATATGGAAACAGCCTAAGTATCTATCAATAGGTGAATGGGTCTAAAAATGTTTTAAATATATACAATGGATTATTAATCAAAAAAAGAAGAAAATCATGCCATTTGCAACAATATGGATATACCTGGAAGGCATTATGCTAAGTGAGATAAACCAGGAAGAGAAATAAAAACAGTGTATGGTATCATTTACATGTGGAATTTTTTTGGGAAAAAATGTCTAACCATAGAAACAGTAGGATGGTAGTTACCAGGAGCTTGGGAGTTGAGGAAATTGGGAGAGTTGGTCAAGTTTCAGGTAAAAAAAGACTAAATTCTGAAGATCTTATTTACAGAATGGTGACTATAGTTAATAATACTGTTTGGTGTACTTGAAAGTTGCTGAAAAAGTATAATTTAAGCACTCTGATGATAAATAAATGTTAACTATGTGATGTGATGGATGTGTTCATGGGAATCATTTCACAATATATACTTAAATATATACTTTAAATATATTAAAATTTTATTTGGTAATTATACCTCAATAAAGCTGAAAAAATATCCTGGTTTATAATTCTTAAAAAAAGTAAAGGGATGAATAGAAGTAAACCATGTTAAAACTAATTTAAAAAGCTATAGTATCTAGATTAATGTTAGGCCAAGAAAGATTCTATGGCAAGAAAAGGAACTTAGATGAAAAATGGTATTATAAAACGATAAAGGGGTCAATTTACAAAGAAGACATCCTAATACTGAATTTGCATCCACCTAACAAAAGAGTGTCAAAATATGTGAGGCAAAAATGAATAGAACTGAAAGGAGACTTTAAAAGACCTCTATCAGTAATTTATAGATCCATCAAGCAGAAAATTAATAAGGCTAGGTTAAACTGAACAGTAAGGGACTTAATTGACATGTATAGACTTCATTCATCAACAGCGGAATGAACATTCTTCTCAAGTTCACATGGAACCTTCACCAATATAGATTACATTCTGGGTCATAAAACACACTTCAACAAATTTAAAGAATAGAAACTACACACAGATGTTCTCAGACCAAATGGAACTAAACTAGAAATCAATAGCAGAAAGATAACTGCAAAATTCCAAAATGTTTGTAGATTAAACAACACACTCTAAATAACATATAGTTCAAAGTAGAAGCCTAAAAGAAATTTATAAAATATTGTGGGCTAAATGAACATGAAAATGCAATCTATAAAAATTTATGGGATGGAATGAAACCACTGCCTAGCAGGAAAATTATAGCATTGAATACATAGATTATAAGAAATTTTAAATTAATCATCTAAACTGACACTTTAGGAAATTATGAAAAGTAGGACAGTTTAAGCCTAAAGTAACCAGAAAAAAAAGGGAATAACAAATTCAAGCAGAAATCAGTAAAATTAAACACACAAAAAGCAATACAGGGAGAATTTCATGTAATGCCAGAGATTGAGTTTGGAATGATGTTTTTACAAGCTTAGAATGTCAGGATTACTGGCAGCCACCAGAAGCGAGGAGTAACAAGGAGGGAACCAATTTTTCTCTATAGTCTCCAGTAGAACATGGTCCTGTCAACACCTTGATTTCAGGTTTAACTTCACTTTAATTTCATTCTAACTGTGAGCAAATAAATTTCTGTTATTGTAAGCCACCCAGTTCATGATGTTTTGTTATGAAAACCCTAGAAAATGAATGTAATCAGCAATAAACAATTGAAATTGAAAACATACCATTTCATTAGCATCAAGTACATAAAATGCTTGGTACAAATCTAACAAAATATTTACAAGACGTTTATGAGGGAAACTTCAAACCTCTGATGAAATAAATCAAAGATATAAATAAAGGAAAGTGATATTTCATGTTCATGGATAAGAAAACTCAACATTATGTAGATGCCAATTATTTCCAAATTTATCTGTAGATTAAATGTGATCCAAATTGAATCTCAGAAAGTTATTTTGTTAATGATGACAGACTGATTCTAAAATTTATATTGAAATTTATATTGAATATAGTCAAGACAATACCAAGAACAAAGCCAGAAGACTGATATTACCTGACTCCAAGACTTACTATAAAACCACAGTAATTAGAACAATGTGGTATCAGTGAGAGATAGATATGTACTCTGAACAGATAAAGAGCTCAGGAATAGATCCATGCTAACATAATCAGCCAACCTTTGGCAAAGGAGAAAAGGCAGTTCAACTGAGAAATATAGTCTTTTCAACAAATGGTGCTGAAACAATTGGGCATCCACATGCAAGAAAATTAATATAAACATAGACTTTATATATTTCACAAAAATTAACTCAAAACAGATCATAGACTTAATGTAAAATACAAAAAAAATGAAACTTCTGAAAGTTAACTCAAGAAAATCTAGGTAACCTGTGGTTTGGGAAAATTTTCAGATATACTAAAATAATAATTCATAAAACTAGTAATTATTAAAATTAAAAGGTTTTACTCTACAAAAGACACCGTTATTAAAATAAAAAAACAAACAACAACAACAAAAAAACACAAGCCACCGAGGAAATATTTGTAAAAACACATATCTGTTAATAGAAATATACAAAGGACTCTTAAAACTCAACAATAATAAAACAACCCAATTCAAAATATATGATAACACTTCAAAGAAGATACAGATGTGGTTAATAAGCCTATGAAAAATGCTCAGCACTATATGTCATTAAAGGAATTGCAAATAAAAACAACACAGATGTCACTATGTACCTATTGAAATGGCTAAAATATAAAATACTGATAACATGACATGCTGAAGACGACATAGAGCCACAGGAATTCTCATTCATTGCTAGTGGGAATGCAAAATGTTATGGCTGCTTTGGGAGGCAGTTTAGAAGTTTCTCACACAACTAAACACAGGCTTATCATATCTTCTGGACATCAATTATCCCAGTTATTACCCAAATGCATTGAAAACTTATGTCCACACAAAAGTCTGTAGACAGATGTTAATGGCAGCTTTACTAATAATTGCCCAAATTGGAAGCAATCAAGATGTCTTTCAAGAGATAAATGGATAACCAAACTGTGATACATACATATAGTAGAGTATTATTCAGTGATAACAAGAAATGAGCTATCAAACTTTGAAAAGGCCTGTTGAGCCTTAAATGCATATTGCTAAATGAAAGAATTCAGACTAAAAAGGCTGCATACTGTATGATTACAGCTACACATAATTCTGGGAAACAGCAAAACAACAGAATTTTCTACTGCCTCACGTCACTGAATGATCCTCAGCTATGGCTGTGGGAGACCTATTACCATTGTCATTGCTATCATGAAGTTGCTCTTCATTAAATATTTTATATTAGAAATAAATTAATGAGTTTTAAAATTAGTAAAATGTCTGTATGTTAGGGTAACTACTTATAGTAATGCATTTGTCACTTTTAATATTTAACTACATGATCTGAGAGATAATTACAGGGTTTCTTTTTTGTTTGATTTTTTTTTGTTTTGTTTTCCTTTTGGTCTAAATTAATTATTGGAATGAAGAATCAAGGAGATGACAAAGGAAAAAATAGTGAAAGGGAAGAAAGCAATTATTTTTTCAATTCTCACGGTGCAACATATGTTTGAAATTTTAACCTGTATATTTATACTTAAGGATCCAGCAAGAATTCAAGAAAAAAGAAAGAAGTGAGCAAAATGAATTAAGATAGAAATCAAGAAAATTTACAACGTAAGCAAATAAAGAAAAAAAATAAAAGGAATTTCTAGGCTCTGTTTCATCTCAAAGTGAAGAGAAATATCTCTCCTTCGTTCCTGTGTATAAAGTTTACTATGCTTTTAAAATTCTCTTCTATTGTGTGATTTTAGGCTAACTTTATAATTCTGATGGTTCATAACGTTTCAAAACAAATTAAAATAAGTTCTGAAGCAACACTCTGACATAACTCAAGGATAAGCAAAATATAAAAACCCTACAGACATTTGAGCTACAATTTGTAATTTTGATGTTTAAGATTTCCTCGGGAGGTTCTTTTTTAAAAACTTTTTATGTTACTTAATGTTTTCCATCTGCTGCAGAAGTTTGAAGTTACAACTGTACAGTTGTACAGCAAATGCCCAGAACTTTTTAATATGTGACTTTCACACTGGTAGGAAATTACCTTGTTGCCACGGTTCACTTGATAGCGCTCGGTGGGCCAGCAGGTCATGGATTAAGGACTTACATCATCGCGGTAAATCATAACCAGTTCTCATTGCACTTCAGCATGGTTCTGGGTCAAAAGCACCATTATCCTTCACTTCAAGTTCATACATGTTTTGACCCATCGTTTTTACTTTGATAAATCGTCTCTCAAGAATTGAAAGTGCTATCCATCCTGGAAAGATACGTGTGAGGCTATAGACAGTGGGTAAGAGACCAGTTATCAAAACAATTCTAAATTATTTTAAATTCATCCCATTTAGTACACATACACACACACACACACACACACACACACACACTCACTCAATTATACCCACAGGAAAGTGTAGATATACGGGACTGGGGGTTGTGAACAGTGAATAAAGGCAATAACTCACATCCCCATTTTCTAAAATTGCTATATAATTTAATGTCTTTTTTCGCATTGAAATCCTGCTGTTAACCAATGTCTCTCATCTAACAACATTGCTTCATACTTTATTGAGAAAAATAAAAGTACGTAAGTAGAAGCTGTCTTCTCTTTTCCACTGTGTCCATGTGTATATTTTCCTTCTCATTCTTTGGCCAGAAAACACCCTGCTCTTGTCAATGGAAAATCCTTGTGCTTGGGTAATGTGTCCCAACTCCTCATCCTTTACCTTTCCAAGGACTTCAGTCTTACATCTATCATTTTCTGTTCATGCTATTAATCTCTCTTTCTCTTGAATCTTTCTTATAAAATGACCATAAGCTCTGGTCTCTGGAAAAATCAATCTATCAAAAACTTTTCTAGCTGGTTTGCTCAGTGGTTAGAGTGTCTGTCCGTGAACTGAAGGGTCAAGGGTTCGATTCCAGTCAAGAGCAGATACCTTGGTTGCAGGCTCGATCCCTGGCCCTGGTTGGGGCACGTGCTGAAGGCAACCAATAGATGTTGTCTTTCTCACATTGAAGTTTCTCTCTCTCTGTATCTCCCCCTCCCTTCCACTCTCTCTCTAAAAATCAATGGCAAAAAACATCCTCAGGTGAAGATAAACAAACAAACAAAAAGCAACTTCAGGCTTAACATGATCCCTATCTGTGATCATGTTCCATGCCTTCTAATTCTCGCTCAGGCTGTCAAGCAAGAGCCACTTAAAATAAGACATCTGAAATGTTTTAATGTTACTAGCATCCTGATTGGTGGCAAGAGAAAAATACCTTTCTAAATGAATGTGACTTACCATGTCTTCCATGCTTTACATGATCTAAATTTACTTTCAATTGTTGATGAATAGCATTTTGTCCTCATATCTTGACCTACCTAGGAATTGTGTGTTACCAGGACAATGTCCTACTATTCCATCAATATTCCAAAGTGATAAAACTAAGGTTTGGTAAGATTTATACCACAGTAATGCTACATTTGATTTTGATATAAGTTTTTTCTTACTTTAATGCTTATGCTGATAATTATTACAAGCCATTTTAGTTATTCTGGACTAGAGGCCTGGTGCACAAAAATTTGTGCACTCGGGGGCTTCCCTCAGCCCGGCCTGTGCCCTCTTGCAGTCTGGGACCCCTCGGGGGATGTCCACCTGCTGGCTTAGGCCCGCTCCCTGGGAGATCGGGCCTAAGCTGGCAGTCAGACATCCCTCTGGCAGCCCAGGACCCCTCAGGGGATGTCCACTTGCCAGTGGGGTGCCGGCCTAAGCTGCAGTCAGACATCCTTAGCGCCGCTGAGGAGGTGGGAGAGGCTCCCGCCACCACTGTTGTGCTGTCAGCTGTCAGCCTGGCTTGTGGCTGAGCAGAGCTCCCCCTGTGGTAGCACACTGACCACCAGGGAGCAGCTCCTGCATTGAGCGTCTGCCCCCTGGTGGTCAGTGTGTGTCATAGTGACCAGTCATTCCCAGTTGTTCTGCTGTTAGGGTTAATTTGCATATTACCCTTTTATTATATAGGATAGAGGCCTGGTGCATGGGTCGGGGCCGGCTGGTTTTCCCTAAAGGATGTCCCAGATCAGGGTGGGGTGCCTGGCCAGCCTAGGTGAGGGTCTGATGGCTGTTTGCAGGCTGGTCAAGCCCCCCAGTGGTGACCCTCACTCCATGGGGGTGTGGTCAGCCTGGGTGAGGGGCTGAGGGCCGTTTTCAGGCTGGCCATGCTCCCTGGCAATCCAAGCTCCTAGCCTCTCCTTCTTTTCTTTTTTTTTTCTGAGATCTATTTATCTTCTATAATTGAAACTTTGTAGGCTTGAGCAGAGCCCAGGTCCAGCTGGAAGCCTGGGTTTCCCCTGGCAACACAGGCTCCCAGCCCCTCCTTCAGCGGAGGCCATGGCCAACTGGAAGCAGGTATCTGGGATTTATTTATCTTCTATAATTGAAATATTGTAGCCTTGAGCGTAGCCCAGGGCCAGCCAGGGCAGGCAGGAAGCTTGGCTTCCTCCATCACTGGGGGCAACCCAAGCCTCCTGCTCACTCCAGCTCTGTGGCTGCCACCATCTTAGTTGGGTTAATTTGCATACTCACTCCTGATTGGCTTGTGGGCATGGTTTGAGCGTAGCGGAGGGATAGTTAATTTGCATGCTTCTCTGTTATTATATAGGATTTTTACTTTTGATCTATTCTTCCTTACCTAAACATGCTATTGCCCTGATAATCCTATATAATAAAAGCCTAATATGCTAAGTGTCTGGTTATCCAGCCGTCTGTTCAACCAATCAAAGTGTAATATGCTAATGATATGCTAAGGCTGCTTCACCACTTGCTATGATGTGCACTGACCACCAGAGGGTATTCAGTTGACCCCTTGACCAATCGCTATGATGTTCAATGACCACCAGGGGGAAGATGCTCTGACTGGTAGGTTAGCTTGCTGCTGGGGTCTGGCTGATCAGGACTGAGTGAGAAGGGACTGACATGCCCTGGAGCCCTCCCGCGGTACCTCCCTGGCTGGCCAACCTCCTACGCCCCTCCCTGGCCTCGATTGTTCACCGGTGGGGTCCCTCGGCCTGGCCAGCGCTCTCTCACAATCCAGTACCCCTCAGGGGATGTTGGAGAGCTGGTTTTGGCCTGATCCCGCTCAACACAGGAGCCGCCCACTGGTGTTCAGTATGATCCCACAGGGGAAGCGCTGCTCAGCCAGAAGCCAGGCCTCAGCAACAACGCTAAGGATGTCACACTGCCGGATGAGCAGGCCTAAACCATCAGTTGGACATCTGCTGAGGGCTCCTGGACTGCGAGAGGGGAGAGGGCGCAGGCCGGGCTGAGAGACTCCGACCCTCCCCCCCGCCCCCCCCCCCCCGAGTGCATGAATTTTGTGCACTGGGCCTCTAGTTATAATATAATTCATAATGTGTCTACTCATTTATTCCAACAATATTTATTAAACATTGTTTGCAAGCATTGTTCCAGGTAGTAGAGACTCAAAACTAAAATACAGTGGGGCCTTGACTTACGAGTTTAATTCGTTCCGTGACAGAGCTTGTAACTCAAATTACTTGTATGTCAAATCAACAGTGAACGAGTGAGACACGTGATGCTGGGCTGATGTTGTGGCGTTCACTGTGACGTTCGCTGCGCCAACTAGCAGTGGGGTATCTGAAGCTGGCTCATAACCCGAATTTTAGCTCGCAACTCAAAGCAAAAAATCAGCCAAGAGACAGCTTGTATCTCGAAAAACTCGTTAGTTAGGACACTCGTAAGTCAAGGCCCCACTGTATTTGCATTCTTGAAGTTTCTATTGTAGTAGGGAAGTGTTGGAAAGAGAATAAAGCTAATAAATAAAAAACATAATAACAAATGAATTATATTGAATATTAGAAAGCAGTAAGTTGTGAACACAGTCAGAGTGTGGACTTGCAATTCTGGAGAAGGCACTGCAACTTTAAATGTTGACTTTTTTTTAAAATATATTTTTTATTGATTTTTTACAGAAAGGAAGGGAGAGGGATAGAGAATTAGAAACATCGATGAGAGAGAAACATCTATCAGCTGCCTCCTGCACACTCCCCACTGGGGACGTGCCCGCAACCAAGGTACATGCCCTTGACCGGAATCGAACCTGGGACCCTTGAGTCCGCAGGCTCTATTCACTGAGCCAAACCGGTCAGGGTGGCACTGCAACTTTAAGTAGGGTGATCAGAGGGGCCTCTCAAGTAAGATGTAACTATGCATGGACTTGAGGGAGGAAAGAGAATGAGCCTTGCAGATATTTGAAGGGAAAAAATGTTCCAGAGGAAGAAGGGCCCAAGGCTAGAAGAGAGGAGGATAGTTGTAACAGGTAGATGGAGGTGAGGACAGACTATAAGGTAGGGTTAGACTCTGAGAGCTTTATGTACCGTTATAAGCAGTTAAGTTTTTATTATTTTAAAAAGTTAGTAAGTAGATCATTCGCAGCAGAAGAGTGATATAATCTAACTTATGTTTTTACAGAATTGTCTGGATTCCAATATATTTTATGGGAACAAGAATGAAAGCAAGGGTTTGGGTATGAGGCTAATTTAATTAATCAGTAGAAATTTGATTAGTAACATCCTGAAGGATTAGCTGAGGGCAGTGAGGGTATTATGAAAAGGAATTCAAAGATAGTTTCATTTGTTCTTGAGCAAACTGAAAGAGACTCTGTCACTAATTGAGATGTGCAATTCTATGGGTGAGGTGTGTAGCGTATTTAGTTTCAGATGCAAGTTAGATATTGAAAAGATCATGGTGACTAGCAGGTGGGCCTATTAGTCTAGATTTGGGGATAGTTGTCCATGCTGGAAATATGAATTTGGGGATCATCAGCATACATATTACATAAAGACATAATAGTAGATAAGGTTATTAATTATATTACTGTAGGTAGAGAAGAGGTCTAAGAATTAAACATTTGGGTGTCTGAAATTTTCCATTGAATAGAGAATACCATAAAATTATAGGTTCATCTGCTTTTGTTTAATTGAAACTAAGTGGAATTAGATGAGTGTTTCAAAAATATGCTTTTTAAATCACTGTACACATGTCAGTTATTATTAATACTTGTGTTGCCCATTCTTTATTAGTTATTAAAACACATTTTAAAATAATCAAAACCCATTTCCTAATATTACTGACAAATGAGATAACTATATATTTACTAGAAACCTTTACAATAAAGTTTCAGATTCATTGTAAGTGAAATTCTTCAAACTACTTCTCTAGTCATATATCTCTTGAAGATAGTATCTGGAACTGATATTCAATCATGTACCCCTTGAAAGCCATCACAGCCTCAAATCAGAAAGGAGAATTGGTTTAATATAATTCAGAAGAAGAGAAAATGCAGACTCAGCTTAGAGAATATAAAATACGAAAGAAAACAATTGCTTCCATTTATAAAAACAGTAGCTATGAATCTGATTGGGATATTTTTATCAGCCTTCAAATAGGAAAGATGCTGGTATAAACCATAAAATTTTAAATCAGGAATGGTGAGAAATCAAACATTGCACAAAATGGGGAAGTTCCTATTGTTTTGTTATTCACAGTGTTCATTTTTACTCTAGTTATTTGTATGGTGAAAAATAACTCTGGGATGTACCGTATTCATGCATATTTCAGACAAAGGAGTGCCACTTGGTCTACTGCCATTATTTACCAGAAAATGGTGCCAATTATTTTGAGGGCAAAAAATACATATTATTTAAAAATATTTCTTTTGGATATTTAGATTCCCATTTTAGATATTCTAAGTATAATATGTTTTCTTTGTCAAATTTTTCTTTCTGATGCTTGTTCAGTTATATCTTTTTGAACTGTCAAGCATATGAAAGGGTATTATCTAGGGAAGTCCATAGAAAATATGAGTTCAGGATAGTTCAATTTTGTTTCTTTATAAACTAGGATAGCACGTGATAACTGATGTGCAGAATAGGTTAAGTACTTGACAGTGCGTTCGCTGAATCTCTGACATACATCCTATTATAAATAGCATTTACTATAGAAAAAAAGAATCTTGTTTACATTTTATACATATTTACCCTGAGGGTTACTAACTTAAAACAGATGAGGGAAAAGGGGAAAAGAAACATTTATCTATCTCTAATGGCTGTTTCCATTTTCAACTAAAAGGACATGTCTGTACTTTTCTGTAATAATAGAATCCATCTCCAACTGTCAGTCCCGGAGGAAAAAAAAAATGTTGGTTCATATAAAATTCATAGAACTAAAGCAGTTCCTGTCGTGATGCTTTTGAGAGCACTGTCAGATCTCTCTGGGTCTTTAGTTTAAATGTCATTTCTAGTCAACTGCAGGGTTTTTAAAGTGTTTCGGCATCAACTTTTTCCTTGGCGCATATTGGGTCTTTCAGAGAATTTATGTTTTTTTTTTTAATAAAAGACACTCTAACACCAATTCTTAAAAAAAAATTAAAAAATTAAAAAAAAAACAACAAAAGCCCTAACCGGTTTGGCTCAGTGGATAGAGTGTCTGCCTGTGGACTGAAGGGTCCCAGGTTCGATTCTGGTCAAGGGCATGTACCTTGGTTGCGGGCACATCCCCAGTGGGGGGCGTGCAGAAGGCAGCTGATCAATGTTTCTCTCTCATGGATGTTTCTAACTCTCTATCCCTCTCTCTTCCTCTCTGTAAAAAATCAATAAAATATATTTTTAAAAAACCAACAAAACAAAACAAAACCTCCAAGATAGTGTCATTGTAAATGGCTTGCAAGAGAAAATATGCAAGAATCTTTAATTGGCTTTCAAGTGGTAGAAAATAGAAAAAGATTGCCAGATAAAAGCTTCATGAGTAATAAGGTTAACCCCAGGAAAATTATAACAAGGTGCTCCTATAATCCTACTCACTGTAGGGAAGGGTTAATTATGAGTCAAAACTGATCCGAGATTCTTTAATTCATTCTTTCAAATGAATTAAAGCCATTCCATACTATACTGGAGCCACCCAAAAGACCATCTAGTTATGGTAAGCATGGAAATGAGCTAATAGGGAAGGACATTTTAATATCTTAGTCTTTTTCACCAACTCTTCCTAACACAAATACTCATGTAAATTTAGGATACTTCTTTTCCCACTTGATAATTTGTAATTCATTACAACTGCTTTCAGATGCATGCTATAAAACACATCTTTTCCTTTCCAAAATACTTAGGAATGGTTCCAGATGTTCCACATTTTTACAAATACCAGCTATTTTTCAGACTTCTTATATTTTGCCAATCTAATGGATATGAAAATGTGTCTCACTGTTAGACCTAAATTATTTCGTTGATTGTTTTTATTTTGATTTTCTGTTGTGCTTTCTCTTTTTTTAAAAAAAATATATTTTATTGATTTTTTACAGAGAGGAAGAGGGATAGAGAGTTAGAAACATCAATGAGAGAGAAACATCAATCAGCTGCCTCATGCACACTCCCCACTGGGGATGTGCCCGCAACCAAGGTACATGCCCTTGACCAGAATCGAACCTGGGACCCTTCAGTCCGCAGGCCGATGCTCTACCCACTGAGCCAAACCAGTTAGGGCTGTTGTGTTTTCTCTTAAGTGAAATTTCTGTTCTATTTCTAGTTTACTTTCTACTCAATGCTGATTTAATTATTACTCATTTAGTATGTGAGCAGCAAAATCTCCCAGTCTATGACTCCTTTTCAGAAACTTTTGGTATTTTTAGATAAATAGATAGCTTTCACTTTAGTTGAACTTATCAATATTTTCCTTTCCATTATTGTGTGTCTTGTTAAAACATTATTTTCTAAGGTCATAAAGTTTTGCATTATGAAATTTGATATAACTTTTGCATATAAAATTTAGTATCAATTTTTATTTATTTATTTCTATACTAGAGGCCCGGTGCACGAAATTTGTGCACTGGGGGTTGGGGGCCTGCCCTCTACCCCCACTGCAGTCCAAGAGCTCTCGGGGGATGTCCAACTGCTGTGGAGGTGGGATAGGCTCCCGCCACCGCCACTGCGCTCGCCAACCACCACTGTGCTCCCCATCTGTGAGCCCAGCTTCTGGCTGTGTGGTGCTCCCCCTGGTGGTCAGTGCGTGTCATAGTGACCAGTCATTCCACAGTTCTTTCAATTTGCATATTAACCTTTTATTATATAGGATGCATAATCAGTTAGCTCAGCACTATATATTGTTGAGTTCATCATTTCCAAGAATTATATAATATAACTTTATAAAAGTGTTAATACATGCATTGGATCTGTTTCTATACTCATTACATCATTTTATGGAGAAATTTTTATTATAATTTTGCCACCATCAAACAGTATAAATTAACTAGATTTATAGATTTTTGCTAATTGGCAGGGGGGAAAATGACCTTAATATTTTCTCAGATATTTTTGGTTTTCTAGGTTTTTTGCTTTTTTGTTCATATATATTTTCACATCACCTGGTCAATATCCTTAAAATTTCCCGTTGAGATTTTTGACTGGAATTACATAGAAGGTAAAGATCGATTTGAGCAGAATTGACAACTTTAATAAGTCCTTCTTCCCATAAATAAGGTAAATCTTTATTTTTTTGGCATTTTGCCTTTCTTTTAATAAACATAAGATCTTGCATATCTTTTGTTAAAATTATCTCTAAATACATTTTATTTTTGTTTCTACAGTAATTTCTAATTTAAAATTATATTGCTTAAAACATAAATCAATCATAGACACAGCGACCTAGCACAACTTTAGCATTAATTCTAATATTCAGTTTGTAGATGGTTTTGAAATTTTTCTTTAAATAGTTTTATTTCCAATTGTTTTTATTGTTTTAGTTTGCACTGGAAAGGATTTTCATAATATGGAACAGAAGTTGTGAAATTGTAGGACTCATCTGATTCCTGTTTTCAGGAACTATATTGTCTTCCATTGCCAGATGTCCAATGTCTTGAAAACTGTTGTTTGAAGTGAGAGGATAAACTTAACCTCTTCTACTTCATTTTTGCCAGAAACACAAGTCACATCACCACTTAAAACATGTTAAACCCATCAGCTGAAGATGCATAGAAAAGTATATAATCATTCCTAATTATTAAAATCTAAAAGATGAAGTCACTGAATAAAAATGTATTAGTGTTTTTTCTCTCTGTCTTTATTCACCATTTAAGTGTAGTTCTTGGACAGTGAGTAAGGCAAGGTAAAAGAAAAGTCATAAGGTTGAAAGTAAAGAAGTAAAATTTATTTTATTTGGTGACATAGCTATTTATGTAGAAAACCTTAAGGAATCTATAAAGAAAAGCTGCCAGATCTAATATATGAATATATGAATGTAGGAAGGTTTCAGGATACAAGATAAGCACTAAAAACACATGTTTTATTATATCTCATAATAAAATATGAAATATAAACTTAATATTAATAACATCAAAATTACATATTTTGAAATTAATTTAACCAAAATATAAAATCTGTACATGGGAATCTATAAAACATTACAAAGAGAAATTTACAAGGACAAGAGTAAATGGAGGGATACATTTAGGCATTGAAAGATTCAATATTGTTAAAAATGGAAATCCTCTTAAATTGATCTCTAGATGGAATTTTAATCCATTTAAAATTCTAGCAGACTTTTTTGGGGAAAAAATAGCAAGCTTATTTAAAAATGTATATGTAGGAAAATGATCTAGAAATGTAAAAATAATTTTCTAAAAGTAAAACAATTTGGAAGACATTTCCAAAGTGCAGTCATCAAGACAATGTAATCAAAGTAATGCATTGGTGTAATAGGTCAATGGAAGAAAATAGAGGCCAGAAATAGACTTACATTGATATGGTCAATTGATTTTTGACAATATTGCCAACATAATTCAATAGAGAAAAGAAGTCTTATCAACAAATGATGCTGGGATAACAGAATACCCTTTTGAGGAGGAGTAAGGGAGAATGACCCTCAACCTTTACTTCAAACATGCGTAAAAAATAACTCAAAATGAATTATAAAGCTACACATAATAACTCAAATTATTACATTTATGTGAATGTGTGAAATATTTTTGTATTTTGGATAAGCAAATGATTATTAAAGGGAGCACAACAAAACAAACTGTTAAACTCATAGATACATTTACCAAAATTAAAAAAAAATTCTTTTCAAAATACAGTTAATAAAATTAAAAGACAAGTCAGACTTGGGATAAATTATTTTAAAAATATGAATTTTTCAGAGACTCATACAGAATATATAAAGAACATTTTCAACTAAATAAAAGCAAATCAAATACCTTAGAAAAATGGGCAAAAAACGTGGACACTTTAAACAAAGATATGCAAATGGCCAATGAACATGTGAAATGTTACTTAACATCATTAGTCAGCAGGGAAATGAAAATTATGTCTATATGACTATGTAATTGAATGCAAATTCAATAAATTTCAACACCCATTAATGATAAAAGTCTCAGGGTAAAAGGAAATTTTTCCTGTTCATAAGAGGAATCTATGAATATCTACAGCTAGAATACTATTCAATAGTAAAATAATGAAGGCTTGTTCATGAGATTTCTCATATCACTTTAATAATTGATACCCTAGCCAGTGCAACAGGCAAGAAAAAGCAACTAAAATCCACACAGATTGAAGAAAATACAACCATTTTACTTGTGACATGATCGTATATGTAGTAAATTCTAAGTAATGGTTTCTAAACACTTACTAGAATAAGTGAATTTAACAATATTGCGAAATACAAAGTCAATATAAAAAGTCAATTATATTTCTGTGTGATAGCAATGAACATTTGGATGATACAATACCATATATGGTATTGTATCATCCAAAGTAATAAAATAGAAGCTTCTTATTTACCCAAATTGATTAATGTGCAATTTCTGCAAGTTTTATTTAACTCTGGGTTTCCATTTCCAATAAAATGTGTTTGAGGCTTGGCCCCTGCTAGTGGCTCCAATGTAAATAGGTCTGCAGGGGGCAGTGATTGCTTATTTCTACTCCAGAATGTGGTTATTTTTTTTCTGTAAGGCTTTCTAGGTTACCCACCATGGACTCTCCCCCTAACATCCTGCACTTTGGTGTGGAATTTTTGGAAATTCCTTAAGGCATCATCAGAATGACCTTGTTGTGAGTCCTCAATGCAGACAGAAATTACAGTAAAGTATAGAGAAAAAAAAATCTCAACTTCCAAATAACAAGCATGATAAAATGTGCTTAGCAAATCAGATTGACCAATCAAAATCACAGGTAGACCTCAAAAACATAAAAATACATACATATATTAAATATACTATATATTAAATATATACTATATGAAAATATTGGAAAATTTATTCAGACAAAGCATTTAATGGCTGAGCTTGTATTGGGATTAATTAAATACATTAGTACAAACCATATTTACAGGGCTCTACTAAATAGTTTTTTAGCCACTTTATTAAAAAACAATACAACCCCCTCTAAGCTGTCTTTTTTTCTTGTTTCATTTTCATTTCTCAGTCAATTGATCTGTTATTATTTCTTCCTATGTCATGTAGACAATGATTCATGTGTCTTGCTTGTCTTTATTCCCCATTAGATTGTAGCTACATGAAAGGAACTGTTTTGGTACCTTTGTTGGTTTTCTTACTACTATATGTGACAAATGTCTACAATAATAGCAGGGTACTTTAGGAGCTCAATTTATTTTATTTTTTGAAAAGTTAATGAGTGAATGAATGAACATTCTTTATGGCATTATTTACTTTTCAGGAAGTAGGTCTAATTGCTTGAATCTTTAAGGGATGTTTTTCTCTCAAGCGTGGAACTGAGGAGAAGGAAGGGACATCTGTCAGCCTTGCTGTCTGGTGCATATCAGCAAGAGAGTTAATCACCTGAAGCCAAGAGCTTCAGAGAGTTTGCTCTGAGTTGCAGTGGTTCTTGTTGCCTAATGGCCTTAGTTCTGTGGAGGTTATTTATCCTTCGTTAATGCTTGAGTCTTTGAGAGTTAACCAGCAGCCACTGAAGTAATAGCAATAGGTTGTTTCTAGTAGCAAAACACTCAGGTATACTCAACATTGTTGACCTTTTCTGACTGTACAACTAAGTTTCTGATGACCACCGTGTGGGGAGATAAGGAATAGAGTAATGTTAGAGCTGTTTTACACTCTCTTACTTGACTGCAAATGAGTGGAACAGGGTAAACAAAGAAGTCTGGAAAGATCTCAGTGAGGCATTCTTGAGAAACTAAAAATTCACATAGATTGCGAAAAAGGAAAAATTATTAAAGAGCCAAAAGCAAAGCAAACAAATTCAATCATCCTCTCATTTGTACTCCAGTTTTTATATAATATTGAGTATATACTTATTATCCTTTTAATTTAATTATATAACTATGTACTACAATACTTATGATGTTATTATATTTTATAAATATAATGCACAATGTGGTCTTATTATAAAATCATTTTATCTGTCTATATGTTCTTGGTTTCTCTCTGTTTTTGGATATCTGAAATTACGTTTATCAAATGGTAATGATGGATGTTTCTTCATTCTGGGTATAGGGATGATTATTAATTTTGATATTTATATTTTTATATTATTAAATGGTTTATAATGTTCACATATATGTTCTCACTAAATATTATGCTATGTGTGAGACTTTGGGTAGGATTTATCCTGGGCACAATTTGTGGGCATGTGAAACTCCAGAAACATTTTGTTTCCACAATACAGTGGTGGGACAGGCTTAGGGTAATAGTGATATATATTCTGAGTCAGCAAAACTACCTGGTCATAAAAATAAATTTCCCTTATTAATATTTTCCCTATTATAAGTTTAATATTGATATCTAACTGCTTCCCAATACAGGACACTGAGGAAAACTCCAGTCACCCTTGCTGCTAAGAGAGCAAAAATAACTAAATACATCATCGTCAGGAAACTTTCTGGTTATTTTGTGTAGCAAGCATACCCACAGCCCATACAAATAATCAATTGCCATGTGATGCCTTAACCAAATAAATTGTTTTCCAGTTTGAGTGAAAGTGGCATGGCATGCATGATTCCTTTTATTACTTTGCATAGTAATATCTTATCTTTGGTGATGGGAGGTAAGGTGAAACTGGAGCCCATGCTGTTTTATAATCGCAAAAGAGCATAGAGATTTTGACTTATATAAATCTTGGTCAGATTTAATCCTTTTGGAACTAGGCTTGAGGAATTGCTGCCTCTGCTCCCATAATAGTTGTAGCAATAACAGATCAATAAACCTAAGATGCAGAGGCCAGAGCAGGCTGTTTCTTCTTTGTTACCTCAGAATGCCAAATACTGTAAAAATGCGACATGCTAATATATTAATATACAGTGCTACATGCTATATATTATAAAATACTATTATAGTTTATACATTATATATTAATTATATTTTATAAATAAAATGAGTAATATAGTCTTATTTTAAAATCATGCTTTCTATATATTCTTTCTTGATTTTTAAATGTTTTAGGATATTAGAAATGTTTTTATTTATATAGAAATGTATGAAATATAATAACCTCTAATACCTATTAGGTGTATATGATATATATGATTCTTTACATATCCTATATAATAAAAGGCGAATATACAAATAGACCGAATGGTGGAATGACCAGTTGCTATGACTCACACTGACTACCAGGGGGCAGATGCTCAACGCAGCAGATGCAGGAGTTGCCCCCCCGCCCCGGGTGGTCAGTGCACTCCCACAGGGTGAGCGCCGCTCAGCCAGAAGCCAGGCTCATGGCTGGCGAGCGCAGTGGCAGTGGTGGAGCCTCTCCTGCCTCTGCGGCAGCACTAAGGATGTCCAACTGACAGCTTAGGCCCGCTCCTCGTGAGGAGTGGGCTGAGGAGCGGGCCTAAGCCATCAGTCGGACATCCCCTAAGGGCTCCCGACTATGAGAGGGAGGGCGCAGGCCAGGCTGAGGGACCCCCCACTGAGTGCATGGATTTCGTGCACCATGCCTCTAGTATTATATAATAGTAATATATGGAACATTATCATTTATTTCATGTACATACTACATTATAGTTAGTATGCAATTATATTTACATAAAATTAATTTATAACTAAAATAGGTTTTGCCCTATGAAATGTAATAAATAAAAAGAGCATAAATTAGCTTCTACCTCTAATTCTGAACTTCTTTATTTCACAGAAATGCCTGTCAGTTTTAGGGTTATTAATTCACATGGGTTCAGAGGGGTTCATATGAGGTCTTCCTTTCCTACTGTCTGATCCTAAGAGGTTTCCTCCTTTGTCCTCAAGACTCCATTAACCAACTCTATGGAGGTTTCTGAGAAAATACTTTCTCTAAGGTGGGAGACTAGCTTCAGGGGTGCATAGAAATCACTATAGCTACTTGCCGGGAATCTCTACTACTTTCAGTCCTGTGCTGAGCTACACTCCTGTTATACTTCTGTAGCTTTAAGAATCAGTAAGGAGAGAGGAGAAAAGGACAGGGTGATGGGAATCAATTTAATTCATTTCAGAGGAGACCAATCTGTGAAATGACTTTACAGTGTGATGTACACAAAATAAAGGATGATTGCTCTTAGTCTTGGTAAATACACCCCTTTACTAAAAAAAGTAAAATAAAATAAAAAATTTTAAAAAGCTACATGCTCTCTCTCCTCCTGTGACTCCATTTAAATTAAGCTTGTTCTCCCTCTCTCTTACATTTTATTGCCTCATTAATTATAAACTAAAACTCATTTTTTTTAGTTTTCTGATATGAAATTTAAACATGGGAAAGAATTCTGAATAAATGCAAATGAAAATATTTTTATTCTTGACATAAAAATTCTGTCTTAAGCTATTAGCCCATACATGGTCAGGAAGAGAGTGCTCTTACATTTTTGGACATAGGTGAAGTTCTAATGAAGGTAGTTAAAGTACCAGCGTTTACATGTTTCAGTAAATGGAACTGCACTGCAGCAAATTCGCTCTTGTTTACTGAGAACTCTGCCCAGGAGAATTTGAGTTCAGCTCAGGTTACATCCTGAAGCCTTCCTCCTATGGATCAACAGGTTCGACCTGAGTTCCCAAGCATTCTCCTGGCGGTGGTACTTTTTTATTCTTGATGAATTACTTATACTTTAGATACATACAGCACTTAGACCTTTAAAACTTAGACTCAAGTTGCACTAGACAGATGCTTGCTATTAGTACTGGGCAATTACTTAGAGGATTTGTTTTTAAGTTTATCAGATTGTTAGTTACCTTTTGATTGTAGTGGATTAGCTTTCATTCCAATGTAAATAAGTGTGTCTACAGCAGAATACAGAATATATTGGCACTACCATATTCTTATTGGAGTTGTTTTCTTCTAATGCAGTCTCCCAGCCTCTGAACCTTCATTATATGGTATGCTACCCTTAGGGTGATTCGGTAACATCTGTTCAACCTGCTCCTTATGGCTTACTGTGGAACAGTTCATTTACAATAGTGATAATAACATTTCAAGCACAAAAGATTAGTACAGAAATTAATCTATATGCTCAAAATCTATCATATATATATATATATATATATATATATATATATATATATATATATGATTTCAGAGAGAGCAAAAAACCAAAATGATTTTGCCCTAGATATACTATTGCTAGAGAAGATTGCCCTCTGCTGTTAAAAATATGTGACTTTATAGTAGAATTGATTGAACTCTACTATAGAGTTCTTGAAAATTTCTGTCCTTAATATTTAGAGATTTTCCCAAAAAATGATGTTCTTTAGAACATGAACATAATGCTAACTATAAAAATGTTAAGTAATGAGTATTTTCCCTTTATTAACCTTATACATATCATGGTCTATCTCCTCTTTCAAGTGTGAGGTTTCCTTGATCTAATGAATGCAAATTTCTAACCATTTGGTAAATATCACTAAAGGTTACTTTTATTTCAAAACTGAGTAATATATTGAACCAAGCTCAAATATGTTCCAATGAAGCTTGAGTGTTGGACTTTGTTAGAAGACTTCTTCCAAGATTAAAGTCAAGACGGTAAAGGCCCTAAGTTGAAAATGGATAACATCCAAATTGCTAAGTTTTCTCTCTGCTTATATTGCCATAAGAATTATGCAATTGCTTGGTTTTTTGAGAGAAAATACTGGCAAAAATTTATAGGCAAAGATCTTAATGTCTCACTGAGAAGTCAGCAAATGATAATTGGACATGTGGGAACAAATCTTTCTGCTGCCATGCTGTTATGAATCTGAGGTTGACAGTGCTTGCTTGGTAATGAGGCAGTAGAGGAAATGCAAACAGGATGTCAGTTCCAATAGCAATTATCCAAAATGATTACAAATGTCTATGATGATACATTAAAGTTAACATGGTTTTGACTACAACTTGGCATCGGGTCATGGAGAGCTTGTCCTGTGTTGACTCCAAATTTTAATAGAAGCTTCCAGAATAGACATAAGCATGCCAGATCTGCTCATTTAGTGATCTTCAGGCTCAGTGGGTCATACAAGGTGTGTCACACATCAAATGTGAAAACATCCATTATCATGTTATTTTGCTCTGCATACACCTGGATCTCTAATGCACTAATTTTTTAAGAGGTAGGAGAAGTGGATAAGATTTTTCTCCCACTCTGTATTTATAGATGCATTTTGAACCCATTTATTTCCCATTTTTCTTACCTAAATAAAAGAGATTTTTCAAAAGATTCCCAATAAATTTACTTACCTTCAGGAAGGATCTGTGTGCTCTGTAACAAACTCTGATAATAAGAAATCCTGTCAAGGAACTTCTCATTTATAATCCTCACCCAAGGATATGTTTTTCATTGATTCTAGAAAGGAAGGGTGAGAGAAAGAGAGTAAAACACTGATGTGAGAGAGAAACATGGATCAATTAGCCCCCATAGGCGCCCAGACTGGGGATCAAACCCTCAACCTGGGTGAATGCCATGACCAGGAATCAAACCCATGACCCTTTAGTGCCCTGTACATATGCCACTCTAACCAACTGCGCCACACCGACCAGGGATACTTTCATATATATATTTATCTCCAGTCATCAAAATGGTCAGTTTCATATGTGAATGGTTGCTTCTTGTGCTTCTTATATGGAAGGGGAAAGGAATAAAAAGCAATCAAAAGACATAGTTTCATTTTGGCTTAAGGTAAGATTAAAGTTTCTGAGAGGAACACATTGTTGATGCATTATTTGGCTGGATAAATAGAGCTCAGCTTTCCACACATCTCTGGAAAGCTCGGAGAGCAGAAGGACCCTCCCATTATTATGGGGGCCTTGAGGCATCTTTAAACTTATTGTAGTTTATGGAACTTATTTTGTAATATATTTCTGGAGAGAAGATATATAACTTCCAGCATATTACAAAGGACATCCCAGAACCACTACAATGGTTTCTAGTCTAGTTTTTCCCAGGAATGCAGATGGTGCTAGTTACTTTATACTATCCTTAACTATGGTACTAGAATTACCAATAGAATTCTGGATTATGGTCGATAATTGGTGAAAGGTAGAAGTTCCAGTTATAGGGACATGATAAATTCTGTTAGAATATCTGTGCTGCAGAAGTGATCCCAATGCCATTGATGCACTCCTGTGAGATATATAATAATAAGTCATCTAGATCATTGTATGTTTGACTTAGATGTGGAAATTAGTAGTGAGTATAAAAGATGGCTAATTTTGTATTCATTATATAATTTCTTGGTTCACAGAATAGATGATGACACGGGATGAAAAACAAATGCTTCAATTTACTAAATGGTCTCTTTGTTACCTGACATATGTCATGTGGCTTCCCACAGTGCCCCTTTTCTTTCCAAAAGAATACTAAAGCATAAAAATAATTGCATCGGTAATTGGAAATATACATTACATCTTCTTTGTTTTATGAAATATCAAGACATGGTTAAGTGACTCAAAATATATAGAAGGGGTTTTTAAAGTATATAGTTCTATAAACATAAAAGAATTATAGTTGATTTTATCATTTTTAAGCTGTTTCTTGCCAGTGAATTACTGTTATATACAAGCTACATTAAAATGTCTATTTAAATAAAGTGCACTGATTCTAAAAGCATACTGAAAATAATATCATGCACTATGTATCATCAACATGTGTGAAGATAAATGTGTTTAAATGAGCTAAAAAGAGCTAATACATATATATGCTTGTACATGTATTATATACCTATATATAATCATTAGTTATCAATTACATATCCCTGCATGAGTGTGGATGTTATAAAAATGCTTTAAATTTCTAAGGTACTAAAAATTATGGAATACTCTGTTGGTAAACATCAATAATATTAGGCACTTTATTTAATTTTATACCCAGTTTTTTTATTGTTAAATGTTTTCAAAGAATTAACATTAAATAAATTGTACTTTATATATACTGAAAATCATTTTGGGGGATAAATTTGAAAATATTACTATATAATGCTTCATATTAGCTGTATTTGCGTATACACATTTCTCCTTTCTTCAGTGAGTAGATTTTAGGTAATAGCTCCATACTTCAGAATATAGATTAGCCTCTATGGTACATGCCAGGCCTAAGGTGTATCTAGTGATATAAAACATGTAAATTCAGGACTTTTTCTTTTAATTTTCTAAAAATAGTATCCTTTGACATTTTTATTTTTCCTTAAAATGGTTTTCATCCTAGACACTTAAAAGTTTAAAGTGGAAAAATATGTATACATTATCATTTTATATGATTTTTCCATATGAATGGACATAAAAATGATGAAACTAAACTGCCTTTTAATATTAACAAATTGTTCATATTTTATTTAAACAAAAAATGTTAAACTGAGACAATTTATGGCCTTACTTGCCATGAAAGTTTCAGACACCATAATATTCATTTTATTTTTATGTAACTATATTGTTAAAGAGAAAATCCTATATGAAAGCTAAATTATATTTATCTCCAAATATAAAACAGAATAGTGAATAAACAAATAACTAATGATTCTGAATAGATAATGCTCTAATTTTGTAATTAGAAAGACAATTTATAATATTTGCAAACAGTAGATCTCAAAGAAGTACCACATGTTTATAGAGTTGATTCTATCCATAACCGTACAGATGCCAAAGGTCTTCAGGCCATTAAGAGGGAACTAGGGCCCTAGCCGGTTAGGCTCAGTGGATAGAGCGTCTGCCTGCAAACTGAAAGGTCCCAGGTTCAATTCTGGTCAAGTGCACATGCCCAGGTTTCGGGCTCCATTCCCAGTAGGGGGCTTGCAGGAGGCAGCCGATCCATGATTCTCTCTCATCATGGATGTTTCTCTCTCTCTCCCTCTTCCTTCCTCTCTGAGATCAATAAAAATATATTTAAAAAAAAAGAGGGAACTAGGAAGGAGCACATAGTCCAAAGAAAATATGTATCTACAAGCTATTTAACATTCAAAATCTTGAAAGAAGAGAATTAAAGTGGAATAGGATTTCTCTTTAAAACATCCAAATAAACAGATTCTACACATACAAAAGCATATTATCACGGTCTTCTCTGCCTATTGTCCTATGACTGAAAGCGATTGTCCTGCCAATTCTGTCCAGGGAGCTGATTGTTTACTGGGAGGGCAAGTTTCATACCAGTTGTTCAGGTATGGAGACAAGTAGAATTGACATTGAAATACTTTATTGTGATTTCAAGTTTATGATTCTCACATAAGATAATTCATCTGGCTCTAGCTGGTTTGGCTCAGTGGATAGAGTGTTGACCTGAGTACTAAAGGGTCATGGGTTTGATCCCAGTCAAGGGCACATGCCCAGGTTGCCACCTTGATCCCCAGTAGGGGGCATGCAGGAGGCAGACAATTAATGATTTGCTCTCATCATTGATGTTTCTATCTCTCGCTCCCTATCGCTTCCTCTCTGAAATCAATACAAAATATATATATTTTTAAAAAGTCCTGCTATGAAACAGACATGGCAGAAATGGAATAAAGATAGAAACTTTCACTGTCATCTATGATAGAAATTAGTAAAATAGACTATCACAAACATTCATAATTAAAAACATAGATGATTAATATTTTTATAAATTAACTGTATAAATATTATCAATCCTGTAACCTTCAGAACATCTTAGCTGTGAAAATGAAATATAGAAATATTAAATACAAATGTAAAAGTGAATTGCTTTTTTTCATGGAAATTTTTAATGATAAATATATGAATAGAAATAGTAAATACTTTAAAAGGTACAGGTAAAATAAATAGACTAAATTTTGACAGAGGAATAAGATGTGTATTCTGAGCAATCTGTTATCTTAAGGATATGAGAATTTGGTGAACTCTGATGTATTTCTCTAACATTTATTGATAGTATTCCCAAAATTTTGTAAGTAAATATTTTTAAAATGAATGTTATTACAGAGTCTAAAATTGGGAATAATTTTAAAACATATTTGTTGTGGAAGTCCATAAATTCATGCAACATTTTTTTTCTTTGATGGTGCTAAATTTTCTAAGTAGCAATTTTTTCTCATCTTATCTTTACTTTAATTTGTTCTTTATATATGCTCTCCCAGCCATAGAACTTTTCAGATTATTTATATGTGTGTATGTGTTTGTACTCTAATAATAGGTAAAGGTGGTATGTCCCATCCCCAAAGATATATTGTTTTTTAAATAGGATCAAAATCTTAAGGGCCAAAGTGTGCTGCAAGAATTTTTAAAACATGCAGTACCTGACTATTTAGTAGTCAGGGGCACTACCTCTTTCCCCTTAGATTACCAATTAAAAAATGACAACAACTAACATGACAATAGCATCTAGTGTGAATGAGTCAGCAAAATATATATATATATATATTTGTATATATATATATGGCTAATAAGCCAAGTGTCCATCTGGGTAATGATGTCATGTAGCAATGCCCGGCTTCCTCTCCCTAGCGACTAGCCTTCTTGGAGTTTCTTCATCCCAGCAACACAACTTGCTTTATAGCCAGGTGGAAACATTTTACACTGAGACCAATTGTCTGTGAAGCATTTTCCCGTGCCTCATCTCATTTGAATCTCACAGAAGTCCTGGAGTAGGTAGACAGGAGACTCTATGGAATCCTACTTTCTTTTCATTAGCCAGAAAACAGAGATTTAGAAAGCTTGGAAACTTGACCCAACTGAAAAGAAGTAACAAATGGTGGACCTTGAAATCACTTCAGGTTTTCTCACTGCACAGAATATAGTCAAACACTGCTGCAGTTAAATATTTTACCCTTTGTTCTCCCTGCAGGATCTACAATAATAATCTGCTTCATGTTGATACTTACTGCTGTGTTGATGACAATTACCTGAAAGAGAAGTTGGGGTGCTTCACTGAGCTGGAAAAAGTTTAGCTAAATCAGAAAGCAGTTCTAATTAAGCAAGTTTATTCTATATCTATAAAAGGCTAAGTTGACTTGCACATGCACAATACATATAAGGCTCTCACTGGCGCCAATCGCACGTGTGTGTTTCAATCTGTCATTGTCGATCATGAATTTGGTTGACACTTCTATTATAGAGAAAGTGTGAATAGCGATATTAAAGTATTTTTTCTAATTAATTTCCTTTCAATGTGCACAAATTCATGCACCGGGCCACTAGGATAATATATATTTTTGGTGTGCTGCACAATTTTAGTAATTAGTTTTATGTGTTCTATGAGATATAAAGGGTTGAAAAATCACTACTCTAGAAAGTGGGACAGCAAGTAGGATGAAATGTTGGTGTCAGGGCTGTCTCTGCACGTGAAATTGAACCATATAATAATCGACAGCTGCAGCAGTGATTTAAATCCCAGCAATTCACATCTAATATTGAGATTACTGAACCAAACAACCTTTTCCCACATTTAAGCACTATGAATCAACTTTATTTAGAATAATAAGAGTTTTCAAAAATATACTGACACTTAGGATTAAATTTAAAACCCAAGCATGGCCCCATTAGGTCTTTATTTTAAACTAGAGGCCCAGTGTATGAAATTTGTACACTCGAAGGGGGTCCCTCAGCCTGGCCTGCACCTTCTTGCAGTCTGGGAGCCCTTGGGGGATGTCTGACTGACGTCAGTCGGACATCCTTCATGCTGCTGTGGAGGTGGGAGAGGCTCCCACCACCACCACTGTGCTCACCAGCCATGAGCCTGGCTTCTGGCTGAGCAGCACTCTCCCTGTGGGAGCACACTGACCACCAGGAAGCAGCTGCTGCATTGAGTATCTGCCCCCAGGTGTTTGGTGCATGTCATATTGACCGGTCGTTCCATTGTTCGGTCGATTTGCATATTAGACTTTTATTATATAGGATAGTTCCACCTAATTCTTAAATGCAGCCAGAATTGAGATCTGATCATTTTCATCCTCCTTTGAGTTCTTATTCCTGGTCTTGTTTGGTGTCTATTGATTGGCATTTTATTATAGAAACCTTTCAGGTTCATGATGTGCTATCTTTAAAACTGTTCTTTAAATAATACTGCAATTTTACTTTGCTTGATCACAATTTTCATTGAGCATAATCTGATCAAAATGACTTTTCACTAATTCCAAAATTTAAATTCATCCTGAAATGGTGAAGACTTGTTATCATTATAGACATAAAAAGGAAGCTGCAATCCCCAAGGGCACTTATGAAACTGTTCTATAATAATGTTCTCTATAAGCATGGTTCCATGGTAACTGTTGGAAATGGACCAGTACTTTAGGAAATATTCATGTTTAGTATATTTTTTAAATAGTTTCATTATTTTATAGTGATGTCTAATACTATAAATAGGGAATTATAAGTTATAATTGCTTTCAAACATTTCTAAGTAACGGTAACAATAGTTTGTATCTTAAAAGTCAGCAATTAAATTCTGCTAAATTAGAATTGCTGAGATTTAATCTAGGTTAAGTATATGTTTGCTGTTGTACTTTTTTAAAAAAAATGGATGCCTTAAAATGCACTGGAGCATATGAGATTTCAAGGGACATGATTAGCATACACAAAAAAATTATTTAACAATTTTAACAGATTTTAGTTAACTAACAACATTTTTATCTTATGGTGAAAATGGGCTTTGGATGATTTAACTATTTTAATGTTATTTTATCAGCAAATTTTAAAAGAAATATAGGTTTATTTTTAAATGTTTGGAAGTAACACTTTTCAATCATAATATAGTGATAGGAAGAAACCATAGGCAACTATCTATATAGGATTATATTAAGGTCTCCTTTAAGGCTAAGCATATACACTTCTATTGGAGGTAAAATAGCCACATATATCGAAGCAGAAGCAGCAGTTCTCAGCAGAGAGTCTCTTAGAGGAGATGCTAGGAGGGTTAGCCATCGGGCCATGGGCCTTTCTTTGTTGGGAGCTTTCGGTGACTGACTCAACCTCCATAATCGTTATTAGTCTGGATTTTGTATTTCTTCCCAATTCATTCTTGGAAGGTTGAATATTTCTAGGAATTTATTAGTTTTCCTAGGTTATCCAAGTTATTGCCATTAAGTTGTCCATAGAAGTCTTATGATCCTTTGTATTTCTGTGGCTACCAGTTGTAATGTCTTTTTTCTTGATGCATGCATTTACCGCTATAAACTTTTCTTTCAAAACTGCTTTTGTTTTAGCTCATAAATTTTGGTAACTTGTGTTTTCATTTTTATTTGTCTCGAGATTTTTTTTTTTAATTTACCTTTCGTTTCCTTCTTAGACCCATTAGTTGTTCAGGATTATGTTGTTTAATTTCCACATATTTGAGAATTTCCCTGCTTTCCTCCTGTCACTGATTTCTAGTTTCACACTATTGTGGTCAGAAAAGATACTTGATATATTTTTGTCTTCTCGAATTTGTTGAGACTTGCTTTGTGGCCTAACATGATTTATGCTAGAAAATGTTCTCTCTGTGTTAGAAGAATGTTATCAAAATGAATGAGTTCTAGAGATCTGCTTATACAACATTGTGCCCACAGTTAATAATACTATATTGTATACTTAAAACTTTGATAAGAGCATAAATCTCAAGTTAAGTTTTCTTATGATAATAAAACCCTGCTTTTCATAAGATATTATTATAAAAATGAAAAGATAAGATATAATCTATCTGAATAAGACATGTAAAGCATAATCTACTTAAAAGATTTATAATCAGCTTATAGAAAAAATATGATATAAATTTGGAAAAGATCTGAACAGTAATTTCACCAAAGAGAATACATGGATGACAAGCATGTGAAATATGTTGAATGAACATTATGATTTATTTAGTAAATGCAAATTAAAACCAAATGAGGCAATATTACACATATATTTGAATGGCTAAAATTTAAAATCCAAAACAAGACTAAGAGCACTTGGTGTGTTCATGTAGCAAAATAGAATGCTCATATTTGCTGAAAGGAATGCAATACCATTCAGGCTCTTTGGATTGGCAATTTCTTATATAGTCAAGCATATACTTACTAGGCTACCCAGCAACTTCACCTATAGGTTTTTGCCTAAAAGCAATAAAAATTGATATTCAACTAATTCCTATACACATCTGTTCATAGCAGCTTTACACATGATCTCCCCAAACTGGAAATAACCAAAATATTCTTCAACTGGTGAAAGTCTAAATAAACTATGGTATATCAAAGAACAAAATAGTATCCAACAATAAAAAGAAAATAACTACTTATCCACAAAGTTATATGAAGAATCACAGATGCATTGTGCTAATCAGTGTGGGTGTGCACGTACAGTGCGATTGAAACTTCGTGGCCCATGCACAGAAGTCAGTATTTTGTGGAAGAGTCACACTCAACGGGCCAAAGAGTCACATGTGGCTCGCAAGCCGCAGTTTGCCGACCACTGTGCTAAGTGAATGAAGACATACTCTTACTGTATGCTGAATACTATATACTGCATGATGCCAGTTATGTGATATTCAGGAAAATCCCAAACCTTTTAGATACAAGACAGCTCAGTGCCTGGGATTGGTGCAAAGGATTAAGGAAATTTGGGGGCGGGGGGAGGGGTGGAGAGAGACAGAACTAGTCATTATCTTGATCATGCCAGAGCTTGAAAAACCATATGTATTTCTCATTAAGTATATATCTATACACAAAATGGAATTTTGCTTTATGTTCATTAGGCCTTAGTAAACTTGACTTTGAAAAGGCTAAAAAAATTTAGTAGTAAAATTTATTTTCATTGTATATAAGTTATGCTAGTAAATTCTTTGTAAAGCGTATCTTCTTAAACCTTATATTTTATGTACCTTGTCAAAAATAGCACTCCATTGCTTTTTTATTATTTTTGATATTGGAAATAAAAGCTTAAAACATTACAGTGACTCTATACCTAAATTAAACGATTGAGATATTAAAATCATTAATAGTATTTTTGCACTCAGTGTGTTACTGAGCAATGAGCATATGTTTGACATAAAATCAACTTAGTTTCTCATCTCAACTCTGCCACAATATGGATAAAACTCAATAGTAATGTTGTGACATTTAATTATGTCCACATATAGAGAACACTTGTCACACAGCTGGCACTTCTTAGGTACTTAGTAATAATTAGCTCTCTTCCACTGTAAATGAGGCAAATGAAGGTGTTTCATAATTCACCCAAGGTCACAGCTAGTAGTTAGTGAAAGGGAACCTTAATTCAGGTTTCAGTCATTACATTCCATGATATCTACACATACAATACTTCTCTAGATTTTTATTGTGAACTATCTTGATTTTTCATTGAAAATTGGTGCCTTCTATGAAGCAGACTATGAGACACATGTAAATGAAAATTCAGTAAATGAATAATCATTGCATTAAAATAGAAAAATTAAATAGACAAATTAGAATCAAGAATATTAGAAGTAAAGTGTTGAATTTTTTAAATTATGTATTCCATTTTATTATGACAATAATAAGACTACACTTTTGCATAGGCCACTTTATATAATGAATTGTTTCTTTGCTAATTTTTAACACTGCTTCTATAATATAAAGAGCATTAATAATAGGATACCAATAACATAATTGGATTTGAACATCTAAGTATTTTAATGGAGCAGAAAGGACATCATTAAGATTTTTCTAAATGCTTTATTTTATGAGGCTTAACAAAAAAACTAATATATAGTGCTCTATAATTCAAAAAATGCTTTTTTATATTACAAGAAATTAACCTTATGTAATATTGGTTAATTAACTATAAAAGAAGTTATAATTATTGTTATTATTTCCTATGCTTAGTCAAAGAATGTAGGATTTATTAACAAATCTACTCAGAGGATTGGAATGGCAGCTCCTCTTGAGGAGGTTCAGGGAGGGTCGCCCTGTCCATGTAAATGGCTGTAAAGGTTTTATTCCCCAACCCATCAATATATCAGGAAAGATGGTCTCTTGGGGATTTTTTATGTGGGTTAAATGTGCCTTCTGATAAATTGACATTTTTGCCTCTCATGCAGCATGTGGCATCCAAATTTACTCTTAGTGATTGAGTAATCCTAAAATTAGAAAAGAAATACAGACACTCTAACGGTGAAAACACTAGGGTGGAGAATTTAAAAAAAATAAGTATAATCTATAAGGAGAATCAGAATGAACAAAATATATCAATATTTTTTTTAATTGAAATGAATTTCTAGAAATGAAGAAAAATCAGTGAAATTAAAATCATAGCAGATGAGTTAAACACTGGATTATAGACAGTTGAAGAAATAATTAATGATATGGAAAATAGGTCTGAGAAGATATCCATAATACAGCAGATACCTAGGGAAGTGAGACTAAGAGACATGGAGAGCCCTAATCGGTTTGGCTCAATGGATAGAGCATCAGCCTGCGGACTCAAGGGTCCCAGGTTCGATTCCGGTCAAGGGCATGTACCTTGGTTGCGGGCACATACCCAGTAGGGAGTGTGCAGGAGGCAGCTGATCAATGTTTCTCTCTCATCGATGTTTCTAACTCTCTTTCCCTCCCCCTTCCTCTCTGTAAAAAGAAATAAATTATATATATATATATATATATATATATATATATAGAGAGAGAGAGAGAGAGAGAGAGAGAGAGATATGGAGAATCGAATAAGATATTCCAAAGTACAACTAATAGGAGTTACAGAATTAAATAAGAATTGCTTGAGGAGGCAATCATGCCAGATGATTTAAAAGAACTGAAGAAAACTTGTACATATTCATATCAGCAAAGTACACACCTAAAAACTTCTAGTGAAAATGCATAATGTCAATGAGAAAGAATGATCTTAAAAGTGATCAGAGAAAGCAACATTATCCCAGTAATTAAGATGTGAGTGGACTTCTTATTCATAGTGTACTGATAGAAAAATTACAAAGCATTACAAAAAAATCATTCCCATACAAAAATTTTTCACACCCTGAATTATCACTAAGGAGCCAAAGTAAAGCTATTTTCAGAAAAAACAAACAAACAAAAACAGTAATGAATGAATTTTTTATTATATTTTAAGTATATTTTTTATTGATTTCAGAGAGGAAGGGAGTGGGAAAGAGAGAAACATCAATGATAGAGAATCATTGATCAGCTGCCTCCTGCACACTCCCTACTGCGGATCAAGCCCACAACCTGTTCATGTGCCCTTGACTGGAATCGAACCCAGGACCCTTAATCAGCAGGCCAATGTTCTATCCACTGAGCCAAACTGGCTAGGACTAATGGATGCATTTTATAAAGAAGTGTAATCATCCAGAAAAAAGTAAGATAAAACAGTGGGGAGAAATTAAACTGCTCATTCATGTGGGATAAATCTAAATTAAAATTGACTTTTAATAGACTATAAATGACAACTAATTGTGAAGAATGAGTAAAATGAGGTAAAACTTACATACTATAAAAAATACTTGGAGGATGCACCCATTGATGATCAATGTTTCACATCTTTAGTTCCATGCATTTTTGAGGATCATTACATAAACAGTAACTTTAAACCACATAAGTCATGTATTATATTAACAATGAGTAATTCCTCAAATAATTAAAATACATTGAATATATTATGAATGAATAGAAAAAAAAAGGAGACAGGGAAAATGAATTATAATGAATGCAATGAATCTGAGATAATTTAAGGAAAGAGGAAAAAAGCCAATCTCTAGTACAATAAAAGTGTTTTATACTATATTTTAAAAACTGATAAATAATAATAATGTTTTACTTCCAAAAATATTTGCATTTAAAAATACAAAGTATTAAAGCCAAAAAATTATTTTCTAGTGTGATGCATTCTATATTACTGAGAATGTGGGCCAATACGTACAGGGCCATTTCATGAGGGGAAATAGAAATAATGTCTGAAATGTTTGAATAAGGCATAAGCTCACAATCCGGAAATATTTAGAGCATAAAATTTTGGTTTGGGTAGAGCAAGCACATTGTGCCTAAAATAGTATTTTGCTTGTGCAGGCAGAAGTTGGCAGCACAGAATGTTATAATCTTGAAGTTAAGGATTATTTTTCTGCTATCACTATAGCTCCTACAAAACCTACTACACTGCCTTTACTCTTATAGAAGCTTTAATGATATTGGCTGGAGCCCTGAAATAGCATTTGTTGTCTTATATGTGGTGTAGGAGGACATTACCTTGTTTGGGTGTTTTGGCTTCTTTTGCTGAATTATCTCAATAAGAGTTGCAAGGTGGGGGGGCGGGGGGGAGGTGCATTTAGAAATGAATTGACGATTGACCTGAACTTATTTCACAACTATTAAGAGCAAGGATTTTGTTTGTTCCAGAACATATCAAGTTCAAGGAAACTGAGACTTAGAATATTGAATAAAAAAAGTCAAATAGAATAGAAACTGTATTGAAGAACAGAAGTGGATTAGGCTTCATAAATAGAAATGGAACAGCAATTAAATAAAATAATAAATGAATTCGAAGGGAAGAATATTAAGAGAAATTGGTATATTGAGAAAGAGTTTGTTATGTGTTCGTAACCCCAGAATTAATAAAAGCTAAGAACACATTTGGAGTTCAAGGAAATGGAGCAGAGGGTAAGACTGAAACACACAGGCATTTCTCCAGGTTGCCATGGTAACAGGTCTGCCTTCTCTAGTTAGCAAAATATAATAATAATAAAAAAAACTACATGCAAATGAAGTAAATAGTAATTAGCCATACATATTGTGGAGAAAACTTAAAATAGATTTGTGCTGTCTTTAAGGAAACAATGCTATACAGAAGATGGATTAGTATCTTTTGGTTGAAAATATGATTTTTCTGAGCCCATGAGATTAAGTCCTGCCAAACAGTATTTATCTCTGTCTTGTGCAAATGAGCTCAATGTGTTGGCTACCTCTTTGACCTGATGCCATTGCAATGTGGAAAGAATCCTGGGCTGGCAAAAGAGCTTACTTTCTAGCCATATTGGGAAAATTGATTCAGTTATCAGCAATTGTAGCTGCTTAATGCCTTCCTTGCTATCCCTGCACTTTGCTTCTATCAAGGAGGACACATAAGGAAGAGTCACCTGATAAGAATGAAGTTATTTTTTTTACCAGAGGTATAGCATTTAGAATAAATTAATTCATAAAATACAGAATGGGCAGGTTCTATTTTCCAGCAACAATTTTGGCACTGGGGTGGACAGTGCACAAATGAGACAAAATTGTCTTCCCTCATAAAATTTACATTCTAGTTATGAAGAGATAAAAAAGTAGGTTATACTACTCTTCTCCCACATTTGTATAGTAGAATACTATTAAGGAGACAAAAAAAATTAATCAAGAAAGGGATTTAGAAAATAGAAGATGTGTAGAAATTTTAGAGAGGATTACAGAGAACACATACCTTAGAAGGCAACATTTGAATAAAGATTTGGGGAAATAAGAGAAATAGATATTTTAATAGCCAGTTTAAGGGAGAGCCAGGAAAACTGAACAATGGATGCAAAAGACGGAATCATACCCGGCACGTTTCAGAAACAGCAAGGAGTGTAGTGTGGCTGGAGAGCATGAGTGAGCCGAGAATGGTGGGAACTACAGACAGAGATCAAACAAGGAGGGAGGTGAAGTATAAGTCATATCAATCCTGTTCTGCATTTTAGAGTATTGGCACTTTAATTGGTGAGAGCGAAGCCTTGGAGAGCTTTGAGCAGAGACAGGATGAGAGCTATTGTATGTTAAAAAAGAACCTTCCAGGTTGCTTTGTCGAAGAGATAGTAAGAAGTCAAGGGTAGAAACAGGAAGAACTATTTGGCAGGCTAGCTATGGCAGGCTAGCTAATAATTAATGACAGTCTGACAGCAGTGGTAGCAGTTGGGATCAGGTAAGTGGTTTGGAATATGTATTGAATATATTTTGGTGATGATCCTTTAGAATTTGCTGAAAGGCTAGATATGAAGTGTAGGAAAAAGATATCCATGTTGACTCCAAGGTTTTAGGCCTGATGAGGTGTTTCATGCTTCTTTTAAAGTTCAGAACCTCAAGTGGATGGAGATAATTATCATTTGGGGCAGTTGAGAACCTAGTTCAAATTTTAGCATTTGATCTGTAAATACATTTAATTGTTTAGACCAGTGATGGCGAACCATTTGAGCTCGGCGTGTCAGCATTTTGAAAAATCCTAACTTAACTCTGGTGCCTTGTCACGTATAGAAATTTTTTGGTATTTGCAACCATAGTAAAACAAAGACTTATATTTTTGATATTTATTTTATATATTTAAATGCCATTTAACAATGAAAAATCGACCAAAAAAATGAGTTCACGTGTCACCTCTGACACGCGTGTCATAGGTTCGCCATCACTGGTTTAGAAGGTGCCGGGCACTTTGCTAATTATTATTCAGATGCAAGTAGCACAAGATTAGGTGTTAAGAAGCTGAAGTTGTTTTAAATTATAATTTCTGGGTGAATCCAAAGAACAAAATCACATTCTAATAAAGACAGCCAATTCTGGAGCTTCAATGCTTGGGCAGATTAGAAATGTGGAAATGAGTGGATAGTACATGAAAATCAGCTACTGAATATATATTTCTTTATGTGCTCATGGAATAGATTGGTGAAGAGAAAATGAGGACATCATTTTCTAATTTATGTTAAATTCAACAGGAAAAAGCGATGTAAGCTAAAGAAAAAATGTAAATGTTACAAAGGTAATCAAGAAGAAATATTTCATGTAGATCTTAATTATATGCAGATATATTGATCCTAGGAACAGTGTATATTGATATTCTTATATATTTGGAGAACTGAGGCATTCTACAAGTTACAAACGTAAGTTTTTCTTTCAGTAAAAAGTATTTTGGAGGCTTTACATAAAATCTTTTTCCTCTACATTCTCCTCCTCCTCCTCCACCTCTTTATCATCTTGTGTTTTAGATCTCTGTACTCAGAACAGCATCATCAGCATCTATGTGCACTTTTCTCTCTCTTTTTTTTTGCCATTATTTCTTTTAGCTAAATTGAACCTAAAATGAGTTGGTTGAATTTGTAGACCATCTTAGAGCCAAGGCCAAACGTTCTACTTTAACTCTTATTTTTTTCTTAACAACTTGAAGCTGTATACTTTAAAAAAAAAAGTATTGATGGATTCACTGGATTTTTAAATGTTTCTAAGTGAAAACTATTTCTTACCAGTTAACACAGAAAAAAAAATGCATCTCTGCTGGTTAGAAATGATTCTATTAATCCTCATAAGGAACTTTATGCAGGATTAGAGTAGGAACAGAAATTATTTTGGTATAAATATAAATCCAAAGAGGGAAGAGCACATGTCAAAATTGTGCATCTTGCAGTTGAGGGAAGATATCTTTCCCAACCAATCTTTAATTTTAACAAATATTAAACTGTTTTCTACTTGAAAATTTTATACAAGTATAAAATGTATTTATTTTCAGAGTAAAAAATGTAACAGTTTAATTATACACAGATTAAATTGTGAAAGTCCCAACCATTGACACTCCCCACCCCTGATATAATTTCTATTGAGTTTCATTACACTATAATATGTATCACATTACAGTAGTATTTTTAACCTAAAAATATGGTTACCTTTAGATGTTTGTACATTAGTGTAATTAGATCTTGAATTTTACATGTTCACCTGGTATTCTATAATATGGATTAAGTTGTTTTTTTGCTTTTTAGAATTTTATTTTAGTATTATTTTTATTAAAACATACATAGCATAATATTTGTCATTTTAACCATTCATAAGGGTACAATTTAGTGTTATTAAACACATTCACATTGTTGTATGACTATAATCATTACCTACACCAAAAACTTTATATCTATCTACATTCATTTTTATATTTATAAAAAATTATAATATTTGTGATTTTAAAAACTTAAGTATTATAAGGCTGTCACAGTAGAGAAATGATTAAATTAATTAAGCCTCAACTAGCATTTTTTGCTCATATTGATATAAGAAGAAGGTGAAAAAAACCCTGTTTTTCAGTTCCTTCAATCCCCACATAGTATATTATTTGTGCAATTGTGAAGAAGTCACCCAGAAAATTACAAATGCTACTGAAAAAGCAACATCAGCCTATTTTAAAATGCTGAGCTAAGAGATTTTATAGCCAATTCAAGAACAGGTATTTTTTATGATAGCACTACTCCCTGTAATAACTATAGGACCATTCCAAAATGAAATATTTTATTAATATTAAATAATTTCAGTGATGAGGATGTAATGGCCAATTAAAGTAATTCGTTTTGTTTGTATTCCCATGCAATATGAGTAACTTCGGCAATTATTTTAATTGTAAAATATTGATGAATTTCATGTATTAATGTCTTCACACTACCTTAGAATATGTAAAATGCAATAGTACATAAAATGTTACATCAATTTTACTCCATTGTTTCCATAAAGTCTTATGTAGAGTGTTATTCCAGAGCCTTTTAGTTGAACCTCCTTTATACTGAGTATAGTGTGAATAATCGTTGCTTATTCATTGCAATACCTCTGTCTAATAATTCAGTTTAAGGTGGTGTCACTTAAGTAATATGGGGGAACTTAATAAAGAATAACTTTGGTGCAGTGCTCCCTTTACAAATTCAATGTCTCAAATTCTTTTCATCCTCATGTCATTCAACTATAAGAAAACATCTCTGAAATACATTTTTAATGATTTTTAAATGGATTTTTAGAAAGAGAAGAAGGTAGAGAGAAAAATATCAATGTGAGAGTGTAACATCAATAGGCTGCCTCCTGCATGCCCCCTACTGGGGATGTAGCCTGCAACCTGGGCATGCGCCCTGATCGGGTATCAACCTTTCAGTTCATGGGAAGGTGCCCAACTGAGCCACACCAGCCAGGGTAAATAACCATTTTTTAGTATTTATATTTACTAAAGTAAACTGTATATGAGTAACTTTTGCTCAACCTTTATTTTTAGCATGACTCCTTGAACTTTTCCAGCTCTTAAATATTTGTACCTCTCCTCTCCACCACTTTTTTTTTCTTAGCCTCCAATTCACAGAGAACTTAGAATTCTCTTTCTCCCTGTTACATGCCTGCACATTTTTATACCCAAATTTCTTAACAAAAAACCTCATTAAAAGAGGTGTTTATATTATTTTTTCTTTATTGATGAAGGTATTACATATGTGTCATTATCCTCCCATTGCCCCTCCATGCCCCCCACTCATGCCCTCCCCCCTTCCTCCCCCCGTGTCTTTGTCCATTGGTTAGGCTTATATGCTTACATATAAGTCCTTTGGTTGATCTCTCCCCTTACCCCCACACTCTCCTACCTTCCCTCTGAGGTTTGACGGTCTGATAGATGCTTCTCTGTCTCTGGATCTGTTTTTGTTCATCCGTTTATGTTGTTCATTATATTCCACAAATGAGTAAGATCGTGTGATATTTATTACAATTTCATATAGCATATAACTTAGTTGCTTAACTATCTGTGTGTTTTTTCCTACAGGAAAAAAAAAAACCCCAAGGATATTATGATAAGATTAACCAAATCCCTATTGAGGGATGTTTGATAGTTTTAGATTTTTCAGTATTTTCAACAATGATAAAATAAGCTCTTATAAATGTAGCTCTTCTTTTTATCATATGGAAAATTCTTAGAAGTATAATATTTGAGGATCATAACTGTCTTTTAAAAAGTGCTTCTCAGAAGTGTTGTAAAATGCTCAGTTATACACACACAGATGGGCACAGGTACACGAACATCCATCAGCAGGGTAGAGGACTCAATTGTCCTCCACCCTTGCCAATCCAGGGCATTATCATTTTTATTACATTTATACCATTGTATAAATGTAATCTCCGTACTTAATTGCATTTACTTTATTATTTTGAAGTTTAATACTTATGTTGCAATATCAATTATTCTGGCAGTTGTCTATAAATGTAGGTCCATTCTTCATTTTTAATAAGATCACATGTCCTATATTAGGAATATTGTTTTGGCAACATGCAACACGAAACCAATTAGGAAAACAATATTTCATGATTGGGCTATGATTACATGGATTAGGGTATTGGGGGTATAAATATAAAACAAAGTCTAAAGAGATAAATTATGTATCATAGATAAATGCATGAGTCTTGGAAGCAGACTTGGTCTGGGAGAAAAATCATGAGTGTCACTGGGGTAGGGAGTTTAATGAGAGCAGTACCACCAAACAGAAATGGCCCATAAGCAATTATAGACATGGGGGAGTAACTTAGGCAAGAGGACACAGCTTATTAGTTAGTTCAAGATTCATACTCACTAAACATCACCACATTTAGACACTCATAATATAGTGCTGTTGATGGCAGAATATATTTTACATAATCCCAGCCATGCATCAGTGTCCCAAGGGGGCATGAAGTACATATGATGCATTATACAGTATTCATACTGATGTAGGAAACAAATGCCAGTGTATAATTCTAATGAATAGGACTTATATCCTGCCTTATAAGGTTTTGATAAACTTATATTTGTATTCTGCCAACGAGTTGTGATTATCAGAATATGAGCAAATGAAACAAACCATCATGCAAAGATTTTAATCAGGAGAATTAAATATATATATTAATTATATATATCTCCAAATTCACTATTCTTCACCAAAGCTTATATCCCTCTCAATTGCAGAAACTAAATTACTCTCAAAGTAAGATAAGGTAGCTGTCTAAACAACAGCAGCTTCCCTCTGAACCTGCTCTACAGTTGTATTTCATACCTCCTGCCACAAATATCATAGCCCAGAAACACGCATGCTAAAACACAAAAATAGGTGAATTGGCAAAATCTACAAAAGACAAAGTGATAAAGTCTAACAGCAAACTGGGAACTGGCTCCATTTTGTCATATATGTGTGTTTAATCTGCAAGTATCAGTCTCTGAGGTGTCTGTCAAGGGAGAGGCAGAATGAAAGACTACAGTGCAAGTCTAGGTTTAGACCACTCTTCCTCATTCAGGATTCAGGCACTGCCTCCACCTGGGCAATAGAAGCTGTTTGGGGGACCTAAATAAGAAGCAGTGTCTAGCACTGAGGAAACGGATTAGAGTGGAAGGACTGAAAAATTAGTTACCAAGTCTATCTCTAATTCCACAGATATAAATACTGAGAAATAACTTGAAGAGCACATGAGCTGATAAGACTCCCTGAGCCCTCACTAGGAAGGGCAGAGAGGGGAGCTCTCAGAAGAGCTTGCCCATCTCCAGCTGCCGGAAGCTGGTCCATCCTTGCTGCTTGACACAGTCGCTGCAGGAAAGAAACATCTGCACAGCATATGTTTCAAGGGACCTGGCGTATATAGCATACTGTTCTTAATATGTTTGCTCCCCTTAGCACTATGTGTTTTAACCACGGTCACCCCTCCGAGAAAGGTTGTTTCCCCAGGTAGGGATTTTTTCCCTGAAGTTAGGGAGGGGATAAAACCCCTTAACCAAGTGCCAGGTGGGTAGTTAATCACTTTAACTACAAACAATCATGATTAAGCTACATAATCTTTACTCCCTGGAATGGAGATAAGAAACGCCCTAACCTTTGCAATAGAAATTGACAGGATTAAAATCAACTGGTATATATACAGATGTACCAAGACAATAAACACCAGAACTTGGCTAGAGATCCTGGCTAGGCTGCTGATCAACTGAAGGCTGTCTCCGTGTCATTCCTTCTTCGCTGACTCCGTCCACACCTTTGGGAACCCCTGGACCTGCTGGGGTTGGACCCCAGCATTTGGCACCCGAACAGGCAGCAATAATACAGGTAATAAAAGAAATATGTACTGCTACTCTTGTGGCTTCTCTGGGCACTTTCGCAGAGAATGCCCAAATAAAAATAATAATACTCAAGCCAGATGGCAAGCTCCTCGACAGCCTGGAAATACATCATGGAATCATATTAATCCTCCAAAAACTGTTTGTCCCCGACGTCAGAAAGGATTCCGTTGGGCAAAGGAACGTAGATCAAAAGAATCCAGTTCAGGGCCAAAACATGAAGAAATAATGGAGCGTATTTTATTTAAGTGTTCAGACTTCGTTGTGGTACAGTTTAAAGATATGGACTCCAGTTGTGCAAGAAGAGATGCTTTTACTGACTCAGCTATCAGTGCTAAAGTGAACGGTGAACACAAAGAGAAGGACCTGGAGCCCTGGGATGCAGGCGAGCTCACTACCAGTGAGGAGCTAGAAGCTTTGGAAAATGATGTCTCTAATGGATGGGATCCCATTGATATGTTTCGATATAATGAAGAACATTATGGTGTAGTGTCTACATATGATAGCAGTTTATCTTCATATACGGTGCCCTTAGAAAGGGATAATTCAGAAGAATTTTTAAAACGAGAAGCAAGAGCAAACCAATTAGCAGAAGAAATTGAATCAAGTGCCCAGTACAAAGCCCGGGTAGCCCTGGAAAATGATGATAGGAGTGAAGAAGAAAAATACACAGCAGTTCAGAGAAATTCCAGTGAACGTGAGAGTCACAGCATAAACACTTAAAATAAAATATTCCTGGACAAAGAAATGGAGAAGTCATGTCCTGGGGAAGTGGGGGACAGAATTCACTGCATATGGGCCAGCCTGGATCGGGCTCTATGACATCAAGATCCATTTCTCACACATTAGATTTCAACTGGAATTCTGGTTCAGACTAAAGAGTAGTTAATGGAGGTGTTCCCTGGCCATCGCCTTGCCCATCTCCTTCCTCTTGCCCACCTTCTCGCTACCAGTCAGGTCCCAACTCTCTTCCACTCGGGCAGCCACCCCTACACGGCCGCCCTCCAGGCCCCCCTTGTGGCCATCCAGACCCCCGTCTCACCCCTCTGCTCATGGTTCTCCATTTCTTTTATTACCTGTATTATAAACCTAAAGCCCTCGTCAAATGGAGAGACTTGCTTACAGGAGCCTGGAAGGGATGTGATGTACTTTTAACGATGGGGAGAGGATATGCTTGTATATTTCCACATGACCCAGACTCACCTGTGTGGATTCCAGACCGTCTAGTCCGACCTTATGTCTCACCGCCCTCCATCTCCGCCTCACCCTAGCACACCTGACCAGTGCCCGACTAGAGCAGATGTGCAGCCCTGAGCTGGAACAACCTGTCCATTGGGAGGATCACATGTGCCTCTTTTTGTCTGTCCATATGTCCCAGCTTTGCCCCACATTTCCTTTACCTTTTTCTTTCTTTTTTTTAATCTGACTACTTGTTTGCTGGTTCTTTGGCCTTTCTCCTTCTCTCCTGAACACAGCCTTTTCTAGAACCTCCCTACCCTACAGTTCCAGGGAGGGCACCTCCCTTTTATGCTGTGACTAGGGGTGTTTGGTATATGCCCCATACGTGGAGCTGTCTTGTGACAAGAGCCTGACATCCTGGGCTGAGAAAGCCCTGTCCCAGACTCTCCTTTGTCCTGTATTGGCCCCTCTTACCCTTTTGTCAAGAGGGACCCTCTTCTTACAATCCAATTGCCCACAGCTGTTGCCTGAGCTCTCTGTTCATGCTGAGGTTGAAGTCTCATGGTGGCTGGTACCATGGATCTGTCTCTCGCCCAATGGCATGAGCTGGGCCCTCCCTGGAGAAGAAACCTGGGTTCCCCAAGATATGTGATCAATGCCGGGGCCCCGCAAGCAGACGAGGGATCCCAAGGCAGTTGCTGGGTGTGGAGGCCACAGGGGCATAGGCTACCAAGGAGACAG